>NC_090023.1:32523865-32830115 GCF_037176765.1 Anolis sagrei | reverse complement strand
GGAAGGAAGGAAGGAAGGAAAATGGAGAATAAAACAGCATTCTATGGAAGCAGCTCTTTCAAAAATTACAGGGAAAGATAACTTTAATGTAACAGCTCATAAAAGAAAAAATAGCTATTCAAGGTTATGGTTATTTTAGATAAAATTCTGTATGATTCAGAGTACATCAATTTCTCTTTTCTAATATAAGCTGCAACTCTATTGTTTTTTTCAAAGCAACTAACTGATTGGATCCAGATTCAGGGATCCTTCTGATGGGGCAAACGTACTGGAATTTTGTAATCTCTTTTGGTGTGGTTCTTGGGTTTATAAAAGTATCAAAACAATCTTTCTCTGTTCCAAGACTATTTTCTGGCACTTCCTGGCCCCAACTGGAAGATTTTACTTCCACACTTGAGTGAGGGGTTTTCTGTGCCGTTACATGTGAAAGTCTTCCTGTCTCCATTTGCTATGAAGCAGCTGCTTGGATTGACAGGGGTCTGGTCCTGTCGATCAGGAAGCAACTAGCTAACTCTTCACTTTTGCAAGTGAAATATGGAGAATTGAGACAATGTTCTGTTTGTCACATTGGAGTTCGATCATGGGAGGGTATGTGAATATTAATCAGCTGATTTATGAGGAGCAGGAGAACAGACCCCTGTTGATTACAGCAGCTGCTGTGATCTAAAGGAGTCTATTATTCTATGATAAGTGGGGATCAGGACAGGATTCAGTGCACAGGATTCTGGCCAATTACTCTAATATGTAAGTATTATACAATACATTTTGAACAACTAATTAAACAATGTATACTACAATGTGTTTAAGACACCACATGGCCAAGAAAGAAAAATCAGCATCAAAAAAGCCTATCACCAATGCAATGTAAATACACTGGCTGACAGCATTACAGCATTGCATATCTTTTGCTCAACTTGTTATTCCCATTAACCTCGAGTTAAGTTCAGTGTCATAACTCCTTGTTTTATGAATGGATCATTTACCAATATATTCTCCATTCAGGCTCCACAGGCGAACAGTACGATCAATTGAACCGGATAACAAGATGTTGTCTTCGTCTATAACCTCTAATCTGCATTGTTAAACCAGAGAATGAATCAATTAAACATTTGGGCATACTCAATTAACCAAGCCTCTGATAGAAGCTTCTTTTCTCAAAAACTGTTTACACATGCCTGGCCCTCCTTTTACTCCTCATTCTCTCGAGGTGGGGGAACTGGAAGCTTATTTATGTATTTATTTATTTATCATATTTGTACACTGCCCTTCTCACCCCAAAGGAGACTCAGAGCAGCCTTGCAATAGGCAACAATTCAATGGCTTATCAAACAAACAGTAATAAAATAAACATATACATTGAAGACCTAACATTTAAAAAAGCAATATACACATTAAAAACGATGATTAAAACCACACAGTTCAAAATCATAGTCAAGGCCATTCCAGTCATGATTGCACATATTCCATCTTCTCTTACTGCACTGCGCTTCTAGCCAAATACTTGGTCCCAGAGCCATGTCTTCAATTTCTTCCTGAAAGTCAGGAGGGAAGCGGCTCACCTGATTTTTACTGGGGAGGGAATTCCATCTTAATTTCCAAGATGGTTCATAGAGGGCGAAACAGTCAGACAGGTAAGCTGGGCCAGAACCATTTATGGATTTATAGGCTAAAGCCAGCACTTTGAATGGTGCTTGGTAGCAGACAGGTAGCCAGTGGAGCTGACGCAACAGGGGGTTATATGCTCCCTGTATGCTGCTCTAGTGAGCCCATTGGAACATTTGAAACATATGATTACTCTTCAAGGGCAACCCCACATAGAATGTGTTTCAGTAGTCTATTTGGAGTGTAACATCAGCATGATGTGGATGATGATGGAGTGCCAGATTATACTAGCATGTTTCAGTATAAAATATAACAAAGCTTTCCTTCCATGTTCCTAAAAACACTCAGGCAATCACACCACACACAGAGAGAGTTTCCTCCAGGACGTTAAATGTCCTAGATGTGTATGTTTAGCCACCAATGTTGAAATCATATGAAAAGTAGAGGTTGATGAAAGAGAAAAAAAATTTCTGGATGCATTTTGATAAATGCTCTCATGTGATTTCCCTGAGTCACCTGCAGGCTGAAAGGGGGGTAATATAAATATAGTAAGAAAATAAAATAAGGTTCAAAATGTGCTTTGTTATTAACACAAGGCTTACTTGGCTAGGGTGTTCCATTTCATATGTGCACATTGTTAGTTTTGTACTAAAAATTAGCTGGAACTTATTTAACTCTCTTCTTTTGTGTCCCTATAACATTTCTGCTTCTGCCACCAAATTTTCAGTGAAAGAAAAAGTGCCTAGTAGGCATACATCTACTTTCTTAAATGAAATATGTCTGTATATAAACACGAACTATTATTTTGCTATATATTCAACTTATACTTACGAGAGAACAAGGTTTACATGAGCTCTCCAATGATTCACATCTAGAACAATATAAAGAAAAATACCTCTGTTTGAACACAGAATATGATTACACACAATAGTTCAGAGACAGGAAGACTTTAAGTTTGTACGATTTACATTTTTTACTAGAACCTTAGCCAACCGGAGCCAGGTTCAAAAGTCATGTATCAAGATCTAAAGAATTAACTGCCCAGAATTTTGCATTGAAAACCAAGACAGAATGGAGCTCTGTGTCATTCCTTGGTACACTAAATTTTATTTCTTTAAGCCATGTAATTTGAAAGTGGAAAATGGAAATTACATTGTCACCGCAACTGTTAAATTTGAGAACTGGAAATCCTTACTGATCGATAAACTTCTGTAGTAATATGCAAAAACACTGTCTTAAGTGTTAAACTCCTACGTAAATATAAGACACAGCTGATAACCTAAAAGTAGC
Source organism: Anolis sagrei (assembly GCF_037176765.1). NCBI lineage: Eukaryota > Metazoa > Chordata > Lepidosauria > Squamata > Anolidae > Anolis > Anolis sagrei. The sequence goes on along the minus strand of NC_090023.1, from coordinate 32,827,223 downwards.
AGTCGTTAATGTCTCCCCATCTCTCCTCTATAGGAAAATAGCATAATGCATACAAAGAATACCCTGTACATGTGAAAAAGCAATTTATTTAGAAGATATTACAGTTACATTTGATTGTCTTTGTTTATATATGTTTGATAGTCCGCCTTTTGATGGAAAGGGCTCTGCAAGTAAACACAAGTAGTTGGATGTATGCCCAGGACCTATCTGATTGCACAATTAAGGCAAGTATTTTCTTGAAACAACATAATTTTAAGGAGCACCAATGAAAGAACATAATACTCTACATCCCAGAATCCCTTGTAAACTTTTTGTTTACAAAGGTACAAAATTACAAATGAAACAGAAATGTTTAGCACTTCTTTTGAAGATATCTGCATGTCATAGTATTTGGCCTTTCCACAGAGCACTTTGTTGTTCATTCGTTCAGTCGTCTCCGACTCTTCGTGACCTCATGGACCAGCCCACGCCAGAGCTCCCTGTCAGCCGTCACCACCCCCAGCTCCTTCAAAGTCAGTCCAGTCACTTCAAGGATGCCATCCATCCATCTTGCCCATCCATCTTGCCCTTGATATTCTGGGAAACAGAGCACTATTTCCCAGAATATCAAGGCAGAAAATCCCACATTGTCTGAGTGTGGACTCAGATAACCCAGTTCAAAGCAGATATTGTGGGATTTTCTGCATTGATATTCTGGGATATAGGGTTGTGTGGAAGGGCCCTAAAATATTTTGCTTTGTGATTGCTCATTGGAAGGTTTAAACTCCACAGCTCTGGAGAACAGTCTCATGATTGAGAATACAGGTTCCGCTTAATGTCTAGTTTCACTCTTAGCAGATAGTGGAGTGCAAATCTTGGACAACAATGGATGAATGACATACCAGCCTTTCCTCTGATACCAAAATATTTGAGACTGCCCTTCTAGGATGATGAAGTCCAGGTGTTGGGTCAGACCTAAAAACACTTGGCAAAGTTCCACCTACCTAAGTAAATTCTTCTTGAATGTGTTCCTGTGAATGACAGGTATTAGGGGAAAAACAGTATGTATTACAGGTGTGCAAGACAGGTTAAACCAGGCATGGGCAAACTTGGACCCTCCAGGTGTTTTGGACTTTAACTCCCACAATTCATTTTGTTTTAATAATATTTTATTAGGGAATATAAGGGGGGGGGGGGTACATAGCCAAAACCATGAGAAACACAAGTGAGGAATGGTGCCTTTGAGTTTAGATACAATTAAATAAGATCTGTAGTAGAATAAAGTGAGAAACTGTAAAAATAATGGGGAGAGGTAGAGAGAGGTAGAGAGAAAGCGGGGTGATGAAAAGAAATGCGAGAAAAGGAAAGGAGGGGGAAGAAAATAAAAGAAAAAAAATAAATAAATAGAAAAATAAAAAATAGTATGCGGCAGGATGAATATATTGCCCACCCTAACCCTAGCCCCAACCCTATCAGATGTTAGGAATTATAGGAATTGAAGACCAAAATACCTGGAGGACCCAAGTTTGCCCATGCCTGGTAGGCTTGTGTGTGAATCCATTTTAGCCATTTTCCTTCAGCCAATCTGGCTTCTTTGGCTTGGTTGGATGGCTATAACAGAAAGGCTCCAGCCATCACGGTTTCCTGTCCATAACCGAGACCACGTGGTAGTCGATCATGGCTCCTCCTCCCCTATTTGGTGTCTTATGCAAGCTGTGTCTGCTTCCTTAACACCATTCCTGAAACCCAGGCTCCCTTGAAAGGAAAAATGGAAAGAGTCCCAGGAACGGAAAGGGGAACCTCGTAAGTTGCCCATTGCCACCAATAGGACGGATCCAGCCATATTTTTCACCTGTGAAATGAAAATGGATATCCAGCTACCTGGCTGTTTTCAGGAGGTGTGCGAAAACAGATAGGGGAGTCTACCAGAATCTGGCGATCAGCAATGGATCAAGATTCAGCCAAAATACACAAGTCTAATGTCTGGATTAAACAATTTAGGATATCAAAATTACCCCACGTTATACTTTTAAAAACCGCTCTTATCCTGTTTTAATAGTCAAAGCTGACAAGTACATACATTTTGGTGCTACCTCTACTGGATTCTCAACAGCATAATCTTGAATGTCATGAACATACACATATCCATCTTCATCGGCAGTATACAGATATGAATCATCTGCTGTCACAGCAATGCTGCTGATAAAAGCTTTCTCTTTAGTCTGGAACACAAATTGATACAGGTCACATTGTTGGGCTAATAGTTGAGACAACATGTGATTTGGTTTGATGTGCTTAGAACCGCGGTTCTCAACCTGTGGGGCCCCAGGTGTTTTGGTCTATAACTCCCAGAAATCCCAGCAAGTTTACCAGCTGTTAGGATTTCTGGGAGCTGAAGATCAAAATATCTGGGGACCTACAGGTTCAGAGTCGCTGGATTAGAGGCTCTCAAGACACCAGAAAAATCCAATCCTTCACATTTGGGAAGATGCTCTGAAGGTCTCATATATGCGCCCTTCAAGATTCTTCTTGAAACGAAAATAGAACTCAGGGTTCCGAATTATGGATCCCAATCTCCTGGAATCGTCCCAAAACCGGAATGGGGACCATCTAGTCCAACCCTCTGCAAAGAAGTGGGAAAATCACATTCAAAGCGCCTCCAACAGATGGCCACTCAGCCTCTGTTCAAAAGTCTCCAAAGAAGTAGAGTCCACCACACTCCAGGGCAGAGAGTTCCACTGCTGAACAGCTCTCACAGTTAGGAAGTTCTTCCTAATGTTCAGGTAAACTCTCCTTTCCTGTACTTTGAAGCCATTGTTCCACATCCTATTCTCCAGGGCAACAGAAAACAAGCTTCCTCCCTTCTCCGTATGATTTCTCCTCACATCTTTATACATGGCTATCATGTCTCCTCTCAGCCTTCTCTTCTGCAGGCTAAACATGCCCAGCTCTTTAAGCCGCTCCTCATAGGGCTTGTTCTCCAGACCCTTGATTTTTAGTTACTCTCCTCTGGATAGCAAGACAGTGGTATAGTTACTTTCTTATCACCTTGACCTGACATAAGGTTAACTTTATAAGCCACCAGAGATGTGAACACTGATTTCTTAATTCTTGTTTAAACTATACCCATTTGACCACATTGTCTGTTTTGGATGATGAGTGGTAAAAAGGAGAAGAACTCTTGTATTTATATTGTCATGAGGCATCCAAATGCAATCTTTACTTTGTAGTCATGTTATGTCTTAAGAAATGAGTTGAGCTAGATTTTCTTTAAAAAATAAAGACATTCAGAGGCTTTATTAGTCCAACGTACAGGTGAAAAACTTGCCACAAGTCGATCTCCACCAAACAAACTCCAGAAATGAAGATAACCTGAAAAAGATGAGGTGACGTAGAAATGAATGTGTTGTAGCAGCAAACAAGAGCATATTTATCTAGCTACCAAGCATTCATAGGAAGAACAACTTGAAAATCAATTCCCACAACTACAGCACTGTTAAACATATGGGCTGACTCATGCAGAGTTCAAAAAGCATCCCAAAACTATTACAGTGTGTGTTGTCATGGCGGGAATCACTGGGTTGTTGTGAGTTTTCTGGGCTGTATGGCCATGTTCCAGAAGCATTCTCTCCTGAAGTTTCGCCTACATCTGGGGCAGGCATCCTCAGAGGTTGTGAAGTCTCTTGGAAACTAGCCAAGTAAGGTTTATATATCTGTGGAATGTCCAGGGAGGGAGAAATAACTCTTGCCTATTGGACTCCATCCCATGTAATATTTTTTTTTTGGGGGGGGGGGGGAGAGAGCATCTCAATCTATTGTTATAAAGCTACCAAAACTAGGTAATGAGGTAAAAAAAACAAGATTAAATTGTAAAAAAACCAAAACCCAACCACCTTAATCAATCAACTGTTTTACATTACACTGAACTTTCACAGTATACTGACCCTCTGCTAATAAAGTGACAACATGATTAAATGGTTTAGCAATCATGTGGCAAACAGCAGAGCATGAACTGAACAGAATGGTCTAATCACGCTACAGATCTCCAAATCATCCAAGCCTGGTTACAGAACACTTACTGGTGATTGAGTAGCACTAAATGGGAATTTACAGAGATTGGAAGGAAATCAATTAACTCTTATGATTTATTTCTATGATTAAATCAAAAGAACTGGCCAATTCAGTTTAAACTCAAGTGAATAATTTATCACACCTCTAATCCAGTATATGATCTCAGATTATTTGCTTTGAACAACACCAGAGGCACTCCAAGTGGCCAGCTACTGGTCAAAGAACATTTATTTATGTATTTATTTATTTCCCTTATTTGTACCCCGCCCTTCTCACCGGGGGGGGGGGGGAGGACGGGGACTCAAGGCGGCCTCACAGCAAGCACCATACGATGCCATCACCATCATAAAACATTCAACAAATGCATTGAAACATTAAAACAGTTCATTAAAAACAATTGTTTAGACACTCCAGTTAAAAAACAAATCCAATCTGGGTTGAATTCTCTTTGGAGTGCCTCTGGTGTTGCTATAAGGAGGTCATCCATGGGGGAAATGAGAGAAGCCTCCCTGCAGGATTGCAACACATCCGGGCATCCCCTGGGCAATGTCTTTGTTGACTGCTGATTCTCTCACACCAGAAGCGAAGAGCAAGCCACATCCCACCTACTACAATGCAGTCTGAGCCCTACTAGATGCACAATGGAGGAAGTTTTGGTGTTCTAAGACAATTGTTTATAATGAAGGAATTCTAAGCAGCCAGCAATAGTAATGCATATTTTTGCCCAAATTAAAAAGAGCACACTTTTTGCCACTACACATTACATTTGGCAGCAAATACTTTTTTTTATTTCAAGGTTTAGACAATCAAGGAGCACACTAGATTCAGTTGTGCATTACACTCGAGTAAATATGGTATTTTTTCAAACTTCAGCTTCCAAAAATCTCAAGTCAGCATGGCTACTTATATGGGGATTCTGGGTACTGTAAAACAAAAAAGTAACTTTCAGTCTCAACATAACTCTATGGTTCCATTCACTCTTCCAGTCTACAGAATACAGGACAGTCACTGTATTCTTGATAGATATGTTCCAAGACTTCACATGGATATGGAAAACCACAAATAATAGCAAACTCTATTGAAATGAAGTATTCTACAGAATATTGGAATAACTAGAAAAATGCCTAGAAGGGATATATTTTGTCAAGTATAGAAAAACAAAATCATAGGTTGTGTGAATCATATCATACAGAGCCCCCAGTGGCACAGCAGGTTAAACTGCTGAGCTGCTGAATTTGCTAGCTGAAAGGCCGCAGGTTTAAATCCAGGGAGAAGGGTGAGTTCCCACTGTTAGCCCCAGCTTACGACAATCTAGCAGTTCGAAAACATGCAAATGTGAGTAGATGAATAGGTACTGCCTTGGCAGGAAGGTAACGGTGCTCTATGCAGCCATGCAGGCCACATGACCTTGGCTTAGAAATGGAGATGAGCACCACCCCCCAGAGGCGGACACAATTAAACTTAATGTCAAGGGGAAATACCACCACCACACAGACCCTTGGGTTGGGTGGGTAAGGAAGAATTTAAAAAATGCAGATAGGCTGATATTGGACATAGGTTTTCAGGGAGGAAAACAACTATCTCAGTCTCCTGCCACTTCTAAGTCTAAACACCGTGGCGTGCCTGCTCCTTTGCTCTGCCCTTCGCTTCATCGGACTGTTCTGCCAATTGTTGCCTAGCATTGCAGCAGGTTATCCTACCTTGTGGTCCATTAGAAACAAGAGAGGCAGAGGCCGATTCAAATTTCACAGCACGCGTCTTTAGGAAGATTACTCGAGTGACACTTCCATCTACAGGTGAGAAGGGTAAAAACAAACTATTCAGTCATTTGAAAGCAAGCATTCTTAAATTTTAAAGAGCTATACAGAAAAAGAAAAAGGTCCATTAAATGTTAAAGAGTTCTAAACTTCCTGCAAGTACTGAATACCAATGCTTACATTTAATTGCTGTTTTCCATGAGTTTTAGCCTCTAAATTCCCAAGTCGTTGTTTCTTTAAAAAATACATTAAAAGTGCATTGCTATATGCCAGTTTTAAAACTGATGGAGGTGGTGGACCAGAATAATATAAATATGTTTATCATCAATGTAAAATCTTTGGAGTTCATCACACAAAGCTGCTGCATGACTTCCTCCCTCATCTTTTTGGCATAAGGAGGTGGTGGGCCACTGTGTCCTTATGCCAAGAGGGCAGGGAAAATGAGGAGGGCCTAAGGTAAGTGCCCAGGGGGCCTCATCCAACCCCTGGCCTTAGTTTGCCCATGCCTGCTGTAGTCTATCCAAGAATTGTTTCTGCTATAGCAGCTCAAATAGAACTAGCATACCAGTGAAGTAAAAATGTTATTTTGAAGTCCTTAATCCTAAAAAGTTTTTGGAGCCCTGGTGACGCAGTGGGTTAAAGTGCTGAGCTGCTGAATTTGCTGACCAAAAGGTTGCAGGTTCGAATTTGGGGAGTGGCATGAGCTCCTGCTGCTAGTCCCAGCTTCAGCCAACCTAGCAGTTTGAAAAAATGCGAATGTGAGTTGACCAATAGGTACTGCTCGGACGAGAAGGCAGCGGCGCTCCATGCAGTCATGCCGGCCACATGATATTAGAGGTGTCTACGGACAATGCCGGCTCTTCGGCTAGAAATGGAGATGAGCACCACACCCGAGTTGGACACAACTGGAGTTAATGTCAGGGGAAAACCATTATCTAATCCTAAATTTAGGCTAGAAACCAAATACTTATTTTCACGAGCCTTTACACAATCTATTCATAAGACTTGAAATTGATTAATTGGAAAAATAGCGTTAATGTTAGGATATAAGGGTCTGTGTAGTGTGCTTCCCATTTGTAATTTGGGAGGTGACCACTTATATGTACAAAGTTTAAAACAAACGCAATATTAGGTTAAAGTCATGATGCCTTTGAATGAAAAATATATCTGTAGAATATCTTAATCACACCAGCCCTATTCAAATGCTAAAATAAATTGGGATGGACTTCATTATCCGGTCTTCCCAAGGGTTTCCATTTCTACCCAATTCCATCTGCAAATATTCATTGAAAAATTATCCCAGTCTCAGGACTATCACCAACCATTCTCATTAAACTTACTTTTGGTGTCAACAGGCTCTGGTGTGCAGAATCTATGGCATATGTGACCTGACATCATATTCCAAACAATGATTTCCCCATCATAACTGGAGGTGGCAAGGAAGGTGGGTGGGCACTTTGCAATACACAGAATATCTTCCTTGTGTCCTCTTTTCTGGATCAGAAGAGAAAGAGGTTCTAGTGATGAGGAGATATTGGAAAAATAGATATTGATTTATTGATTTATATATTGTATGTACTTTAAATGTATAGAAAAATCAAGTTCTCTCTATATTAGAAAGAATGCTGAAGGAGATCTGTGTCCAAGGCACGGCAGGAGGGAGGAGAAGGGGGGCATGTTATCTATACATTCCAGGAGATAAGCCCGTCCTAGAAGCAACAGAGCCCAGTGTCTTCCTTCTAAGGAAGGAGCCAATCCCCCCTCCCTCCTGACAACTCAAAGTGGGCCTCTTGACTGATGGATGCAAGCTGCTCCTAGGAATACACAGAGACATACTTTTTGCATGTTGAAAGATAGAATTTGATGCTAAGATGACGCAGTGAATGAGGTCAATGTATGTAGACGTATGTTCTTTGTTTGCTTGCATTTGGAATCTATAAAAGGCACAGTCAACGCCTATTTCATTGCTCTGCTTTGCTTTTGGATGCAAGTCCACTCCAGGGCCCCAGCTGGAAATAAAATCCATGCTTTTGAGACCTCTGGACCTCTCTTTGTTTCTTTTCTTGAAACCTTCTCCCTGCCATTTCACTAGAAGCACTGTGTGCAGATCACACCTTTCTTTTGTTTTAGAGCAAGAGCACAGCTGAACGGGTAGCTCATGCCTTGCCAACTGGCACCTTGCAAGAGTGAACTGTGGCCACAAGACCTAAATTGAAAGTATGGCTGCTATACACATCCCTATGGCAAAACCTACAACACAGTAGATAAAGTGGTCACTTTGGGTGGTCCAATCTTTGCCACTAAGAATGTACAAGGCTTCTAAACTCTGTCATTGGAGAAAGTAAACATATAAGACATAAATACATACAGGAATATTTTTTGAAGTTCAATAAAACTAACAGAAAACTCAAAAACATTACATTATTGTATTTTCCTTCTAGGATAAGGTTAATGACATGCATTTGTGTATATCTGTATCTAGCTAGATGACTAGCTTTGGGCATACTGTTTAAAAATATCTATGGGATCTAATATACATTTTTTTAAAGATTCATATAAACAGAAGACTATTTTCACGTGTCAAAATGAAGCATGGATCTTTATTTCTTGGCCAACTGTACCATCAAACTATACTTTATGGTAAGCTACAGTTGACTTGGGCATGTTTCATAGTCACCTTTAGATGTCAACTAACATTTTCTTATATATCTTGGGAGACTGAGTCTTTCTGAAATAATATCCACACTTTTAACACCATGTCTTGTTTCCAACATCACTATTTTCAAAGTATACAGAACACTTTATATTTTAACCAGGCTGATAATAAGTCTTACTAGATCATCCTGCCAATGGGGTTGAGGCTTCTGAAAGTGTTGGAGACTGTCTGTGGAATCCTGCAAAAAACAGATATCCAAATAATACAATGTAAAATAGGCATATCATCTTTCCACAAGTAAAAGGGAGCCAGTCTAGCATGGCAATTCATGGTTTTGGACTGAGACTTGAATATGTAGTAATCCTATACTTGCAAATATGGGATGACAGACTGTTGGATTTGGCCTCATTGTTCAGTGGGTGCATATATGATCGATTTGGGAGTTAATGGGTTTGTTTTTCTAACTTTGTGTAGAATCACTGCACAAAATGACTCCCATTAATCCACTACTACTTAGCTAACATAAGGGCATAATTAGTATGATGTTGAGTTTGTGCTGTGCGCAGAAGAAGTGGATTTAAAACAGTAAATGTAGTTGTTTCTTCTGCTGGAAGCACAAAGGAGTCCAAGTGCAAAATGCTGATGCTATAACTGATGGATCTAAGAGGAAGGTGCAGGATTATGGGCTTTCCTTGAGTCATTATGAAACCCAAACAATAGACTAAATGGGCCTTTGGTCTGAACCAGCTCACTTCTTCTTATGCTCTCCCGGGTACATGTTGGCCATCAATTTGCTGAGATCAGTATACCGCTCAGTTACCTACTAGTCACAATCCAATGGATTCAGAAGGCTTAAAACTGACAGCACAAAATCAAAAGGCAAAACCAAAATTTAGGAGTGGCTAAGAAGCTATTTTACCTCACGACCAAGGGTATGAGTGGTATGATGCAATACTAAATACCTTTAATTACAGTAATTAATAGTAGAATAATTCTATTCCATGCAACTGAGTTACATAATTGTGTTACTTACATAGAACAGGTTTATCCTTCGGTCCCATCCAACAGCTATGACATAGCTGGGAAAACAATTAATAATTAAGTATTGGATAAGGCATTAACCAGTATTATGAGCGCAAGTGATTTTAATATTGCTGAAAGCATGAGTTTTATCTGCATCAGTTAAATACAGTGACTAGCATCTCCATGTCACTAAAAGATTTATCTACCAATTTCTGCATTTCTAGTTATTGGACCCCCTGGTGGCACAGCGGGTTAAACCACTGAGTTGCTGAACTTGCTGACCTGGGGAATCTGGGGAGTCGGGTGAACTTCCACTGTTAGGGCCAGCTTCTGCCAACCTAGCAGTTTGAAAACATGCAAATTTGAGTAGGTCAATAGGTACCGCTTCTGTGGGAAGGTAACGGCGCTCCATGCAGTCATGCTGGCAGAAGCTCAGGCTAACAGCGGAAACTCACCCAGCTCCCCAGATTCAAACCGCCAACCTTTTGGTCAGCAAATTCAGCAGCTCAGCAGCTTAACCCGATGCTTCACTGGGGGCTCCAGGAAAGTTCATAAACATGCTTATAATGGGGAAGCCCTTACTGCTAGCCAGATCTAATATTCATATTGGACTCATAGCAAGGTATATTTATGGTGGTGGGTTACTTACTTGCTTCTATTCGCCTCCACATAGGCACAATCACAGATTTCATTGCATTTGCCTTCTACAAGGAAGAGAAATGTGGGATAATTAAAAGATATGAAAACTAGAAATTTTACATTGGTTTGCAAATTCAAAAGGTTGCTTTCTTACCCCTTTTCAAACTCTTCAAACATTGTCCATTGTTGTAATTCCATATTTTCAGACAACCATCTCTTCCTCCCGTAATCAGTCTAAAAGGCAATTAAGTAATACATAGCTATTCCTCCTGAAAGGGTGAGGGAGGGGAATCATCCATCCCAAACATGTATACAAAACATTTCAAAAAGTGTATTTATTTTTTTAAAAAACATACCTCCTTCCACTTGGATCAAAGGTGAGGCAAGTGACTGCAGAACCATCATGTGCATTGCTAAATTCAAACAAGAGCTTCCCACTATCGAGATCCCACACCTTGACCACCTGCAAAAACAGATGCACATAAAATTATATTTGGCCAGGATCCAAAGATCTGTGTCTGAAACAGAAGTTGTGGTTAATTGTGCACTAAGGTCCAGGGCAAAATATGGAAAAGGTTATGCAGGAAAGGAAATTTCAGCAGGTATTGCTTACATGACAACCAACACCTAATGGTGTTTCCTCTCCATACAACTATTATTTACAGAGCTGCTTTTTATTATGTTCTTATTTAAATTATGTTTTTGTTTGATGGCTTCAAACTACAGCAGTGGTTCTCAACTTGTGGGCCACGACCCAGCAACGGACCGCGAGAACGAAAATCCGGTCCACAAACCTTCTTCCTCTATATTTATTTATTTTATTTCTGCTTCTTTCCACAGATTTGACCAGTCTCGCCCATTCTGGTACTAATGTTGGAGAGTGGTCCCTGGTCCAAGTGGTCTGTGGTCAAGTGGTCCCTGATCCAAGTGGTCCCTGGTCAAAGTGGTCCCTGGTCAAAGTGGGCCTTGGTCAAAGTGGGTCCTGGTCAAAGGGGACCCTGGTCAAATGGGCCCTGGTCAAAAAAAGGTTGGGAAGTATTGAACTACAGGAAAGGAGATTCCATCTGAACCTTAGGAAGAACTTCCCAACTATGAGACCCATTCAGCAGTGAAACTCTCTGACCCAGACTGTGGTGGAGGCTCCTTCTTGGGAGGCTTTTAAACAGAGTCTGGGTAACCATCTGTGCTTTGAATGAGATTTTCCTGCTTCTTGGCAGTGGTTTGGACTGGATGGCCCACAAAGTCTCTTCCAACTCTATGATTCTATGATTGTTTGTTCATTGTCTTATGGACATTTGGTCCCATGTAAGCCACCCCACATCCCTTTGGGGAGATGGTGGTGGGAATAAAGTTATTTTATTATTTTATTATTTATTTTTATATAAAACCACATTATAGAATTGATCCTAGTTTTCATCCTTTTCTCTCAAGCTTGAAGCCCGGATTCGCCTCCCCTCCTCTCCTTCTTTAAATAACCTTTTTAGTAATATAAAGACAAACATGGTAAACAAGAAGAAGCACTCTATACACCATTGCTTCACTTACAGAGTCCTCTGAGCCACTCACAACATGCCGGAACACTTTGTTGAACTTACAACACAATACTGGTTTCTTGTGAGAAATGGCCAAACAAGGGTCAAGCGGTAATCTGTTTTGTAGAAAAGAGAAACAATAGAAATTATTGCACTACCAACATGCATAAGAGCTGAATTTTACTACAATGTCTTTTTGCACATGGTGACTACTAAGTGAGATAAGGAATAGAGCTTCTGAACTTGTACCTCATATAGTTGTATAGAAGAGGAGATTTCTCACTGATAATAACTTGCTGAAATTCTCTTTTCCACAACTATTAAACATATAAAGAGTTATGTCGTGTATTTTACCAGTCAACTATATTATGACTGGTTTAGCATTCTTAACAATTAATACGATACTTACAAGCAACAACTTTTTAAAATACTACCATTTAGGCTCCTTCCACACAGCTGGAAAAAAAATCCCACATTAATCTGCTTTGAACTGGGATATATGGCAGTGTGGACTCAGATAACCCAGTCCAAAGCAGATATTGTGGGATTTTTCTGCCTTGATATTCTAGGATATATGGCTGTGTAGAAGGGGCCTCTCCAAAAGATTCCTAAGTGGGACATAGAAGGAGATACGTTCGGACAGGTATGCTGGGCCGGAACCGTATAGGTGTTGGTTTGTCTCCTCTGTGTTGGTTTGCCTCCTCTGCGTAATAAAGTCCCAAGTACTCCTTTTTTTTTTTTTTTTTTGATGCAGCTGGGCCAGAAAATATGCATTGTGCCTTTTTCATAAGCCCAAGAATTCCACCTGTGATTTCTAAGGTTAGCTGCTTTTTCTGGAATACAGATCACGAGTAGCCCCCCCCCCCTTTTTTTTTACCGTAATCTTAGTTGGAGGACAGCCAGTATATCTGTAGCCGCACAGAGTGTCCTTGTGCCTGGAATGTAATGGCAAGCACTAATCTCTCCATATATTCCGTTGTTTTTTGAACATGCTGTGAATATGCAAGTCTGGTCTTCAACATCCCATATCTGCAAGGAAAGGATTACGACATATTAAACAGAAAGCAATGGAGATGTGGCAAGCAGAACTCAGTCAGCACATGCAAAAGCCAGACAGACCTTAACTGTGTTGTCTGTCGAGACGGAAAATATTTTATCCTCTTCAGAGACGCAGACGTAGACAATGGGAGCCATGTGGCTTCTGAGCATGCCAGTTGGCCTTCTGGAATTTGATCAGAAGAGTAAACACTGAGCAGCTTCAAACAAGTAAGGAAATCAAATACAGAAGTGAGTCATCGCTGGCTTTACTAAAATGTTGATATCATCATTTTTTTAAAGCATGTATGAGTGAAGGCTGTAATAGTGGGAGACAAGGCTGAGGAAGCACAACATGGTTCTTCTGTTCTTGTCTCCACATCTCTGTTTTTAAAAAATATAAAGCAGAGGACACCATATGGCTTCAAACAACATTACTGTCAACTAATCTATAGCAATGTTTGATGCTGATAAGGATTATGTATATGGGGAATTGGCATTGTACACAGATGTCTTCCTCTAAGATGGAGTAACAGTGAAGTTTGAAGAACTATACAGCTCAAAGGAACGTTATTCCAGCTTCTCCTATCAGTTTCCGCACTAAAAAGGACTAATACTTTGGGCAAAACCATGGATTCTTAGAAATTAGGACAAGGAATCCAGATGATCATTTAATCCCCATATCTCCTTATTGCACCACAATGTACTAAGCACACATTCATTGGCAGAACTCCATCTTGTTTTTAAAGAGAAAACATGGATTTTCAGACTAACATCTCAATTTAGGACCATTCCAAAAATCCAAAGATGAGAAAAAATGTTGAGGATACAGATTCATTTTAAAGGGGGCTTAATTTATCTATGGGTTAAAGATGATGATGACGACGATGACGACGACGATGATAACAACTTTATTACTGTACTCTGCCTCCATTTTCCCGAAGGGACTCGGAGTGGCTTATACATGGCACAATGTGCCTAAAACAATGTATAGTAAACACACAATACAATACAAGATACATTTCTTCAACATCTTAAAACAACAATTTTTTTCTGGCTGAATAAGTCACTTTGTAAATATTTATGGGTAGTCCTAATATCTGCAACAGTGTTCAAAGATTAGTTGTAACAGCAGCTTACCCTGGCACATATGGATTCCACATCCGAACAATTCGATCCATCCCACCAGTTACTATGAGGTTGTTTTTTTTACTGAAAGCAAATGTTTTCACTCCTTTGTGGATTCGAAAAACAATCTGGCCTCCTTCAGCTCTATGGGAAGGGGTTCCTAGGATTGCCTGCATTTTCCTGGTTTTGGAATCTTTCTGGTGCTCTTTGATTTCTTTCATCTGTTGCTCCACATTGGTGGCTCCCATAACACAACCTGTGGAAGATAAATCACTTTTAGGTCTCAAGGGTACTGCAACACTACCATACAAAAACAGAAGAACAACCTGCCTCAAGAGAGCATGCTTGCTCCATCAATGTTTAACATTTACACAAATGATCAGCCACTGACAGATAGAACAGAGAGTGTCATCTATGCTGATGATCATGCTATCACCGCTCAAGAAGGGAGTTTAGAACAGAAACTATCCAAAGCTTTAGATGCTCTTACTGCCTATTAAAGGGAAAACCAGCTGATTCCTAATACATCTAAAATGCAGACATGTGCTTTTCATCTTAAGAACAGACAAGCATCTTGAGCTCTGAGGATTACCTGGGAAAGAATCCCACTGGAGCACTGCAGCATACCCAAATACCTGGGAGTTACTCTGGACCGTGCTCTGACTTATAAGAAGCACTGTTTGAATGTCAAGCAAACAAATGGATGCTAGAAATAACCATACAAAAGCTGACTAGCACAACCTGGGGATCACTCCCAAACACAGTGAAGACATCTGCCCTTGTGCTTTGCTATTCTGCTGCTGAGTAAGCTTGCGCAGTGTGGAATACATCTCACAGAGTTTTTACACCTGTGTAGATAATACCAAAGACCTATATTTTAGATAGCTAATGAATGGCCTGGACCCTTCAAGGAATGTGCTGCTGCTCTTTATTACGTGACATCATTGCATAATACAACATAACAGACACCTTTAATTTCACCATGCTGTATTGCCATCGAGTTCGTCTTCTATTTTGGTTGTCACTTGCCATCCTTTGCTTTGGAATTCTTATGTAGATACATAGCAATGGAGACGGAAGCTCCATTTTCCCTAGACACATTAATAAACTGATGCACAAAACAGCCCAGCAAACAAAATATTGCTTGTATTACTCATTTTTTGACACAGAATCTCATTATTTTACCTCTGATGGCCTCATAAAAAGCTTTGCCTGGAGAGGTAACAGCAAAAAGGGGAAAATCACCCAGTTTAAACCTTTCTGACAGATGTTAAGCTGATCAACAGAGATGCTAAAATGTGGTTACAACCTAGGAAGAAAAATTGTATAAAAGCCAGCAAATAACGCAAATATGAACAATCTCTTGAATTTCAAAGTAGTAATATAATAATTACCTATTACTAATGCTGTGGGTTCATGGCTTGAAGAAGAAATCACTGCTTTAAAAGAATCATAGTAATTCAGCTGAAAAAGAGAGAGTGATAATAATATATTTTCCCCCAAATGCTACAGAGTCTTAATGCAAAATGCAAGCTCTTGAGACTCTTTTGCTCCTTTCTTGGCTTCATGGAGTGACAGTCTCATTTAGTATCTTGATTAAAACACAAGTGGGTTTTTAAGTTACACAATAAACCTTCACAATCTATATACAAACATGCTTTTATTGAACAATAACAGATTAATGTTAAAACTGAAGAGGGAGACAAGGGACCTGAATATACAAATACCTATCTTTTTCCAAGTTCAGGAAAACACATTTGTGATCAAGACTAATGTGGATTTAGTTTGAAACCGAGACACAGCCAATGCCAATTTCAGACATTCTTATGACATTCTAAGACTATCCAAATTGTATACAGAATGGAAACATCAGTCTGTAGTGTCAAATGGGTAAGGGTGCATTTAAACTAGAGAATGAATGTGATCTGAGACCAGTTTAAACTGCCATGGTTCAATACTCTGGGATTATGAGAGTTGTAATTTGGTGAGGCACCAGTACTCTTTGGTAGAGGAACTAAAGAATCTGTAAAACTACAACTTCCATGATTCGATAGCATCAGACCACGGCATCTTAAACTGCATTAATTCTACAGCATAGATGTAGATGTTTTCATCTTATATAGTGGTAAATTAAATTTATGGCACATGAAAACCTTAAGGGATCTGAAGCAAAACATGAATTCCTTCGGTTAGTGTTCCCAAGTGTCTCATTTCATATGGGGTGTCCTGTATTCGCAGGCTTAGATACTCGGTCTATATGGGGGTCATACGAACTGTACCAAATACCTTATTTCTTGATCTGGTAAAGGGGCATCAATTGCACTCACAACAAACCAACCCCTGCACATTGGCTATGAAACTCAATGGCCTAAGATAACATATCACATGCTGCAGGAGTCAGTCTGTTTAAGAGCTTAGCTCTTCCTCCTCTCTGGTTGTCAACGGGAAAAACTCCTGATCTCACTATAGAGAGCAACCATTGCAAGATATTCATATGGTTGGGGCTTGGAGTTCTCACAGGAACCTGGACGTATCATTAGAAGCTCTGCACTTTCAAAATATGAGATCTGCTTCATGTGTTCACAGCCAGTCTTGAGCAGGCAACTGCATGTCCCAGATGGATGCTTCAAAACCAGGCAACTCTATATTGAGTTTAGTAGGAGCAATTGTACTATGCTGATAGAGCTCCCGGTGGTGCAATGGGTTAAACCCGTGTGCCGGCAGGACTGAAGAACAACAGGTCGCAGGTTCGAATCCGGGGAGAGCACAGATGAGCTCCCTCTATCAGCTCCAGCTCCTCATGCAGGGACATGAAAATAGCCTCCCACAAGGATGGTAAAACATCAAAACATCCGGGCGTCCCCTGGGCATTGTCCTTGCAGACAGCCAATTCTCTCACACCAGAAGTGACTTGCAGTTTCTCAAGTCACTCCTAACACAGGCAAACACAAAACTATGCGGATTATTTCATACTGCAAGCACTACATTTGAATTTAAGGTAGAGAAATTGAATATTACAGTCTCTTGTAATAGCTTGCCTTCTATGTATCATTTTGTTTTACCTGAGTAATCCAATCTCCATGAACTTTCCAACGGACATAAGTGACATTTGGTGAAAGAGCAGCATTCTGAAGACTAATGTTAGGAAGGTTTTCCCATTTGGGCAGCTTCTTCCAAGTTCTGAAACAAATACAGGGAAGATAATTACATAATTATATTTTGGAAAGCGAATCAGTTCTCAGATTTTTAATATGGCTATGTGTGCCCAACCCATTATATTTGCTTTTTCATTTGAAACCTTAGCATACAGTATTTATTTATAATTTGAGGATGTTACAACTATGCAAGAGACTCCTTGTGTACTTGGATTTTCATATATTAATGACAAACTTGACAGTAATTGGTAACGTCATTTTAAAAAATTAAGCCAACAGTAACCTCCGTGCAAAGCAAAGTAATAACATATGGCTTTAAATTTATGAGGCAGGATTGATAGGAGGGATTGAAAGAGTATTAATTGCTTTTTTTGTTTCCTAACCAAGGGAAGGCTTTCCTATTTCTTAAGAAACTCAGCCATGAAAAACAATACTGCACTGATATTTTTGTTCAGTTTTCTCCTATTAAAAAGTATTCTGAGAATGTATTTTGTCCAGAAAATGGCATGAATTTTCTGCAAAATTCCTCACATATTTTGCATAGAAAATATGCTCACTTCATAGGAAACTTGAGTATTTAGGTGCAGAAAAGTATTTTGGTGCAGAAAAAGTATTTCCTGCACATAAAGAATATTATCCGTGTAAAGTACATGCATTTTTGAGCCAAGCCTGTAAAACCTTTCTTTTCCGACAAGCTTTCGATGGGTGAATAGCTCGGGACTATGTCTGTTTCGCGTTTTTATTGTATTTTAAAGTTGGTTGTATTGTTTTAATCTACTGCTGTAAACCGCTCCGAGCCAAATTGGGAGTGGCGCTATACAAGTCAAATAAATAAATAAATAAATAAATGCAATTCCCTAGAATACTTCACCATGTGCAAATACTAAGCGAATTAGACAACAATCTTCATTTTCTTCCACAATGGGGATACAGTTGTGGAAACTACTAGTCACTGCATGTTAGGATGAAATAGGTGACCTACAAACCTACTAGGAAGTATTGCCAGAGATCTCCAACTGACCTCAACTTTGTGTCATCCCCAACCAACACTTTGATTCCTCTCTTTTAATTTTAATTTTTGATTCTAATAAAGTATGACAATGGGCATCCTGTTGTTCTCATCAGCAAGCTCAAAACAAAACAAATGTATCAAAAGTTGTCTGCAGCTCTCTTATGTGATAAAGCAAACAACTTAATTGCATACATTAGTCTTCTTAATTAAAAAATCTTCTGGTCCTAGTTTATTTTGTACAACTACCAACATCTCACCCAATGATGAAACCTTCATGACAAGGAGAATATTTTTCTATAAATTCATTCTTGTTTGTCTTCTAGGTTGGTAATTATTATTACCTGTACTTAAGAAATTCAAAATCTGAAAGTATACCTCAAGTCCTTGCCAGAAACAATTTGGAAGCATCAACTGAATGTTTATATTGACGCTCAATTTTAAAACATAAGTACTTACCTTAGGATCTCACCGACAGAACACAGGAGCAAGATATTCACACACCCCTAAAATAACAAAGACACAGACAGACAAAGAAGAAAATGGAGGAGCTGTATTACTTTCTGACACATGCTTTGGAGACCCAACACCACTGATTCTGAATTAAATATATTAGCTTTCCTTTTTTTCCTCCAAAGTTAGGTTTTTAAATTGGTTATGCAACCCATGGTTACAGCTTTGCACTTATCTCATCCCCTTGTCCTATTGTTTACAGCCTGGCCAAGTTTACAATAGCTTACCACCATTGATTGATGAGCACTGTTTTGACTGAATCTTAAGTTGTTGTCTTATATACCTATATGTTTTATTCAACTGTATTTTATATGATGTTTTATTTTATGTTCTGTTTTTAATGCACTTTTGTCATGTGTAAGCCACTCCAAAACCCTTTGGGAAGATGGTGGCGGGATACAATTATCATCATCATCGTTGTTGTTATTTCACTTTTAATATATTAATTGGAGTTTATTCCACCTTTCAGCCCCCAATATAATGCAAATGCAAAGGGGGTGGATCCTTGGTTACAATTAAAATTTAAAACAAATTAAAGCATATAAATACAGTTTAAAATACTCCAATGAAAGAAAATCTCAAAACAACCCAGTTACCAGCTCCTTGTGCATCAAAGATTCTTCCAAATTCCTTTCTGAATCAAATTTAACCCTTGCTCCCTTGATGGGAAGTTAATGATATTGTTTGGGACAAGAGGCACAAGGCACTTGTGAAAGTGGAAAAATTGTGAATGCAAATGCTATTTTTTTTAACCCAAGAGAACTCATGTCTGCCAATCTCTTAGAACTCCAGCATGACTCTACGCTTAACTCCTGCTGGAAGTCTAACATAGAATTTTGCTGCAGGACTTAGAAGGAACATCTTAATCAAATTCATAAATAATCAAATCTATAAAAGTTAAACCTGTAAATGTAGAGGGCTAACTTTGGTTTCATTCAACTGGGGATAGAAGAGGTGAAATTTTGCCTTTCCCAGTAGATTCAGACAAAAACAAAGCCTCTCCCAGCTTGTGCATTTTTCCTTATTTTGCATCTTTTGACATCTTAGCCACAGTTTTCTTCTGTCAGATACTGGAAAGTATGGTTTTGCTCCCATACCTCTACATTTTTGTATTTTTTGAAGCACATACCTGGTCATCACCATAAAGGATTATACATTCATCATGATCTGTGTAGCTGAATTGGAGGTGAAAGGAGAGAAAGAGGAAAGAAGTTATGCTTTCCTAAAAGTCACTGTTTTCTTCCAAAGTAATATAACAGCTTTTCTGATGAACAAAAATCTGTACATACATATCTAAATCAGAGCTTTCCAAACTGTGAGTCATGCTACATTATTGTGTCAGCTGCAATATATAGGTGTGCCATATAAACCTAATGAGAAATGACAAATATTTTGGGAATGCATGCTATTATCCTAGAAATAATATATTAAAATATAAATGAAAGGCTTTCATAAGATATATTGTGTTTCCATATATTTCATTGTTACAATTTATGTATGTGTCTGTATCACTTATAAGGGCTTGGTTTAACCTCCTGTTTGGCAATAAAGCTGAATTACTGTGTCACAAAATGATGTGTGTCTAAAAACTGTGCCACCAACATGAAATGTTTGGAAAGCTCTGGTCTAAAAGTTTCACACTGTCAGGTTTCAAAGCAGATTTTTTTTGAGTGCTGAAAAATGAATAATGTCTAATGATACATGTATTGACAAATACAAAAGTGTGTTATAGTTACTGACTCAAGATGCCATACTGGAATGGCTTACCAGTAATCCACATTCAAAGGTATTGCCTCCAAACTACTAATCTGAAGGTAGGGCTCAAAGTTGGAACTTTCATATAGCTGAAGTTCACGATCCCTGAAACAAATTTAAAATGTGATCTATTTGATCATCATGGCTGCACGCATAAATTTCCCATAACAGTTTGAACACCTGAGTGTAATAATTATGGAAGAGTTAATTTTTTTATAAACAATCATATCATAGAATCATAGAGTTAGAAGAGACCTTGTGGGCCATCCAGTCCAACCCCCTGTCAAGAAGCAGGAAAATCGCAAAGTACCCCTGACAGATGACCATCCAGCCTCTGGTTAAAAGCCTCCTCCACAGTCCGGGGCAGAGAGTGCCACTGCTGAACAGCTCTGACAGTTAGGAAGTTATTCCTAATGTACTAGGAAGAGCTGCAACATTTGGAAAGGTAGAAAGTCAAAAAAATACTTGCGTAACATGATATATTAAGAATGCACCTAGCAATGCAAGACATGCGGGGGGCGGGGATTGTCTTTTTGTCAAAATCATGGGATCTTGAGTTATCCAATGACAGTGATTGGTGAGGAATTCAGGACAGACAAACAATAGCACTAACCTACAGAATTTGCTTCTCTTTGGGTGTATTTAACTGGAGAAAAAATGCAGTTTAATACCACTTCAATGGCAATGACTTGATGGTATGGAATTGTGGGAGTTATAGTTTGGTGAGGCACCAGCACTTTTGGGCAGATAAAGCTAAAGATCTTGTAAAGCTACAACTTTGAAAATTCCATAGCATTGAGCCATGGCGGTCAATGCCAAACTGCGTTTATTATGCACTCTGTGGGGTTGTGAATTAGTCAGATTATGGGGGACATGGTGAAGAATGGCTTACTATTACCTGCATACGAACTCCAAGATAAGAGGCACCTTGCTTATGATGTCAAAATGCTGGATTAAAGAGTACTTTGTACTGATCCTGTTATACATCGGCAAATTTGTCATCATTCTGTCTCTCAAATTCCATCGAGGTTTCCAAACTATTTCATAATGGAACTTTTCTCCGTGAAGTTGTGAATAAAAGAAATCTTGACAAAAAGCTTTTATTTTTGTTACTGTATATGAGAAACTTACCCAGTTGCCAGTATTAATTTATTGTATGGAACCATGACAGTGAAATCCATCAGCCATTTGGATTTTCTGTGACTTTTGTCCTTAAAAATAGCAGAAGTAAATTACTGGTTGTCATTCTAGAATTACAAATGATAAAATAATTAATATGATCAGCTTTTCAAAACAAAACTTAAAAAACAATTTGGGGCCAACTATTAAGGAAGGAGAGAGAAGGAAAGGGAGAGCTGGATGAGGAAGAGGTTTTTATGGTAATATATGAAACAATTTTCACAAATACAACTATCTCGGAAGGGTAAAATATTTGGGATAAAATATCTCTTTTTTAAAAATTGGTTTTTTTGTGTGTGGTTATATAGATTACATAAAAAGTGGTGGAACAATTGCGCTAGGCAGGCATGTAGCTGGGGGGGGCTTGAGGGGCTTCAGCCCCCCCCCCCCCCGAAATTCTCATGGTGGTTCGCAAAAAGGCCTTACTGGTGAATTATTTAAACTGTTATGTTTATTCATATCATGATCTGATCACCATACTCAATATATCCCATATGCATGGGGGTAATGATACAAAAGGTTTGCTAGGGTAGACCCTCTTTCGCTCAGTCTCAGCCCCCCACCCGAAACTCAGCCCCCCCGAAACCCCCCTGAACCCCCCCCCCCGAAACGAAATCCTGGCTACGGGCCTGGCGCTAGGATAGAAAGGTAGGAAAGGGAGTGAAAAGGGAGAGAGGGAGGGGAAAGAAGGGGAGGAAAAGAACACAATAGAGATAAAATATCTCTATAGCTAGATTTACACTGCCATATAACACAGTTCCGAACTGCATTATATGACACTGTACATGCAGCCAAAATAGTTGCAATCATGGCAGTGAATTTGTGTGCTATGAAAACATTTTTAGTAACAGAGGAGTTTAGGAGAATTCATGTTTCTTACCACTATTCTAATGAATGAAGCCATAAAGCTAAATCCAATTTTCAAACCTCAATTAAAGTAGAAGCATTGCATTCAAGGAAGTTTGGTAAGTGAACATACTTGTTTACTCCATTGACATAGTGGGTCTGCCCTAACTGGGAATATTTAAACCACAGATATTAATTATTGAGAAAGCAAGAAGATCTTTTGAAATCTCAGCTTGCATAGAACCTAGGGTGCATCGATATTATAGAATTAATGCAGTTTGAGACTAGTTCAACAGCCATGGCTCAAGGCTATGGAATCATGGAAGGTCTATAGCAGTGGTTCTCAACCTGGGATCCCAGATGTTTTTGGCCTACAACTCCCAGAAATCCCAGCCAGTTTACCAGCTGTTTGGATTTCTTGGAGTTGAAGGCCAAAAACATCTGGGGACCCCAGGTTGAGAACCACTGGTCTATAGCCTTCTCTGCCAAATTGTGGAGATGCCTCACCAAACTGCAAATCCCAGGATTTCATAGCATTGAGCCATAGCAAATAAAGTGCTGTCAAACTGCATTCATTCTATCGTGTAGACCAGGGGTCCTCGAACTTTTTAAACAGAGGGCCAGGTCACAGTCCCACATACTGTTGGAGGGCAAGATTATAATTTGGAAAAAAATTGAATTAATTCCCATGCACATTGTACATATCTTATTTGTAGTGCAAAAAAACCACTTAAAAACAATACAACAATTAACATGAAGAATAATTTTAACAAATATAAATTTATTAGTATTTCAATGGGAAGTGTGGGCCTGCTTTTGGCTGATGAGATAGGATTGTTGTTGTTGTTGTTGTTGTTGTTGTTGTGTGCTTTCAAGTCATTTCAGACTTAGATTGACCCTGAATAAGGGTAAATGACCTTGGGGGGGGCGTATCCGGCCCCCGGGCCTTAGTTTGAGGACCCCTGGTGTAGACTCACCCCTAAAGAATAAACAATTTTGAAATATCTTGCAGAAAAAACAGATGACGTACAAAAACTATCTTGCTTCGTTTTAGCTTGAGCTCTGGTGACCAGAAGGAAATATTTCCATCTTCTCTGGCTGTTATGAGTGTGCTGTCTGACAGTGAGCAAATGCGCAACACAGGTTCTCCATGTGGGATCTCCTTTATCGCCGCTGGAAGCGAGAAGTCAGCCTTTTTCAGACGATTGGAGAATCCGTCCTGTTCAGCATATTCCAGATGCATGTAGGTACAGAAGTCATGCTAGTACAGGAGGAGGGGAAACGGTAATAATTTAAGATATATGCAGAAATTTGTCTTACTACATTCAGTGGAGCTTATTCCTCCAATTAATTGGGAAATAATTTATAGCAAATCTCTTTGATGTTTATGATGATGTGGGTGTTAGACTTAAAAATTATTATAGCCAACACAAATTAAAAGCATACCAAACACTAATTATACATGCCAGTTTGTGTGCTTTAAAATTGTTTCCGATTTATGACAACCCTTTCACAGGTTTTTTTAAAGAGTTGTCAGAAGCCTGAACACCTGAATCATACATATACTGTATACATAATTTGTTTTAACTGTCTATTTTTAAAAGTTGCAATATTTAATTCTATTTTAATGTTTGTATGCTTTTTTACTTTTTGAATTCCATATTTATTTATTTATCATACTTGTATCCTGCCTTTCTCAACCCTGAAGGAAACTCAAGGCAGCCTTGCAAAGGCAACAATTCAATGCTGCATGGATACATCCATCAATGAAATAACAAAAACATTAAAACCATCCAATTAAAACATAATATTAAAACAACAATTAAAATAACATAATCCAGGTCATATTCCAGGGCCAGTCCGGAATACTCTAATAGAATAACTGAAATGGCAAGGCAGAAGCTGAACAACCAGGCCCATGCAAGCCCACTTCCTATCAGAAAAATAAATAAAAATAAAACAAGCTCAGTCTTCTTTGTGAAACACATAATGTGGCTTTACTTACAAATTCTTTTTATATGTTTTATGGAGGAAAGGGGAAGAAGATCGGAGTGATATACAAAGTGACTGGGTATGGAAATCAGTAACACTAGCAATTTGCATAGGAATGAAAAGGTTACCAATTGTAACTACTAGGTCTGGGTAACAACGGAAAAATTTGTTTCTAAAATCGATTCGTTTTTTGGGGGTTTTTGCGTTTCGTTATTTAAAATAATTACAAAATTTTCCTTTTAAAAAGTTTGATATTTACAAAATTTCGTAAATGGTAAAAAAAAACGAATCGATTTCCGAAACAATAACGAATCGATTCGTTAATGGCGGACGCGAGCGCGAAATACGCTAAAAAACCTCCAAAACCTTCTGAAGCTTCCCTCTCCCTCTGTTGTTGACTGTTGGTGTGATATTATAATTTTTTTTCACTAATTAAACCATAAAACTGGCCCAGACATGCGGAAATAATAACGAAACGACCTCAAAACAATAACGAAACGAATACAATATCGAAATACGAAGCATTTACAAAACGTTTTTGAAAATTCGTTTTTTTAAATAATTGCTCCAGAATGGTTCGTTATCGTTTTGTAATTGAAAAAATTAACGAATTATTAACAAATTACGAATTAACGAAACGAAACCGCCCAGCCCTAGTAACTACACTTGCATCTTATTCTAAGCAATTAATCCTTTTACAATATCTTGCCTGGTCTTCCACTTACCCACTTAATTCTGCCAGTTGCAGAATAGTCTATTTTCATGAAAAGTTCTTCTAATTGTTCATCATTCTGTAGAGAAATAAAGTTATAGATAGTAAACATTTTATTTATCTCCTTTCCCAAAGATTTCATGAAGTATCTTTTCTCAAGGACAACATTGTGAGAGGATGGATGGGTTTGGTCAAGGAAATGGGAATGTGTGAACCAAAAATATGGTGGAGAAAGGCTGAATAGGAACTACTTCTGAAACCTGGAAACATTACAGTCAAAATGAATACTTTAGTGTTAAATTAAAACAGAAAATCATGTGAGAATTTACGTTTACAAAATTAATACATTAATCAAACAGTTAATTTCTTAATTGTTCATTTTTTTTAAAAAAAGTTTAACATTATTAGAAATGGTCAATAATAAATTTATCAAAATAATGTCTCTCAAAAATAGTTTTAACAGCTATTTTAAAAAATAATTGCTGAAAATATAAATGGATTAAAGGTAACAAATAATATTCAAATTAATTATTACCAAATGTGGGCATATACTATCGCCTCAACCCTCCTTCCTGTAATCCTGATATTAAGTATTGGTATATGACTTTTACATTGTGGGTTACTTACTACATTCTGTGATCCCATGCATTTCTTGAATATGTGCTTGAAGTTTTCCACATCCAAAGATTTATATCTATTAATTTCAAATTCCTGGAAACAGATAAAGCAACAGAGGAAATACATGCACTTGGCAGGGCTCTGTATTTCAAAGTAAAATCCCATTTGTGTCTGTCAGTTCTTTTGCCCTGAATAGATCTACGATGTATATGCAAAACTACATTTTAAATTCTGAATTGAAAAATAACTTGGGCCCCTGGTGGTGCAGCAGGTTAAATTGCTGAACTTGCTGAATGAAAAGTTGGCGGTTCAAATCCAGGGAGTGAGGTGAACTCCTGCTGTTAGTCCCAGCTTCTGCCAACCTAGCAGTTAAAAACATACAAATGTCAGTAGATCAATAGGTACCACTTTGGCGGGAAGGTAACGGCGCTCCATGCAGTCATGCCGGCCACATGACCTTAGATGTGTCTACAGACAATGTCGGCTCTTTGGCTTAGAAATGGAGATGAGCACCACCCCCCAGAGTCGGACACAACTAGACTTAACGTCAAGGGAAACCTTTACCTTTACTATTGCATTTTCAGCACAAATTAGGTACAGATAGTGCTAGCATATTGGTCAAGTAGTTTCTGTATCACAAGGCAGAAATATTTCACTGTTAGGTTGTCCAGTTTGGGGCTTTATCCTACACTTGTTATTTTAACAGCAGTTGGATGTTCAGCAGTTCGCAAATGACTGTTTAGCTCCATCTCGTCAAAAGCTTCACATGTTGATTTCATCTTGTCTTGCTTAAATTAAAGGCACAGTTGCAGATTAGACCAACTTGGGTGCTTCCCTATTTCAAATAACACAGAACATTTCATGCTGTGTCAGAAGTAGATCCTACTGCATTTAGCCAATGAAGCTGAAAGACATGCCTCTCCTTTGTTATAATCAGAGTCCATTAGTGGATAATAGATATCTTTGAAGCTGGACCCATCAAGTAGTTTAGGGACTTGTGTGTGATCCTAGTATGTTCTTGGACCTTCAGACAACTGTGTGGATTCAATGTTTTCCCTAAAGTCTGATCTCTGGAGGACTTGGGTAAGACCAACAAAGGGTGATAGAGAAACAATAGAGGACAAGGACGTTGGTAGAAATGAAACTAGGATGACATATGCATAAGTCCTGCTTTATAGGTAACAGTTCTCTGTTTGACAGTATCTTCTCTATTTGAACTGCTGTTCAATCCAATTTTGACATAAAGATCTCAGAATGAGGGACAGGGAGGTTGAAGTTCCCCTGAAAGTATCTGGCAACATTGGACCACCAAGATTCCTGTGTAATTGAGCCCCCTCAAGCATTCTCCGTCATTTATGCACCAAATCCTCAAACAGTAAGGATGCATCTGCGCTATAGAATTAATGTAATTTGACACCACTTTAACTGCCATGACTCAATGCTATGGAATGATGGCAGTTGTAGTTTTACAAGGTGTTTAGCCTTCTCTGCCAAATATTACTGGAGTCTCACCAAATGACAACTCCCATGATTCTATAGTAATTCAACAATGTAGATGCACAGTATGAAATATTAAGACAACATTTGTCACTGAGCACTTCCAGGAATAATAAAGTTTGCCTGCAATTCTATTTTATGACAACTTACTCGTGAATAGGCTACTATGAACACATGATAAACATAGCCATTGTGCTTATAAGTCTCCATATTTAAGGATTCTTGGATTATACTTGCCTGCAAGATTAATCACAAACTACCTGCTAAAGCTGAGCCCTATTCTCGACCTTAAAACTAGTTCTGAGAATCCTGAAATAAAGGAACCAGAAAAAGGAAGAGGAGATATTTTGAAGTTCCTTATCGACAGTTAGCAACTGGATAGAAGATAGAACAGTTACACAGATTTATTAGACTTTTATTACATATTTGCATTTCTGAATATAAATCATCACATGCAAACCTGTATCTGCTGTTGCCTTCTTTTTGCACTCTTTTATGGTTCAGTGTAAACAACCATGGCAGGGTTGGTCTTGGTCTGAATACAGATTTTGGGCTCACAGATTCCTGTTATGGGTTCCTTACTATTTAGATAGATCTAAGCAGTTATTGATCCTAGCTTACATAACTTTAAGTATTATTACACTTCTGTCTTGGCAATACTACCAATCTCTCAATCATGTCCATGAAATAAATACAAAAACCCTCTTTTAGTATTTGCTTCCTTCAAACTTAAAATAAATTGAGGTGTAAACCTAACTGCGCAATCAACAAATTGAAGTTAATTCTTGGTGTACTGATCCAAAATCAAAAGTTTCTCTGTAATCAAAATGTTCCCTTAAGTTGCATTTCCTTTTGGTGCTGGAGGAAAGTGCTGAGAGTGCCTTGGACTGCGAGAAGATCCAACCAGTCCATCCTCCAGGAAATAAAGCCCGGCTGCTCACTGGAGGGAAGGATACTAGAGACAAAGTTGAAGTACTTTGGCCACATCATGAGGAGACAGCAAAGCCTAGAGAAGACAATTATGCTGAGGAAAGTGGAAGGCAAAAGGAAGAGGGACCGACCAAGGACAAGATGGATGGGTCAGTCCAGTCACTTCAAGGATGCCACCCATCCATCTTGTCCTTGGTCGGCCCCTCTTCCTTTTGCCTTCCACTTTCCCCAGCATAATTGTCTTCTCTAGGCTTTGCTGTCTCCTCATGATGTGGCCAAAGTACTTCAACTTTGTCTGGTGGTGGTGACGGCCGACAGGGAGCTCTGGCGTGGACTGGTCCATGAAGTCACAAAGAGTCGGAGACGACTGAACGAATGAACAACAACAACAACAAAACATACAGTGGTACATAGGTGCGTTCATTAGGATGGTAATACCTGAAAAGCTGCGTGTATCTTCTGAAGCTGTTCAAGAGTTACTTGCTGCTCAATCTTTCCAAGACAAAAAACAAGATTGAATTGGTTAAAAATAGACTCGTTTTAAAACTTTGAAACACCTGAGGACTGAAAAGTGCTTTCCACCGATGACAACATTTCTTAGCCTGGTTTGTATCAGTTTAGTGGCCTCTTGAATAGATTTCATGATGGAGCTGTCCATCCACCATAAATCTGGCCAATTCTGCTAAAAGCAGCCATAAAAATGGGAGAAAGTGTATCCTTAGAAGGCAGGGACTAAAACAAATAGAAGGAATTAATAGTAATGAATATTAATGTCTAACATTTTGAATAATTACTCCCGCATGCAAACCAAGCTAGAATTTCATATGTATCTTTCTTAAAACTACGTATCAATGGAGTTATATAGACGTCTACTAGGATCAGGAGAGAACATTTCAGGGAATACATGTACCTATTGAATTTATCTGTTGCAAGTGATATGAAATTTCATGAAGAGTTTATAAAATTTGCAATTTTTTTTCATGTGTAGAAGAGAAAAAAAGTGTGATATTTAAGAATTTTGAATCTTGGAGAAAATGGGCCTGATTTGTTTTACAATCCCTATTTGGAAATATTTGGGACAATGGCAGGAATTACTGTATATACTTGAGCATAAGCCTAGTTTTTCAGCCTTCTTTTTAGGCTGAAAAAGCCCCCCTTGGCTTATATTTGGATGAGTGTCCTGGCAGGAAGGTGTGGGCCTGAAAGAAGGTCTTATTTCTGCCCCATGCCTTCCTGCCAGGACCCTCACCTCTCCACACAGCAATCCAGCTCTCCTTCCTTTCCTCCTCTCTCATGCAGCACGCACCTTCCTCCTCTCCCCTCTCAGTACAGCGCATGCCTTCCTCTCCTCCTCTCTCAGCACCAGTCTTTCCCACTTTTCCTTATTCATATACACACAGCAAAATGTATAGTTAAAATTAACTATGGTGATTATTGGAAGGATATGTAAGCACATTTACATTGAAGAAGGTTAGAATAATGATTTAATCAGAGTTGGACAGTCTTATCTTAAATTACAGTTTTATGTAAATATTCAAAAACATTTAAACTACTGATGTAATTGATGTAATTTTATTGATATCTATTTTTATTTTTATTTTTGAAATATACCACCCTCGGCTTATACTTGAGTCAATAAGTTTTCCCATTTTTTTGTGGTAAAATTAGGTGCATCGGCTTATATTCAGGTTGGCTTATACTTGAGTATATATGGTACTGGACCTTCCTGAAGTTATTGGATCAGAAATCCTAATATTCTTTGTCCTTAGCTCTGCTGGTTAAAACTGCTGAATTCTGCAGTCCAGGAATATCTGGAGTATCATGATTTCTTAGTATACAAGGAATTTTTGCTTCATGTTCCTCTATCTATCTATCTATCTATCTATCTATCTATCTCCAAGGCTGTTTTGGGTACCATCCCCATGGCAATTATAATATGTCAAACAATTCAATTTTATAAAAATTGAAAGCAAGGGCTATCTATTTTACTCTAATAGTTTAGGAAAGAAAATAACTTCCAATCAGATATTCTTCCTGCCAGGTTGTTTCCAAGGCATTTTTCCTCATTGGCAATTTGATGCTCATTCTGGACTCTGAGTGTTTGACTGTCACTTAAGTCTTACTTCAGTATTAGCTGTCTCTCGAATACTTGAGGTGAACATGCCACCTTATGAAGTTCAGAGCAAATTGTTTGGTTCACCTGCAGTTGAATCTTCCAACACCTCCTGGTACTCCCTGTCCCATTGTTGTTATTAACTGCCTTCACGTTGACTTCCATTTATGGTGACAATATGTGAAGGTCAACATATCTGCAACAGCCCTGCTCAGGTCTTTCAGTTGCTTCCCATATCATCTATCAATTCAGGCAATTGTCTCACTGTATCTCTTGTTAGGGGCAGCTCTGCTCTATCACGGTCTCTCACCATATTTCATATTTTGAAGCCTGCCATTACCCAGCAAAGGAATCCACCCTACCTTTCCTTTCCATTGTCTTCTTGAGGAATCAACACGATGACGAACACTTCCACTCTCCGATATGTTTTCCATGAGTCCGATGGAATGACTCCTCTGTTGCCCTTTCAGCATTTCTTTCATCAGCCATTCTGGAAGCTGGGGAACCTCCTTCTGACCTTCTGAAACTGGAGATGTGGCTTGCAGCCTGTGGGCTCCTAATGAAGTCTGAGCCCGACGAAACAAAGGATCTGTTGTTGCTTCCGCCTCTCTCAGATCATTCAGAAGGCTGTCAGAGCAGAAAGACCAGAAGGTAGCTATAAAGGTATTACTGCTCTTGTTAATTAATTATTACTTGCTGATGAGAGCAACAGAATCAAGAGAAGCAACGCCAGTTTACTGACCAAGTGGGGCTAGAGCAGGCATGGGGAACCTGTTCTAACCAGTTGTTAGGAATTGTGGGAGTTGACGTCCAAAACACCTGGAGGGCTGAAGTTTGCCCATGCCTGGGTTAGAGTTTATTGACAAGGCTTAGCAATAAATCCATCTCAGAAATGTAGTCCATGTAATTTTCAGTCCCCGTGTTATAAAGCAAAAAGAATCTGGGGCATAAAAAATGCTAATATTCGCAAAGTAATTGCAGGGGATCATCACAAAATGTGTGTTGGGAGAGGATCTGCATTGCTCCGCTGTGGACATTTTCTCTATCAGACTATAGTGAGAGTTTTTCTGTGACTGTGATATGAAGAAGAGCCATATTTCTACTTATTATAATTTTTCAGTACCATGCATTAGAAAAAGTTAAACATTCACATATTCCAGTGAAACAATAAATATAGCTGAATGGCTAGTCCCTTGCTTTTCCTACTCCAAGAAAGAACATTTGTCCCAGACATTTGCAGCTTTGCCTTTTGTGGATTTGATTATTCAGAGGTTTTATCAAGATATTTCTTCTAGGAATCTCCAATGGGATTCTATGGTTAACTTCTAGCTGACAATGACCATAGAGTTGTGTTGAAAGACCTAAGATGCCTACAGGTATGTTGTCTCAATTAAAATTGTTTTTCTAAAACAGATTTTTCATTTTCCTATGGAGTTTGTGCTCCTAATCCCAGCACATATGGAAGTCTTCTTTGTTAAAGAATTTTGCTCCCAGAGAAGCCACTGAAATCCACAAGCATGTGGACAATTTCAACAGTGAGAAAACCATGAAAATGCACAAAATCTGGCTACCATTATTTTAAAAAACTCTAAAATCATAATAGTAAATAAAGAACAACACTAAAAACAGGGGAGTTTCAGACAAGAAACAATCAGGGCCAGATAATCACCTCACAACAAAGGATTCCCCCAGGCAGTAAAAAGCCAGACCTTGAAACTTCTAGGTCATTAAATGCTAATCAAGGTGGCCAAATGCAACATTCACACCCATCTCAAGCAGATGGGTGTGAATGCCTGGTCATTCCACAGATACATAAACTTCCTAGTTTCCAACTATGCTGGTACAGCTGTACCAGAAGCTCCCACTTTCTTTGCCTTGTATTAAGTGTTTGCTTGGGATTCTGCAGAAGGGTGGCTTCCTGTTAAAGTTTGCAGTTATAGGGCAGGCCCCCTGTCAATCATCGTTAAGTTTGGTTCCGCCCCATGTTCAGGACAATTGAGAAGGGAAAGGAACCATTTTCAGTCAGTCTCAGCAAAGGAAGTCAATGTACAGGATGTGTACAGACTTTCTCCTGTACAAAGGCTTCAACCCTTAAGACTTCCCGGGGGAGAACAGTCTTAAGAGCATCTAAAGATTCCCAAAGGTTCCCAGGGAAACAGTCTTACAGCTCCAAGGAATTTCGGAGGGAATAACAGCTTTAAACATCAAGAACTCCAGCTGAAGTGACTACAGGCCTACTGGAAGGTCCATTCGGTTTTGAGATGCAGTTCAGCCCGGTAGTGGATCCACATCAGTTGGGTTTAGGATCACAGTTAGCCTGGGAGATGTTTGGAAAGGGATTTTCCTTTAGAGTAAAGTAACAGAAGCCACCAGTTGCATAAAAGCCTGGAAGTATTTGTTTAACCTTTTGAAGACAAAAGAAGTTTCTGTTGATTGTTCACCAATAAAGACTTTGTTATATTTCACAAGCTCTCCAAAGACTGTTTATGGTGAAAATCCTGATAACTTCTCTTCGGGCCCCCTGGCTTCCCACTGGGCTAAAGTTGCACATCCTGTTTTAAAAGCAATTTGTTTCAAGCCCAGCGCGCGACAGAACACCAACAGACCTCACAACCTCTGAAGATGCCTGGCATAGTTGCAGAAGAAATGTCAGGAGGGGATGCTTCTGGAACATGGCCATACAGCCTGGAAAACTCACAACAACCCTATTTTCCCACAAACTCCCCACCAATGGTGTTATCTTTCTGCAGTGATAGGATTGTGTACCATTTTTGTTAGGATTTAAATTCCAGTAGTACTTGCATTGACAAGTAGATAAGTCAACCCAGGTTTTTTGGATTGATTTTTTTTTAACTAAAATTTCTGTACTAATACATGAGCATATAAAGTATACAGCTACTGAGAGTAAAAAAAAAGATGTTTCCCCCCTTTAATCTTTTTATTTATATATATTTTATTCTCCAGTCATGGAAACCCTTTCGGTGACCTTGGGCAAGTAAAATGCTCTCAGCCCCTGAAAACCCTTTGATAGGTTCCCTTTAAGGTTGCCATAAGTTGTAAACCATTTGAAAGCACATCACAACCAATTTGTTATTTTATGAATGGGGACATAGACATTTAGAAAGACAGTAGAGGCTAATAGAAAAAAAAATCAGTGTGTGAACCCATCATTAGTCCTTTAGGCACATGGAACCATAGAATGATAGAGTAGCTCTCCGGGTAGCTGTCCAGAATCTTTTAGATTCTTAGAGAAGGAGATTCACTAGCTCTCCAGGCAATTGGTTCCACTGTTGAACCATGTTTACTAATGCTTTGATGAGGCTAATATCCTGATCTGGTGCAATTCTACTGCATTATTCAAGTAATTATAAGCATTGGGAGAGTCCTGAAGTGAGTAGGAAAGAAAAGAATGGAAACTACATCTTTCCTCTTTGTTACTGGACCTCTAGCCAAGAAGAGGCTTGAAGCAATTGTAATGAATCCTTGATCATCCAGGCTTAAAGATTATTTAAATTATAGTAGCACATACCCACTATGGTTTCATTCATTATCTTCTGTATTCTTCTTAGAAATACAAGGCAGCTTTCTGGCTGGAGGCCAAAACAAAGTCAAACAGATTTGCAAATACATGATGCATAAAAGCTTTGGTTACTGTTTTCATGTTATGTTTACAGCTAAACGTTGCTGGGCTACAGGTAATACTCTGGACTAATTCAAGCCTTCGTGCTGTGAAATGATGCTCCATAATAGTGCTATGGGAGAAATTATTATTTTGGTATGCTGATCGGTAGAGAAACTCATATATCAATGTTCGTCACCCTAATGTCCTCCAGCTGTGTGGATTACAATTCCCATTATCCTTAGCCAATATACAGTTTTCTATGACAATAATAATTTCTGGTAAAATAAGTTATCACAGAAATTTCGGCAAAGTGTGTCTTGGACAGACCATTGACAAGAAATCTATGAAAACTGGGGATACATCTGCACTGTAGAATTAATGCAGTTTGACAGCGCTTTAATTGCCGTGGCTCAGTGCAAAGGAATCATGGGGGTGTAGTTTTACAAGTCCTTTTGTGAGGCCCTGTAGAACCAAGAAGAGAGGACAGGTGTGCAGGCAAGAGAAGCATCACTCGCCTGCAGGCCCACCCCCTTTCCAGCTATGGGGTTTCATTTTGTTGTCAGTCAAGTTAAGTAGCTGGAATTGTTTTCAACGCGTAATAAACACACCACCCTCATTTTTAAAAAAAATCCAAAAAGTGATTAAAAATGTGACTCAGTGAAATAAGGTAAAGCAATTGTAAAATATCTTTAGCCTGGGTGATGAAAACTGCTTGAAGTTCTTAAAGTGACAAAATCTGTTGAAAGGGAGATGTTAGCACATCCCAATATTTGACGTTCTTGCAAATAATCCTGGAATGTAATTGTTCTAACAAAAGGCTGAGCGAAGGAAGATAGATGCTTTTGAACTGTGGTGCTGGAGGAACATTCTGAGAGTGCCTTGGATCGCAAGAAGATCCAACCAGTCCATACTTCAGGAAATAAAGCCCAACTGCTCACTGGAGGGAAGGATATTAGAAGCAAAGATGAAGTACTTGGCCGCATAATGAGAAGACAGGAAAGCTTGCAGAAGACAATGATACTGGGGAAATTGGAATGAAAAAGGAAGAGGGACCGACCAAAGGCAAGGTGGATGGATGGTATCCTTGAAGTGACTGGCTTGACTCTGAAGGAGCTGTAGGTGGCCACGGCCAACAGGGAGCTCTGGCATGGGCTGGTCCATGAAGTCACAAAGAGTCAGAAGCAATTGAACAAATAAACAACAACAAAGGCACCATGGTGGTACAGCAGGTTAAACCACTAAGCTGCAGAACTTGCTGGTCAGAAGGTCAGTGGTTTGAATCCATGGACAGGGTGAGCTCCTGTTGTTAGCCTCAGCTTCTGCCAACCTAGCCATTCAAAAACATGCAAATGGGAATAGATCAATAGGTACTGCCTCAGCAGGAAGGTAACGGCACTCCATGCAGTCATGCTGACCACATTACCTTGGAGGCGTCTACTGACAACGCCAGCTTTTCAGCTTCGAAATGGAGATGAGCACTACCAGAATCAGACTTGCCTAGACTTAATATCAAGGGGAAACCTTTACTTTTCTAACAGAAGGGAGCATCCTGAATTAGAGAACCCACTGAACTCCTAATTTGCTGGGTTGGAAACCAAGGCTGATAGTAATTCTATTCAAGAGACTCCACTAGGCCTGCTCCTCCATTCCTGAATTTCATACAAGGAGACAACAAAGTCCTCTTCATGGAGACCCTCTCAAATTATAGGTAACTTTAGAGGATTTCCTGATCATAGTGTGGAATTTCCATCACATTATGAGCAGGATGATGAAGCTGGTTTTGCTGTGAGAACTCAACACATGTTAGAAAAACACTTAGTTTGCTTAGAAACACTTCAAAGCGTAAAATATAACTCAAAACAGAAAGAACTCTTTTTGGAAGAACTGTCGCAATTTGTTAGGTGATGATTTGGATCAATACAGCTTTATTGACAATGTTATTGGGACAGTGAATCTGCTCTGGCTCACAGTTCAGAATTTAAAGCAGAGGTTCCCAACTTTTTTTTGACCAGGGATCACTTTGACCAGGGACTACTCTCCAACATTAGTACCAAAAGGGTAACAAACCAGTTTTGGTCAACTTTAGATTCAGTTTGGTTATTTGGGGTACTGATTCAAAAAATTGCATTGGGTAGACCACATCAGCTCTAGTTTCTGATACAGAACGTATGCCATCCAATAATCGCCATTTGCTTGCCCACAGAAAACTGTTTTTAATAAGCCCCGGCACTATAAGAGAGTTTTGCAAGACCAGCCACTCTTGCTCCAAGAGTGTAGTAACGTTGAGACGGCAGACCATATTTTAGTTCTTGAGGACCACTGATGGTCCACTAACCACAGGTTGGGAACCACTGCTTTAAAGGATCTATCCAAAATGCAGAGTTTGTTTTGGAGATAGGATTCAGTACCTTGGATAGAGCTTTTAAAATCTGGAGTAAAACCTGGAGCAGATTGACATCTTGACTGAATCCACCTTTTGAGGAAATGCTATACGATCCACTCAAACGCTGTTTAAAGGATTGCTAGCATGATTAGGGAAATATTGAAAAAGTGCAGTTCAGTTTCTTTGCAGTTGCCCCAGCAAAGCATTAATCCTTTTATTCTTAAGTTTCTCCTAACTTTTCCTAAAACAGCTTCAACTTTTTCCTATCTTAACCTCACCCATGAAACCAATTCAAGATTGTCTCCCTTGTTGGCCAATACTCAGAGGATAAAGCTAATTATAATCCACACCACGTTCCCAACCAAGCAAAGCAAGCTGAGCAAACAAAACAAAACAAAAATGTGTTTTATCACAGAAAGAATGGACACAAATGAGGTATACGTGCTGAAAGGACTGCAGTGGGAAACTGCTAGGCAAAGACACTGAATGCCTGGCATAGAAAATGACCATTCATTATAATTAAAAATAGCCACTTTGGTTCCTTGACAACAGGAAATGGCTTTCAAACAATACAGATCAGCAGTCACTCTTGGCTTCACACAGCAATTACATTCCCTGCATTATTAATTTTACAGCCAGCAATATATCTGTGCTTGTTTTCAAAAAGAGAGACATCTCTGCTCTTGTCCCATTTCTCCCCTGCTTACCTGCTCAGTGTGGATGTTTCTAACTTCCCTGAAGCAGAAACTGGTCGTGCTTTTCTCCTCAACAGCATAATGCTACAAATACACTTGACACTCCAGTTCCAAGCTACTCAGTTCTGCTCTGCATTCCCTGGTCCCTTAGGTGGCAGCTTGTGGCCACTTGGCTCCAAGGAAAGTAAAATATTAGGTAGGTTGCTCTGTTTGGAGTGTGCCGTCGCTCCAATCACGGCACCTCCCTCAAGTTCCAAAGCAAACACAGAGAAAGCAAACTAGAAGGTGCAGCATCCCCAGGTGTCTCCTAAAGATCAATGTCATTGTAGAAGCAAGGAAAGTTTTGGGGGGAGAAATCCATCGAGGCTACTATTCATGAGTAACAAGGGATTTTGGATTGCATATATATCTCAAGGACACATGCAGCCTTAGGTATTAGGAGGCAGATGCCTAGCAAATGCATGCTGCATACAGCCAAATGTCAGGTATACAAGATGTTCTGGCAATCCTTAATAAGGTTTTACTTGAGATTTTTGAGAACTTAATAGCATTGCAGCTTTTAAATTTTCCCTTGAGGCTATTTTCTCTTTACAGGCAGTTTCAAAGTTACGAATAGGGTTTGTTCTTAGCCTATATTTTTATGAAAGTCAGAACAGGTAGATTTTTATGTGCAACTCCAGCTGTGTGTGTGTAATTTTGGATAGCCTAGGGAAGAGTTAACAGCTCTGTGGTGTTTGTTTTGCTGCTTGTGCCCGTTCAAAAGATTTCACCTCACTGTTTGTCCCTGTAAGAATTGGATTTTGAAAAATTTGGAAACAAAGATTGGTGCTAAAGCTTCAATGGAGATACCGTTTCCCCATGATGACTCTTTTGGGAGGGAATTTCCTTTTGAAGGGGTATATCTTTCTCACTTCCTGTTGTCTCACCCTTGTTCTTAACTATGAGT
Organism: Anolis sagrei; assembly: GCF_037176765.1. Classification (NCBI taxonomy): domain Eukaryota; kingdom Metazoa; phylum Chordata; class Lepidosauria; order Squamata; family Anolidae; genus Anolis; species Anolis sagrei. The sequence continues at coordinate 32,789,438 of NC_090023.1, read as the reverse complement.
GGTTTCAAAGTCAAATGTTTGTAACTTAAGTTCTGGGAGTTGAAGTCTAAAACACCTGGAGGGCTGAAGTTTGTCCATACCTAGTCTAACAGCTGCATTTAGAGAAAACTAATCATACTTTGCCCTCAAAATTATTTTTATCACATGCATATGAAATTATTTAGTTAGTTGATAAAAACCATTTAACACAAAATCCATACTTTCTTTAATAATGCCATAATGCCAGTTATTTGACATCCAGAAATCAATTTCGTTTTGTAAGCTACTGCAAAATGAAAGACAGAATGAACGTTTTCCGCTTTCAGAATAAATGATATTGTTTAACCATTTTATTTAAAGTTGCAACACTTTTATAATGTGAAAACAGCACAGCAAAATCCCATCCTCAGCGTAACTGGGATTGTGTGAAGGGAGTTTATTTGTAATAGATGAAGCACACAACCTCTTATGTTATGAAAAAAAATGTTCCTGAATTCAGACTATATTTTCAAGGTAGGTGAGGTGATAATAATGCCTTTTTTCTGTGTCAGGAGCAACTTGAGAAACTGCAAGTCGTTTTTGGTGTGAGATAATTGTCTGTCTGCAAGGACTTGCCCAGGGCGCGCCCAGATGTTTGATGTTTTACCATCCTTGTTTGAAGCTTCTCTCATGTCTCTTCATGGGGAGCTGGAGCTGACAGACGGAGCTCTCCCCACTCTCCCTGGATTTGAACCGCTGACCTGTCAGTCAGCAGTCCTGCCAGCACAAGAGTTTAACCCATTGTGCCATCAGGGGCTCAAAAGAAATAACTGCTTTGATCTTTTATCATTTCAAACCAAAGCCTAAAGAATAAAAACTTAAAACCCCGGGATGTAACTCTTCAAAAGGTTTAATGTTAGAGAAACCCGAAGGGCATTCAGTTGTGGTCCAGCTGCCCAGAGGATGGCTGGGGTTTCTCCTGACAATCATCACATGCTTTGACTGGATTTTCTTCCATCTTCTTTGAGGAGGAAGGCCTTGGGAATGTTTTGTTGACCTTGTCAAGGAAGTTCTGAAGAATTGCTTTTTCTGCACAGACAATGGAAAGAAGGGTATCACTAAGCTTGAATATTCAGACAAAACAATTTCGAAGAATTGTTTCACATTTGAACAGAGAATGGGTTGATTGTGAAAGAGTCCAACAAAATGCAGCATCAATTTATTTATTTATTTATTTATTTATTTATTTGCTATATTTATATACCGCCGTTTCTCAGCCTAGCCGGCGACTCAACGCGGTTTACAACATAATATAACAATCAACAGTAAAAAAGTTAAAAGCATAAAAAACATAAAAAACATAAAAACACAATTCATACATCAATACCAATCCAGTTCGACTCTTAACTAAAAACGTGATCCAGTTCGTCATCCATGTTGCCAGTCCTTTAGTCAGTTACCATTCGTTGCATTGGGTTAACCAAATGCCTGCTTAAACATCCAGGTCTTCAATCTTCTTCGGAATATCATCAATGAAGGGGCTGATCTTACCTCCAAGGGCAGGGCGTTCCATAGCCGCGGGGCCACCACAGAAAAGGCCCTGTCTCTCGTACCCGCCAGCCGCACCTGTGAAGCAGGCGGGATAGAGAGCAGGGCCTCCCCAGAAGATCTTAGGGTCCTGGCGGGCTGATAGGCCGAGATACGTTCGGATAGGTAAGTTGGGCCAGAACCGTTTAGGGCTTTAAAGGCCAACGCCAGCACTTTGAATTGAGCCCGGTAGCAGATCGGCAGCCAGTGGAGCTGGTGCAGCAGAGGAGTTGTATGCTCCCTGCGCTCCGCTCCCGTTAGTATCATTGCTGCCGAACGTTGGACTAGTTGGAGCTTCCGGGCCGTCTTCAAAGGCAACCCCACGTAGAGAGCGTTGCAGTAGTCCAAACGGGATGTAACCAGAGCGTGGACTACCGTGGCCAAGTCAGACTTCCCAAGGTACGGGCGCAGTTGGCGCACGAGTTTTAACTGTGCGAATGCTCCCCTGGTCACCGCCGAAACCTGGGGCTCCAGGCTCAGCGATGAGTCCAGGATCACACCCAAACTGCGAACCTGCGTCTTCAGGGGGAGTGCGACCCCATCCAACACAGGCTGTAACCCTATACCCTGTTCGGCCTTGCGACTGACCAGGAGTACCTCTGTCTTGTCTGGATTCAATTTCAATTTGTTTGCCCCCATCCAGACCGTCACAGCGGCCAAGCACCGGTTCAGGACCTCGACAGCCTCCTTAGTAGCAGGTGGAAAGGAGTGACAGAGTTGGACATCATCCGCGTACAGATGACATCGCACTCCGAAACTCCGGATGATCTCGCCCAGCGGCTTCATGTAGATGTTAAACAACATGGGAGACAATATTGAGCCCTGAGGAACCCCACAAGACAAAGGTTGTGGGGTTGAACAGGAGTCTCCCAGTAACACCTTCTGAGACCGACCCTCGAGGAATGAGCGGAGCCACTGTAAAACAGTTCCTCCAAGACCCATTCCCGCGAGGCGTCTCAGAAGGATACCGTGGTCGACAGTATCGAAGGCCGCTGAGAGGTCCAGAAGCACCAACAGGGACACACTCCCCCTGTCGAGCTCCCGGCGCAGATCATCCACTAAGGCGACCAAGGCTGTCTCAGTACCGTGCCCCGGCCTGAAGCCAGACTGTGCCGGATCCAGATAATCCGTGTCTACCAAGAATGCCTGGAGTTGTGAGGCCACCACACGTTCCAGGACTTTGCCCAAAAAGGGGAGATTGGAAACAGCATCAAGGCACCTTTGCCATTAAAAAAGAGAACACTGGTCACTGGGAGATTTCAAAATGTAATAAATATATAGCAATAAGCGACATTCTTCTGATATTCTCACCAAAGAAAAATTTCCTCCTTATGCAAACAGCAATTTCTGTTAGGTTTCATCCCTGGACTGCACAAGTTTTTATGTCCTCAAGCTTCTAGTCCTCTATGACTAGCAAGACTAGAGACAGGGCTAAGCTCAGGGATTCCTTTCCTCCACATTCCTATGCATGTTTTCTTAAAGAGGGGAGACATGATGGCCATGTATAAATATGTGAGGGGAAGTTATAGGGATGAGGGCGCAAGCTTGTTTTCTGCTGCCCTGGAGACTAGGATGTGGAACAATGGCTTCAAACTACAGGAAAGGAGATTCCACCTAAACATTAGGAAGAACTTCCTAACTGTGAGAGCTGTTCAGCAGTGGAACTCTCTGCCCCAGAGTGTGGTGGAGGCTTTTAAACAGAGGCTGAATGGCTATTTGTCAGGGGGTACTTTGAATGTGATTTTCCTCTTTGCAGGGAATTGGACTGGATTGCCCACAAAGTCTCTTCCAGCTCAATGATTCTATGATTCAATAAAGTCTTTTGTTTTCACTGCTATCCACTGTCTTCTCCCCCTTTGATGATGTAGTAATTGAATTTCTGTGAGGGAACTTCCTTTTAAACTTAAAACTTCCCTGGGTAGACCATGAGATCTCCATCATGTTACTTCTGCTTTTCTTTTCTTCCTGTGAGGATACATTTTGCCTATCTTTGGCAAAATGTAGCTACATTTGCTCTCCCTGGACTTGAACCGCTGACCTATCCGTCAGCAGTTCTGCCAGCACAAGGTTTTAACCCATTGCGCCACCGGGGGCTCCACAAAAAGAAAATGACCCAGAGGGTTTATAGAAATACACACATCTTTAGTGAAAGAAAAGTGGAGAGATGAGATCCCTCTCTCCAAAAGAAACTAGTGGGGACTGTGGGTGTCCAAGGAATATCAACTGGGTATTTTAAAAAAAAAGTACTGAAAACCATGTGGCTGGGAAGGAAAGAATGAAAAGGAATGATTGGAAAGGGAAACTGGAAAAGAAGAGACATATAAAGATATAAGGATAGCTGCCCATTCATTCACTCTTTTGTCAGCCAGCACCTGTTCACTCACTTTACCTTTCAATACTCACTTAATGTATAGCTCATTTACAAGCTGGCGTCTTGTCCATTTTCTCTATTTACCATCCATTCCACACTCATAAAATCTCTCTTTCATCAGCTGAGAAAATGGAAACTTTGTTAATGGAATAATTAGAGCACTTACGCTACATTTAAAAAGGTCTGACAGGCAGGAAGTTTACCAACTTTTAGTTTCACCATTGCCTTTGCCCAATCAATGGAATATTCTTGCCCTACTTTACCTGGATAAGGAGATCTGTCCACATAGGCTCTAATTTCTTCTGGGTCTAGAGAATTCAAAACTGATACCATTTCAAGATAATCTTTTCCAAAGTCTCTTTGGTAGGTGGACAGTTGTTTACTGTGTTCATAATTCCAGATCTGGGCAGATGACACTGAAGGAACTGTGGAGACAAATCAGTAAGAGGCAAGTGAAACTGTTAAATAATGAAACAAATACTATATGACCTTCATATTTGCAAATGATATGTTCTTTCAGTAACTGTGAAAAGAGAAAACTGAAATGAAAGTTGCATCCACTGAAAGTTGCCGGAATTAATCTGGAGCACCTAGAAAATTCTTAGGAATTTTTCTAGGTCTTTTGGCATGATTCGTTGGTAACTTCCAGCAGAAACATACCCTATAATCACACAGGAAGAACTAGAAAATTTCTGGAGATGACATATTTCCTTGGATATAGCTAAGTGAAACACAGGTACCAGTTCCGTAGTTATGGGGCTCATACTATTTAAGCCTTTTGGTCTGCCTTTCTCTGATGATTGACCTTTTATTTACACTTATCCTTTGGAACCTCTAGCTCATATGTTCCCAAAGAGATAGGGCAGGAGGTGGTTTGCTCTCCATGGTGGTCCTGTCTGACACTGCTGCCTTATTGGGGCTTGGAAAATGGCTCTTTTGGTACAGAATCCCTCAGCAGCATGGTCACAGATTGTGCTACTGGAGATTTGTAATCTAAAAGAACAACTTTCCAACCAGTATACCATGCCCTATGCTAATGCCTCCCCTGTCATCAACAAAGCCCCCACTTTGGAGACTCCATGCTCTCCTGAACAGAGCATAGAAACAGTTGACCTGCCATAGTACTGGTGCCCACTGGGGAAACATGCCCATGAGAGAGAGGGTAATTCAGTGAGATAGTTAGTATTTAGAGATAGTTGGAAGATGCTGATTCCTATGCCACTTCAGCCCTTTAACTACAAGCCACAACATTGTAGAATTGGTGGAAGAGAAAAATGCACACCTCTTCTCTTGAAGTATTTAAGGAGAGGCTGGATGGCCATCTGTTGGGGGTGCTTCGATAGTGTGTTCCTGCATGGCAAGAAGTTGAACTGGATGGCCTTTGTGGTCTCTTCCAGTTCGTTAATGCTGTAAAAAGTTACTTTGCAGACAACTACTAAAATTGGGGGTGTTGTGTGGTTTCTGGACTGTATAGCCATGTTCAAGCAGCATTTTCTCCTGATATTTCACCATCATCTGTAGTTGGCATCTTCAGAGGATCCTCTGAAGATGCCAGCCACAGATGCAGGCTCTTTTTCCACTCCATTCTCCCTGTTGAGGTTCAGATTAATTTAGTGTTCGTTGGGAACACTAAATTAATTTATTGACTGTTCTAATGTGAAACAGCTATTTTGTTGCAGTAGCAAATGAGACATTAAATGTGTAGTTTAGTATTTGGGACTTAGACACAACCTCTGCTTTATACCTGGTTGTATGACATCAACTCATGTCTCCATATAGTCTGGCATTCGCTTTCCAGCAGTAGTTAGCATTTGGATAGTTTAAGAAAGCTAAACATTCTCAAATGTCACCTGTAACAAGAGTCTCCCCAACAAGTTCTGGAAGTATATTGCAGGATAAAGGAATGCCTTTCTCTGGGAACATGGTGTGTAGTAATGGCTTTGACCATTTATTGGAATCTCAAGTCATGAATATACCAGGTTGCTGTGAGTTTTCCAGGCTGTATGGCCATGTTCCAGAAGCATTCACTCCTGATGTTTTGCCCACATTTATGGCAGGCATCCTCAGAGGTTGCGAGGGTATGACCTCTGAGGATGCCTGCCATAGATGTGGATGGCATGCAACAAGAGAATGCTTCTGGAACATGACTATACAGCCTGAAAAACCCGGTGATTCTGGCCATGAAAGCCTTCGACAACACTTATGAATGTACCTGTAGTCAACCTAAATACTTCTAGAATAAAAACAAATATTACTCTAAAAGTGTCTCCAATAACTTTATTTCAAAGGAAACCAAACTTGAGTTATGTGCTAGTCTCTTTGAACATCTCACCCCTTGGAAAAATGAACTGAGTACAATAAAATGAAGAGTATATATAGAATAACTAATATCAGAAGATAGCATCAAATCCTTATTCCATCCTGCTAATTCTAATTGTCACACTTTGCCCCCTAGGTCAAAGCTAACTCTCTTAACATTTAAAATAAATAATTAAAATTTTCTAATCCAATGTGTCAACACAGGGGACCAACAAATATGTGAACAGAGGTGATCCTGAGAATTCTGAGAATGTATTGTCTGCATGACAACTGAGTCACTGAACCAAATTCTAAAAGCTGTGCCAAAGTCGTGAAGCCAGTATAATAACAAGATATTCTCACCAGCGCCTTTTACTGGAGTTGTGCGCTTTGCATTGCAACCATATTTCCGAGTAAAATACTTTAAATCAGGATCATGTGGTTGTGGCTGGAAATTACGCCTGAATTCAGTATCTGGAGGCCTTGGAACCAATGTTTTCCAATCTGGAGGAGCTGTAAAATCATCTTTTGCGGCACCTGGAAAAGTTAAAATGAAATGTCATAGTAAATATAAGGATCCAGTACATTATCTTTAGACCACATTAAACTCAAAATTAGTGAGTAGAAATCAGTGCTAGAGGTGATAAATAACACATGTCTCTCTATCTCTCTTTTTTTAGTGTTCTGAGATTTGGCTAATAGATGTGCATGCCAAATCAACTACTGAACCTTTATTGGTCTGAATAAGGACAGCTTCAGTTGCAACTAAACCTGAATCTAAGGAGAAGCAAAAAGTGCAGTGCTTTGACTCCTTACCTCCTTTATATTAAAAGCAGCTGTGTGTGTTTTGTGGGCATTTGGATCCAGGTTAAGGTATTGCAAAGAAGGATGCAACCCCTTATGAATTTAAATGTACCACTTGAAACTGCTATCAGCATGAGAAGGGGAACGATGTATGGAAAAACAATTATAAAAATGAAATATTGTCTGTAAGACTTAAGACGGGCCAGTTGGAGACTAATTGGCATTGAAGCTGTACCATCACCTTTGGTGATGATCCCTCTCACACGATGGCATGCAGATCCCACTACTGGTCTGCTTTCTTCCTGTGATTATTTCATCATTCACTATAAATGAGCAAAACCTATCACTAAAACATTCCCATCACCCATCTGGCATGATGGGTCCATTCTGTTTCTTTCCCAGCATTCAGGCAGTAAAATGATGTCAGAGGATGGGATTCCCATCCTATTCCCCCTCACACTCACTAATTTTAAGTTGTCTGTTTTCTTCTTATTTAATACTAGCTGTACCTGCCACGCGTTGCTATGGCCAAGCTTCCCTCCCTCTTTCTTTCCTTCTTTCTTTCTCTCCTTCCTTCCCTCTTTTTCTTTTCCTCCTCTTTCCCTTCTTCTTCCTTCTCTACCTCCCTCCCTTTGCTCTTTGGTTCCATCCTTCTCTCTTTCCTTCCTCCCTTCCCTCCCTCTTTCTCTTTTTCATTCCTTCTCCCCTTCCCTCTCTCTTTTCTTCCTTCTTTCACTTCTTTATTTCCTTCTCTCCTCCCTTCCTTCTCTACCTTTCTTTCTTTCCTTCTCTCCTTCCCTCCTTCTTTCCCTCTTTCTCTCCCTCCTCTCCTCTCCTTCCTTCCTGTGTACCTGTTTTGTGTGTGTGTATATATGCATATATGTGTGTGTTTGTGTATATATATGGTTTTGCGCATGCGTTTTAATGTGGGGTTTTTTTTTTTTGCTTTTTAAGTCTCTTCTGCTGTGTTTTTCAGTGTTTTTATGAGTGATGATCACTCGTTGGCCTGATAGGTGTATTGTGTCCAAATTTGGTCTCAATTTTCACAGTGGTTTTTGAGTTATGTTAATCCCGAACATTACATTTTTATTTATATAGATTTTAGGGTTATATTAACCTTTTTGTGTTGTTTTGTTTTCTACAAAAAAAAATCAGAAAAGCAGAATTCTGGGAAGGCAATGTTATGATGGTATGCAGAAGTACGGTTGTGGGATCACAAACTACCAAATCAGTGCAAGTGTGTAAATGAAGAGAGGTGCAATATTGGAAGTGCGCATCCTGGTATGTATCTGCTATCAATGATAGCACAACTGCAGAGAAATAATGGGTCCGTGTAATAAAGCCCAGAGGCAAATGGAAAAGATTTCAAAAAGGTTTTTGGAAGCTGAGAATGCAGAGGGAGTTCAGGAAGAATTGTTATTTTGTTGGAAACTGAGGTGTTATTATGCATTTTGTATGGAACCAGCATAAGGCTAGATATTTATTTTGCTAAATAACTCTTTCCTGATTATATTTTCTACCTCTCTTATTAGAATATTTTCATTTAAGAAGAGAGAATTGGGGGATTCAGTTGCGCATTAACACATCGAACTCACTGATCAACCCAGCCCAATTGTTCAATATATTAGTTACTTTGAGGCTGAAACTGTAGGGCTAATTGGAATAGGGAATTTATTACAAGGATGATCCAAAATGCCACAAAAGCACCCAAATTTTCAGAATCTTTGGTGATCCATCAGAAATTAGTAGTAAATTAACAGTTTGTCTTTCACTTATCAGCAATACATTGTGACAGGCACTCTGTGGCTTAGTACCAACTCAAGTAGACCATTTCATCTCTTATTGAAAAGTGTGTGTGTGTGTGTGTGTGTGTGTGTATAATCATTACAAGCCATGTATTGGATCCTTCATCGAGTGTGTGTGTATGTGTGTATATATATGTGTATGTATATGTATGTGTGTATACACACATGATGAAGGATCTAAGTCATGGCTTATAATGATTTTATATGTAAGAGGAGAGAGTGGGAAAGGACATGCAGCAATTAAATTAAATGACTTCTTCCAAAAAAAGGCTGACACAATCCTGGGGGATACATGACTCTCCTCTTGTGGATTATAGAAGCAACCATGAACCTCACCTCAATGTCATCTTAATAACAGTATTTCAAAACCAAAACAAGAAGCCTTACCTGGTTGTATCCCTAAATAATCTCTTGCATAAGATGTTTTATATTGCCTTTTTAATACATCCTCAATCTCTTGTTTGCTAATAGATTTTGTCCAAGGTGAAAAACTTTCCGTAGGCAATGGCATTTCCCCTCGAGGCATTTGCCATATCAGAAATCGCTGAAAATACAACGGAGCGAGCGGTTGGAAGGAAGCAGGAAAAAAGCTCAATGTGAAAAAAACTGTCTAAAAATTGTAATATGCTTTTTAATATTTTTTTGCTTAGGATTTTGATTTTCCTAATTTTTTTGAAGATGGTATGAGTACAAGCATTTCTCCATTTCACCCACTTTGTATGTTATACAGTGACCCATTTGCTCTGGTTTGGTTCTCCCAGTGGATACCAAAATCTATGGATCTCAAATTTAAAAGGATTTTTTTAAAAAAATTGTAATTTCCATGCCTTAAACGTTTTTACCCTATTTTTATGTATATCTATCAGAATAGTTGCTCCTCAATAGAACATGGGCATATAGCCTGATGGGAGGTTTAACCCTTGGCCCCAGATCAGAGTTGGGTTCCTTATGATTTACCATTTGTTTACTTTACTTGGAGTAAAGTGTGTGACTGAAAGATACTACTATTCGTACTCACAACTACGCATGCTAGAAAAGCCACCATAGTTGTTTGAGTGTTGGACTATGATTCTGGAAACTACGGTTCAAATCCCATCTAGGCCATAAAAAACTGCTAATCTTTGGCAAGTTATACTCTCTCAGCCTCAGAAGAAGGCAAAGGTGAATCCCTCATAACCTCTGAGGATGCCTGCCACAGATGCAGGTGAAACTTCAGGAGAGAATGCTTCTAGAACATGGCCAAACAACCCGAAAAAGCTACAACAAATCTTGAACAAATCTGAACAAATCTGAGCAAATCTTGCCAAGGAAACCCGTGTGATAATAATAGGTAAAGGTAAAGGTTTTCCCCTGACATTAAGGTTTTCCCCTGACAGTGTAGTAATGGTGAGGTTGCAGACCATATTTTCGTTCTTGCGGACCACTGGTGGTCCACAGACCACAGGTTGGGAACCACTGCTCTTGTGTTTGACCAGCAGGGTAAGTAGTTGTTACTTCTGGGTGTCGCTGAGGGAGTTGCTGTTCCTGGCTGAATTCTAGTTCAGTGGTTCTCAACCTGTGGGTCCCCAGGTGTTTTGGTCTACAACTCCCAGAAATCCCAGCCAATTAGGATTTCTGGGAGTTGAAGGCCAAAACATCTGGGGACCCACAGGTTGAGAACCACTGCCCTAGTTCAACAGCCAAGCCCTCATCTACGCTATCCATGACATCAACCTAGATAAGGTCCATCATACATGAGAAAGTGAAGTTTTAATCTTACCTCCCTCTGTGTTTTTTAATTGGGTCTCTTGCAGAGAACTTATTTAAAATACGAAATATTACTCCACTAATAGCAAGGCATTTTTTTCTTGATTTCATTCCCATACAGAGTGGTCTACATTAAAAATCAGCAGAGAGTGGAATTTAAATCTTCCTTATCTCGCACAGGAAACCCAATCCAGATAGGGTCTCATATATATATTGTGAGTTAAAATGGAAAATATTTTTAACCACAATGTTACATCAGTAAGACTCATTTTAACCTTTAGGTCCTGTAGCATCTTCTTTGAGGAGTAGTTTGAGAGCAACAGGTGATTACATACAAATTTAAATCTGAAGCACTTGTAAAATAAAATATATAATATAGAAATACACGGCATTCATTACGTTGCCAGGCTGTGGGTTGTTTCTCCTTATTCCCGATGCACTGCCACTCCTGATAGGTTCTGCCTTGGAATAAGGCTTCCAGCAGTATTCATCTTTGTAAATATTCCTTGCAGTTGGTTCATCCACTTGAAAGGGAATCACATGCCCTGTCCCTGTTCTGGCACTGCAAGGAACAATACAGATTGTTGTTGTTGTTGTTGTTGTTGTTGTTGTTACTTTTAATACATTTATACCCGAAGATATCTCTCATTATGTTGATTTTTAAAGTATAGTTCAAGCAAAGACAATGGTTTTATTAATCTAATCAGGAAGAAGCAAGTTACAACCCATGGGAGTATGGCCATGTTCTAGAAGCATTCTCTCCTGACGTTTCGCCTGCATCTGTGGCAGCCATCCTAAGAGGTTGTGAGGTCTGAGAACTAAACTCAAACAGGGGAACTCCAGATAAGAAACAATCAGGAACACCTAATTACCTCTCAACAAAAGATTCTCCCAGGCAGTAACAAGCCACACCTAAAAACTGTCAGGCCATCAAATGCTAATCAAGGTGACCAATTGAAACATTCACACCTAGCTCCAACAGACAAGAGTTCTTTCTCCCACCCTGGACATTCAACAGATATATAAACCCCATTTTCCTAGTTTCCCACAGACCTCATAACTTCTGAGGATGACTGCCACAGATGCAGGTGAAACGTCAGGAGAGAGTGCTTCTAAAACATGGCTATACAGCCCAAAAAACCTACAAAAACCCAATGATTCTGGCCTCAAACCCATGAGAGTGTTTGTGGCCTTCCAAGGGTAAATAAAACTGCTCACAAATGTTCTGTAGCCTCCCTTCTACACTACTATATAAAATCCAGATTATCTGATTTGAAAGTCTGGATTGTATGGCAGGGTAGAAGGGGCCTTAATTGCCCCAACTTTAGGAATTCAGGGAGCTGAAGTCCAAGGGTCCTTCCACACAACCCCATATCCCAGAATATCAAGGCAGAAAATCTCACAAAATTTGCTTTGAACTGGGTTATATGAGTCCACACACAGATAATGTAGGATTTTATTCCTTGATATTCTGGGATATAGGTTTGTGTGAAAGAGCCCCAACACACCTGGAGGACCAAAGGTTAGGAAACTCTGCCCTAGAGCATTTGGTGGTAAATTGGGGCAAACAATTAAGAAAATTATGGTAGGGGAGTAAAAAATATATACTGGGGATCTATTGTCCTAATTGTCCAGTCTGATATAATTAACAAATGAGCAATTCTGGCAGATTGAGGGGCCACTTTTCTGTTTCTTAGACCATGTGTGTAAACATGCATTACCAAAACACAGTATTTTCTGTTGGTCTTACTTGTTGGTCATGGGGGTTCTGTGAGGGAAGTTGTTCCAATTCTATCATTGGTGGGGTTCAGAATGCTCTTTGATTGTAGGTTAACTATAAATCCGAGCAACTACAACTCCCAAATGTCAAGGTCAATCTTCCACAAACTCCACCAGTCTTCAGATTTGGGCATATTGAGTACTTGTGCCAAGTTTGGTCTAGATCCATCATTGTTTGAGTCCACAGTGCTCTCTGGATGTAGATGAACTACAACTCCAAAACTCAAGGTCAATGCCTACCAAACCTTTCCAGTATTTTCTGTTGGTCATGGGAGTTCTCTGTGCCAAGTTTGGTTCAATTCCATGGTTGGGGGAGTTCAGAATGCTCTTTAGTTGTAGGTGAACTATAAATCCTGGCAATTACAACTCCCAAATGACAAGATCAATTCCCTTCCCAACCTTACCAGTATTCAAATTTGGGCTTATTGGGTATTTGTGGCAAATTGGGCTCAGTGAATGAAAATACATCCTGCATATCAGATATTAACATTACAATTTATGAGAGTAGCAAAATTGCAGTTGTGAAGTAGCAACAACGATAATGTTATGGTTGGGGGTCACCACAACATGAGGAACTGTATTAAGGGGTCATGGCAATAGGAAAGTTGAGAACCACTGCACTATACCATTATGTTGTAATATTATTAGTAATATTACATGTAATGTAAATATATAATTATAATTATAATATTATATTATTATTGCTCCTCAAACCCCAAAACAAAACCAGAAACGGCTGCAAACCAATTTCTGATTTTTGAAACATGTCAGAAAGCAAAAGAATACACAAAGGCCCTTAAATCTACTTATCAAGCATACTGTTGCATCAGTAAAGTTCCTCCAAAATTGAAGTATCAAGGCAAGGGACACAAAGGTGTCCTTATCAACATGAATCTGACAGCAAAAGTGGTTTAAGATGCCAAAAAACCATGAAATGACTGAAAGCTTGAAATTGGTTAAATGAATGTCATCTTACCAATCTGCATCCACATCTGTTGCAGGTTTAAAGACAAACTCGTGTTTCATTGTTGATTCATAAGGATCCCAGTTTATTTTACCTACTAAAGACAGTACTGGTTAAGTGCTATAAATGCTAAACCTATCCTAGTCTTAAAATGGCAATTAACCTATCTTTCCCAAACTGCTCAAGTATCTTGACACCAAGAAGGTCTGGTGAGATCCAGATCAGGACTGTGGACCATTTTCCTTATGTCACAAAACTACTGTAGATATTGTTAGCTGCATGGTTATCATCATATATAGTTTAATCCTCAGGTATGAATACAGGAACTATCCTTACAGTTTAGCCAGTTCACGGATATCCTTGCCCTGCATTTTCCTTTCTTTCTCTGATCAGCCAACTGGCACTCACAGAATCTTTATAAAGGCAACATTCAGAATCTGTTCTGCTTTAGTTTAAAGAGACAAAACCTAAAGAATTTTACTTTTAAAAAAAATCAAAATGGCAAGGCCTTATTCATGTAATTCTAGGCATGGTATTACAATTGCAATAATTGATATATGCATAAAGGTGCTATGAACGTAATTCAAAAGGTACCACAATACATGTGTTCATTTGTAAGATGCCACAAGGCTCTGGGCTGGTTTAGTACAGAGGACTCATGTAGTTACTCTCTAGAACAGTGGTTCTCAACCTGAGGTCCCCAGATGTTTTTGGCCTACAATTCCCAGAAATCCTAACAGCTGGTAAACTGGTTGGGATTTCTGGGAGTTGTAGGCCAAAAACATCTGGGGACCCCAGGTTGAGAAGCACTGCTCTAGAAATAATTTCAAATGATATTCTTATTCATGCTTCAAAGCAAGAACCAGAAGGGCACTGTTCCATTATCACTGTAGAGAGGCCAAAAGGGGGAGCTAGAGAGAGAAGAATAGTCCATTTTATGGGGGTGGAGGGTGGGTTGAAGGAGGAAAACCATTTTTCCCTGTATTCCTGTTATTCCCCCACCCCATCTGTGTTGCCATCATGAAAATAACCCTAGTTTATGATATGGGAAGGGGGAGAGGGGGAATAACCAGCAAAAACGGGGAAATGGTTTTTCTCCTTCAATTCCCCCCACCCCCCAATAAAATGGACTATCTTTAACTCTCTAGCACCTCCTAGTGGCCTCTGCCTGGATAATGGAACAGTACCAAGAGAAGAATATATATGCCCCCTGCCACACGTTGCTGTGGCCCACATGGCGGTTCTGTGTGGGGGGTTTGGCCCAATTGTATCATTTGTTGGGGTTCAGAATGCTTTGTGATTGTAGGTGAACTATAAATCCCAGCAACTACAACTCACAAATGTCAAGATTCTATTTTCCCCAAACTCCACCAGTGTTCACATTTGGACATATTGAGTATTCATTTGGTCCAGATCCATCATTGTTTGAGTCCACAGTGATCTCTGGATGTAGGTGAACTACAACTCCAAAACCAAAGGACACTGCCCACCAAACTCTTCCAGTATTTTCTGTTGGTCATGGAAGAACTGTGTGCCAAGTTTGGTTCAATTCCATCGTTGGTGGGGTTCAGAATGTGTTTTGATTGTAGGTGAACTATAAATCCCAGCAACTACAACTCCCAAATGACAAAATCAATTTTTTGAGTGAAGGACATACATTGGGTTGTTAGGTGTCTTCTGTTCAAATTTGGTGTCAATTCGTCCAGTGGTTTTTGAGTTCTGTTAATCCCACAAACGAACATTACATTTTTAGTTATATAGAAGATACACACACATCTCTCATTATATAATTAATTAATCAATCCATCTATCTATTTATATAAAAAACAAAAGTGTGTGTGTCTGTTTATTCCACAAAGGCTGCTGCTATATGAAATGGCCCTCTGTGATGTCACTGGGAAAGAAAATTGACATGTGTATGAGGTGAAGGGAGAGGGGAAGGGAAGGAGGGAAGGAGGCAGGACGGTAGGGCGGAAGGAACGAAAAAAAGAAAGAAAGGAAAGGAGGAGAAAGAAAAATAAAGAAAAGGAAGGAAGGAAAATAAAGGGGAAAGGTATAAGGGGATGGAAGAAAAGGAAAGGAAGAGGAAGAGGAAAAAAAGAAAGAAGTCAGGGGACAAGGCCCCTTCAACACTTGGGCAATGTTGGGTTTGTACGTATGGTAGTTTTTAAGAAAACCCTTTTAGTATTTAATGTATGGATTTCTTTTAGCAATACATTTGTTTAAAGGGCAAACATACAAGTGGATAAAATATAAGTCCTAGTATCTAATTTGTGCTAAGGCATTTGCAATTATTTTTATCCTGTAACATGGAGGGGGTCCTCAACTTCATGCAGAACTACAAGTCCCACCAGCCCCAGATGGCACCTCCAATGGTGAGGAATGCTAACAGTTCACACATCTAGAGAGCTGCATCGTCCCCATTAATGTTGCAACAGGTACATAAGAAGCAACTCTTTTGTTTTTTTGGATATGAGTAAAACCCCAGATCCAGATTTTGGACATGGATAGAAGCTCTGATTTGGGTTTTGTCAGGTAAGGGGTTAGCCTGACACAAGATCCTTCTTCTTTTTGATAATTCTATGATTAAGGCCCCATCTACACTGATCATTTAATGCAGTTTGGAGCTAGCTTCAAACTACACAACTCCCACAAAAGCACACAACATGAAGCCCTTAATGCACACCAGTGCTCTGGGTTTGTGTAATCAACAGTTCCTTCCAACCCAGCTACCTCTTTTATACCTTGTCTTAGCAAAGTATAACCAAATAAAGACAGATGTAGTGAACCATTGATAATCCCTTAACTGAAATGCTTGGAAGCACAATGGTTTGGGATTTCTGAATTTTTTAGAGCACTTCTATTTGTATATTTGATTGCAACATAGAATCATAGAATCAAAGAGTTGGAAGAGACCTCATGGGCCATCCAGTCCAACCCCCTGCCAAGAAGCAGGAATATTGCATTCAAATCACCCCCGACAGATGGCCATCCAGCCTCTGTTTAAAAGCTTCCAAAGAAGGAGCCTCCACCACACTTCGGGGCGGAGAGTTCCATGTTATAGATATTTCTCAGGGTGCATCTAGAGTGCAAAATTAGCACAGTTTAACACTTTAACTGCCATGGTCCAATTCTATGGGACCCTGGGATTTGCAGTTTTGTGCAATGACAGATAAGGCTCAGGACCTTGCAAAACTACAGTTTCCACAATTCCATAGCACTCAGCCATGGTAGTTAAAGGGGGGGGGGGTCAAATTGCATCAATTGCGTGGGCAAACTTTGGCCATCCAGGCGTTTCCTAGGAAGTTGAAGTCCCCATGAAGCTTAGCCAGATAAAGGCAAGAGCTGAAATGCAAAAGATATGGAAGACCAAAGTTTGGAAAAAACTGTGCTTTTTCTGCATGGCAGGGAGTTGGACTAGATGTGGACTCTTCCAACTCTACTATGATTTTGTGATAGTAGAAACACACCCCGCAGCTGTGAATGGTTTGTTCCTTGCTCCTGTGGCTAAACAAGGCCAAGGCGCATGCGTGCTTTCCTCCTGCCCTCCCTCCCTCCTGCGCATGCGCATCACAGCGCGTTCTCGAGGACGTTCTCACCAGCAGGGGGCGCTGTTCGAGCCGACTTGGGTCTGCGGAGAGGAGATGAGACGGGAGGCGGCGGCGCAGGCGCAGCTCCGTGGATGGGGGGCAGGAGCGGCCCTTCGTCTTTCTCGGGGGGCTCCATGACGATTGGGCCTCCCAGCGGCTCCCCACGTTTGGCCTCCTTCCCTCCTCGCAGGCCCTCTGCTTTAGTGGTGTTGCCAGTTCAGGGGAGCAACCCGAGCTGCTGGGGATGAGGGCCGCTACTGCGCCTGCGCGCAGGCCTCACCTGCCCTCTGGGTTGCCCTGGTAGTGGGCCTGCTGGTATTGTGACTGAGGGAGGAGCAAGAGAGGCCTATGGCTGTGTTGCCAAGGTGGCACTGTCAGCACAAGGCCAGCTAAGCCTGCCCAGTAGGAGAAAGACTGTGGGGGACCCCCTGGAATGGCCTGGGGAAAATAATAATAATAATAATGCATTATGCCAGGCATGGGCCAACTTCAGCCCACTCTCCAGGTGTTTTGGACTTCAACTCACATAGAATCATAGAGTTGGATGGGTCATCCAGTCCAACCCCCTGCCAAGATGCAGGAATATAGCATTCAAAGCACCCCCGACAGATGGCCATCCAGCCTCTGTTTAAAAGCTTCCAAAGAAGGAGCCTCCACCACTCCAGGGCAGAGAGTTCCACTGCTGAACAGCTCTCACAGTCAGGAAGTTCTTCCTAATGTTCACAATTCCTAATGTTCACAATTACCTGTCAGAACATATCTCCAGCTATGAACCATCATGAAGCTTAAGATCATCAGGAGAGGCCCTGCTCTCAATCCCACCACTCTCACAAACGCGGTTAGTGGGGACGAGAGACAGGGCCTTGGGTTGTTGTAGGTTTTTTTGGGCTGTATGGCCATGGTCTAGAGGCATTCTCTCCTGATGTTTCGCCTGCATCTATGGCAAGCATCCTCAGAGGTAGTGAGGTCTGTTGGAACTAGGAAAAAGGGTTTATATATCTGTGGAATGAGCAAGGTGATTCCGGCCATGAAAGCCTTCGACAAGACGGCCTTCTCAGCAGTGCCCCCCCCCCCAATCTGTGGAACTCTCCCCCTAAGGACATCAGGTTGGCCACCTCCCTCCTGTCCTTTAGAAGACAACTGAAGACCTGGCTCTGGGGGCCAGGCGTTCCATTAGAGGCCAGCGGCAATAAGAAAAGGAAATTTGGATTTTGCGACATGGATTCTCCCCGCTCGGCTTGGTTTTACTGGCACGTTAATCTATTAATTTATTGTTAAATTTTACTGATGATGTACAATGTTTTAAAATGATTTTATTGTAAGTTGTAATTTTTATGGTATTTATGCTGTTAGCATCCTTTGATGCTCAGGTGAGGCCGCACTGAGTCCCTCTTGTACTCTTATTCTTTTCATTGTTGCATGTTTGGAAGAAATTGTGGTGCAGCTCTTTTTATTAAGAAGATACAAGTACGAACACTTTTGTCTATTGTAGTTTTTGCTGGATTACTTTTTGTTGGTGTTATTAAGTTTCTGGCGTATGAAAAGTTGCAATTAAAAAATAAATGGATTTAATAACACATTTAAATAAGACCGTGATGAGGAATGCTTTCGCAGGGAAGCCTAAAAACAATTACCCCCTTTTAAAGCAGTGTTTCTCAACCTGGGGGGTTGTGATGAGGTGTCAGAGGGGTCGCCAAAGACCACCAGAAATTGCAGTATTTTTTGTTGATCATGGAGGTTCTGTGTGTGAAATTTGTTCTAGTTCTGTTGTCGGTGAGGTTCAGAATGCTCTTTAATTGTAGGTGAACTATATATCCCAACAACTGCAACTCCCAAATATAAAGGTCTATTTCCCCCAAACTCCACCAGTGTTCACATTTGGCATATTGCATATCCGTGCCAAGTTTGGTTCAGATCCATCATTGTTTGAGTCCACAGTGCTCTCTGGATGTAGGTGAACTACTACTCCAAAACTCAAGGTCAGTACCCACCAAACCTTTCCAGTATTTTCTGTTGGTCATGAAAGTTCTGTGTGCCAAGTTTGGTTCAATTCCATCGTTGGTGGAGTTCAGAATGCTCTTTGATTGAGTGAACTATAAGTCCCAGCAACTACAACTCCCAAATGACAAAATCAATCTCCCCCAACCCCACCAGTATTCAAATTTGGGTGTATTGGGTATTTGTGACAAATTTTGTCCAGTGAATTAAAATATCCGATATTTACATTCCTATTCATCATAGTAGCAAAATTACAATTATGAAGTAGCAACGAAAATAATTTTATGGTTGGGGGTCACCACAACATGAGGAACTTTGTTGAGGGATCACAACATTAGGAAGGTCGAGAAACACTGTTTTAAAGCAATTGTGGGAATAGTAGCAATTCAGTTAGCACATCTCAGCTGCTGTAGCTAGCATGCAGGGACTTGTAGTTAAAAAATCTGGAGGGTCATGTCTCCTACATCTACTGTAGCATCTGTATCAGGCATGGGCAAACTTTGGCCCAGTGTTTTGGACTTCAACTCCCACAATTCCTATCGGCTGTGGGAATTGAAGTCCAAAACACATGGAGGGCCGAAGTTTGCCCGTGCCTGATCTATATACACTCCCATTTGATAGGGACAGTTCTGATTAATTCATCCAACTTTTTCAGCTGCTCTAAAAACATCCCAATTCCTGTCTTTTCTTTCTACCTTCCCCTTTTCTCCTCAGATTGCTTTCATTCCTGCAAACTGAGTTTAAAGTATAAAGGTAGTTGAATAAGAGATGAATCTTGCATTTCCCTGCACACTCGGGCAGAAACAAAGTGCGACAAGCTTCATAAAGCTCGTCTGTTTTTCCTCATTAATAACTTTTTGCTGTCTTTTCCTTGTTCTGATGTTGCCTGGCTACATGTGTCCTGGTTTTCGTCTCTGAAATGTGGGAGGTTATGCACCTAACAGCGTATACAGCTCATTTGGTATTTGAGAGCCTTGATTTTGAGAGTGATTAAAAGGATTTCTAATATAGGCATCTTGTCTACAAATTCCAACTTTCATCACTAATACAGATTGGTTGTTGACTAGAGAGTCCCTGAGAGTCTTGTATGGCTAGCGACTCTGTAGTATCTTGACATTATCTCCTCTAGAAAGCATGTTATAAAATGCAAATCACTGAGGTGTTGACATTAGTGTTATGGTTCCAGTTAGAGTAATGGAATATAATCATGGGATGGATTATTTCTGGGCACTTGGTTAGAAAGCATGAGTAATATCTGAGTAATCTCTTTGAAGAAATTATTCATGTCACTATTGCATTATTTCATTGCACTGTGGTAAAAACATGTTTTTTTAGGGCAGATTGCCATCTTAAGTACACCCTACTTAGTTACATAATGGATTTAATCAGTAATACATTTGTCTTGAGATGGCATTAAGAGAGCTTGTCATGGTTAGCATTTGGTTTTTTTGGCCAAATACTGATTGATGCAAGCTGTATATTTCACATCATGCAGACAGAACTGGGTCTGTTAGTTAAATTTAGTATTTCATGTCATGGTCACTTGGTATTTGAATAGTGAAGCATTATGCAACAATCAGAAATCCTGCTGAAAATATTTTTTGAAAAGCACATACTTCTCAAAAATTCAGGACACTTGTGACCAAGTGACATGTAGGTGTGGTCACAACGCCAGAAGTTATTAATGAGGGAAAACACATACACTAGAAAAGGCAGCTGCAATTTGCTTTTTTCTGAGCCTATTGGGAAGGATAAGATTCTGCCTCTCCCTATTCTGTCCCCCTGCAGCAATAGAAGCAAACTTAGGACAAAGGAGGAATGTGGTGGGAGGGAGAAATGAACATTTTACAAGCAGCTGAACAAATGTGGCAACAGAGGAGTAATTGGAACTGTCCTTGTAAAATTGGGAGAGTTGGATGGGATCTTACATTTTGCCAAAGTACAATTTGAAAACTATAGTTGCATGAACTCCCTTGTTCTAAAGAAAACATCTCCATCATTTGTCATAAAAATGTCTCTTTCAAGAAGTATTAGGTTTCCTCTCAACAGAACAAAGATGGCAGCATGTAATTTATCCCCTTGTATCCTTTTTCATTCACTTTTAATCCTCTCCTTTTTTTCCTGGTAACAGAAGATATGCTAGTCAGCTGGAGGTGGGAGCTTTCCTTTGGCTTGCTTGGATTTTTAGATATTGTGTTGTGTGTGACATACCTGTCCTCATTTGAGTGATGTAGGCTCATTGGCTATGGAGAGAAGTTTGGTGGCCAACCAGTTCCACCATGAGTCTTCCTTCCCCTTTCATAGCTAACCTGAACACTATGGTGCAGTGACCTTAAGACTGCTTGTGTTCTATCCCACAGCTATAGGGATTGTTTGCAGGTCCTACACAAGCCTCAGTACACTTGATTTTTCTCAGTATCCATGGAGAGAAGTCTAAGCAGCACAGCATGAACTTGCACAGTCACCCCCTTAAATCAGATATGAACATCATATGGCCTTCCAGTCATTGGTTGCCATATAACATTGGTTTTAAATTAATTACACTGACTCCTCTACACTTCCAGCCTAAATGTAAGGTGCTGAACATGACATGCTCTAAACATCTTGGGCTATTGATACTCGAAAAAGCACTTCTTGTTTATCTTTGCACAAGGATGGAGGTCTGTGGGACGAGCTTTTCTTTGAGTCCCACCATTAGAAGGCAATACATTGTGGGAGCATTGAGAAAGAGCTTTTTGTTGTAGAATGTACTCTTGATTTGTATGAACCTGATTTTGCCAATAATGTACATGCCTTAATGTGTTAGATATTTGATATACATATATTATATAAACTGCAAAATAGGTTTTGAATGTTTTACATTTTAATTTTTTTTTGTGTGTGCCACCTTTTTCAACATACGGTGAAATATATATTTAGGAACTCCCACTGTTAAGCCCCAGCTTCTGCCAACCTAGCAGTTAAAAAACATAAAAATGTGAGTAGATCAATAGGTACCACTCCGGTGGGAAGGTAACGGCGCTCCATGCAGTCATGCTAGCCACATGACCTTGGAGATGTCTACAGACAACGCTGGCTCTTTGGCTTAGAAATGGAGATGTGCACCAACCCCCAGAGTTGGACCCGACTGGACTTAATGTCAGGGGAAAACTTTTACCTTTACTTATATTTTATGAATTTTATAGCCAAGTTACCATAAATGTAGATTTTAAAACCTCTAATTTGGGAATAGTAGTTTTGGTTTTGTAAAAAAAAATCTGATTTGCTGGAAGTCCTTTTGCAATATGAAAAGTACCATCCCAAACCTCATTATCTGTTCTTCTAAAACTTTATTCAGTTATTAGATTAATCTTGCTTAATATCTATTATGTGGAATGTACACATTTCTGGGATGGAAAAATTGAGACATCTATTCAAAATAGCCCTTTATTGTGCAATGATGACATACCGAGGCACTGAACAGAATCATATATACAAAGAGGTTGACTAGTATTTAAAACATGTATAGTCATGCCTAAAGCCTGAGAGGGATAAATCTCACATGGCTTGTTCTTTCTAGTTATGCAGAACTCCTTTCTCCAAGCAACATCAAAGTTCTGCTTTGCCAAAAAAAGGTCCAATATAGCACAGTTTTAATACTTTGATTGTGCTTTTCCTGCATGGCAGGGGGTTGGACTAGATGACCCATGTGGTCTCTTCCAATGATTTTACATTTAAGGGCAGCATTTCCATATTGAACACTAATGATATAAACTGATGTGCAAATATAAAAGCGTACAGAAAAGATAAACTGTTTGCAATAGACAGATTGAAAATTAGAAATGCAAAAAAATCTCTCCAACAGCTTGTTTTAATATGGAATGCCTAGATGTATACATTTTTAGTCCTCTGAGTGGAGCCCCCAGTTGCGCAATGGGTTAAACACTTGTGCTGGCAGGACTGAAGATTGACAGACCATGGTTTGAATTCGGGGAGACTGTGGATGAGCTCCCTCTTTCAGCTCCAGCTCCCCATGCGGGGACACAAGATAAGCCATCCTACAAGGATGGTAAAACATCAAAACATCCGGGCGTCCCTGGACAACATCCTTGCAGACGGCCAATTCAGTCTGATATGGAAAAAAAAGGCCCTCTGAGTTATGTTCTTTTAGTGTCTGAGGAGAACATGTTTTTTTCAGTTTACAGTCCTCTTGCAGGTTGCCCATTTTGTTCTTGGAGGAAGAGTTGAAGTGTCCGCACAAAGCATGCCTCATCCAAAGAAATAAATAAAACATTCTCTCATTGGAAAAGGACACTTAGAAAGAAGGACGCTTAGGAAAATGATAAGAGTACTCTAGTCCCATGCTATTTATGGGAAATGTAATATTGTTTTTTAAATTCCATATATGATTGGTTTGGATTTTTCTGCTCTGCATTATACAGTATTGTGTAGCAGTACAGTAAAGTAAGGAATGTATGTCTATTTTGACTGAAAAAGCATTCCATATGAAAGGACCTTGTAAATCTCCCTTGCCTTTAACAAGTAGCTCAGAACAACGGTTGAATTGAGTTCCATTTCCTGCAATTTGTGAATATATTGAAAAGAATCTATGCTGTAATCAGCTCTAAAAAGCCCATGCCCCTAATTAAAGACTAGATGGAAGTTGTGAAATATAATCCCATGACTTCATTGCATCAGCAACAGAGGCAATGCACACTATAATTCTGCAATAATGCAGAGTGTATGCTGTTATAACTCAGTTTGTTAAGTGTTTATTAATGTTTTTAAGTAACCCATATTACGCTTACATCATTGCTTTACAAACTTTGCCATCTCTGTGTTCATATAACATTCATATAAATTGAAGTGCTGGGTAAACATTTTTTAAGATGTGACATACAAAGGCTTAAGTGGCACCAGAATCAAAACAAAATTGTATTAAAACAACATTAAATTCTTCCAACTGCTTTCAGTAAATCTTACAGTGCTTCAGGATAAACAAGTGAACAATTTAAGATGCAGATAGGATAGGGGGACCTACAGGAAGAACGAATGATTATGGTTTGGGGAGATATAGGAAGAGACTATACCCTCAAAGCTTTCTGAAGTGTAGACAAGTGTTTCAGTTTTATCTTCAGCCACACAGTGAAATCTTTCTAAGCCAAAGCAAAGCTAAAAATGGAGTATTAATTGTCTGTATAATACAAAAATGCACTTCAGGTCAAGTAGTGCATATATTAGTTCTTCAAGGCCATCATCCACCATTAAAAAATCCTGTACTTTAGTTTGTAATACTACTTCATCTACTCGTTGAACATGAGAAGCATTTTTAATCTTTTTAGCCTTTCAATTGAAAGGTGATAAGCACAAGAATAATTATGTAACAGCTTGCTAGTCATGGTACTATTCAGCTTTTAACATGTGGGAGTTATTTAAAATAACTAATCTAGATTTTTAATCCTTCTGTTTGGCTATATGCTTAAGTGTTTTACAGCAATACCATGAAATATCTATGCTCCAAACAAGCAACTCCTAATGCGCTGTGCAAAGAGTCAACTCTGCAGGTGGCATTTCAAAAATCAGAAGGTGCTCTTCTTTAATCACAGAAACCAACTGGAACGCCAGAACATCCTGCAATTTGAGGAAGGATACAGAACACACTCCTTTCAGAAATTAATTGCATTCTGCAGTAGAGGTTATTCTGTGATACATTCTCTCATTTTCTGACCTATCCACTTCCAATTTATGAAAATTCAACCACAGCATGTGGTCAGTCCTCTGATTTTTTAACTCCTGATAGTGTCCAAACTGCTAAAGGGGATTCTGTCCAAGCTGATTGCGGTGTCAGGTTTCCATTAAACACGTCATCCACTGAAGCTGCAAGAGAGCACAAAAAGCAATGTTACAATATATATATAAGGAAAATGAGACAATTGGACATCTGATCTCTGACTAAAAAGCCCAAAACAATATGAAATATATCCTGTAAAGATTTTTTAATTCCTAAAAACCACAGCTTTTATTAAAAATACAATTTGGTGGTTACATAGGAGTCTTCAAAATGCGTTTCCAAACAGCTTTTCTTCAAATACAAGATAAGAGCCAGTCATCCCTCCACATTTGTGTTTTTGACTTTTGCATATTTGATTTAAACTGGTCTGTTTTAGAATCTCAAGGTCCTCCGGTGTGACTATCGCAGGCATGGGCAAACTTCGACCCTCCGGGTGTTTTGGATTTCAACTCCCACAATTCCTAACAGCCTTCTTCTATAAGAATCTTCAGGTTCTTCTAATGTGATTGTATCATCAGCTTCTGGTGGAAGTTGGGCATAGAGTTGTGCTGTAAGTCCTAGAAATTCCTAAAGAGATGTTTTCTCAGGTTAAAAAAAATGTGTTTTTTTACTTTAATGGAGGTTCTGTACCCTTAAATCCAGTGAATATGATGAGCTGACTGTATAATGAAAAACAGACTCTTCTCAAATGAACAGAGCTATGGGAACTGATCTAGCGATGAGGCTGAACAATAGGGTCAAAGTTTGAGATGACAAAGTAGCTTCCTGAAGATGTGAAAAAGAGGAAAAGGTGCTAACCTTAAGCAGTTTAAGGGGACATATGAAGTGGTATAAATGGCAAACACAAACATAAGCCTAATATTGCCTTTGTGCTCCCTGGTGATGCAGCAGGTTAAACTGCTGAGCTGCTGAACTTGCTGACCAAAAGGTTGGCGGTTTGAATCTGGGGAGTAGAGTGAGCTCCTGCTGTTAGGCCCAACTTCCACCAACCTAGCAGTTCGAAAACATGCGAATGTGAGTAGATTATCTGGGAAGGTAAAGGCACTCCTTATAGTCATGCTGGCCACATGATCTAGGAGGTGTCTGAGACAACACTGGCTTTTTGGCTTAGAAATTAAGATGAGCACTACCACCCCAGAGTCAGATACGACTAGACTTAACATCAGGGGGAGCCTTTACCTTCACATTGACTTTGGGGAGCATATAGTCAGCCATGATACTAACAGTATTACAGCTAATACTGAACTTTTGGGGTAAGTGATTAAATATAAAGGGGAGTTTTAAGTTACTTTTGAATACACAAAAATCAAGACAAGCACAAAAAAGAAGTAATGTTTTTATCTCTGGCAATATATGATTTAACAGTTTCCCAGTATCCCACATGTTTGCACTTCCAAGAAAAAAGATCACAAGGAAAAGTTTAAACATGTTTGCTGAGCTCAAACAATATTCTAGTTTCAGAAAATAAAATCATACTTAATAAGTTACCAACTTACTTCTGGAAACAATGCTGAACTTTCTGTCTGAAAAGCTGTTTGACCGTAGGTTTGGTTCGCTCATTTTATCCAGAAACTTCATTATAATGTCTTTCTTCTCTGGATTAGTACTGGACAAGTTAAGAACTTTCCCATTCACTGAAACAGTCTTTTTGCTGATCCCAAACCAATAAAAAAAATCAAACAAGGCATCAGATTTGAATTCATAAGAAAAGCTCAAGCTTTCTTCATTGACAAGATGGGCTCCGGAAGGAAAAAACTTCTTCACAACATCCCGGAAGTCAAACTACAAAGAAAAATAATACATATATGTTAAGACTACCAAAAGGAATATTTCTCATATTTCCAGCTATTAAATTAAATGTTTTTGTAATGCTACTATTGTTTGGCTGTGTGTTATGGAGGAAACCGCTCGCTTTAATATACATTACTCTTTTCACATTGGTCTCTGTGACATGTGAGCTAAAATCGTACTAATGGTAGATTTGTCTAGCAAGTTACAAAATGTTAAAGTAATCCTGAAAAAGGCCAATAAATTAGTCACTTGCCTGCATTATATTTTGCAGAATTAATTGGTTTAAAGAAGCTTCTCAGAAGGACTTGACAGCACATTTGGAGTCCATCAAGTATGCTTACAAAAATGTGACAAAATATGCTCTGCCTCCAGAAATACCCATAAACAACCTGAGATTTACCTAAATGTCATTTCTGAAGCAGTGTTTTATCCTCATCCCAAAGCAACAACGGGTTGTTCTGCCTTACTACCCTTTATGCTACTAATGCTGGATCCAGATCAGAATCAGCATATTTGCCTTCAGGGATATTACTATCTTACTCATCATGTTACTTGTTTTCATAATACACGTAGCTGTCCACATTTGCAGTGTTGACTTTTGGATTTATTTGTGAATTTGATTAAAACATATCTGAGAATCTTGATCCTCCAGTGCTACTCTATGGTCAGCTTCCAAATGAAGTTGCCCCTAAAATCATGCTGGAAGACCTAGAGAGCTGGGCATGTTTAGCCTGCAAAAGAGAAGACTGAGAGGAGACAGGATAGCCATGTATAACACATGTGAGGGGAAGTCAGGGAGGAAGGATCAAGCTTGTTTTCTACTGCCCTGGAGACTAGGATGCGGAACAATGGCTTCAAACTGCAGGAAAGGAGATTCCACCTAAACATTAGAAAGACCTTCCTAACTGTGAGAGCTGTTCAGCAGTGGAGCTCTCTGCTCTGGAGTGTGGTGGAGGCACCTTCTTTGGAGGCTTTTAAACAGGCTGGATGGCCATCTGCTGGGGGTGCTTTGAATGCGATATTCCTGCTTCTTAGCAGGGGGTTGGACTGGATGGCCCATGAGGTCTCTTCCAACTCTTATCACACTGGAGGACTAGAGATTTCTAAGAATCTCTACTCCTCCAGTGTGTTCTTATAGTCAGCATCTGCTGGAAGAGGACCTAGAGATTCCTGGAAAGTGTAGTTTTCTGGGATGTCAGTGATTCCAGGTTTTAACTAGTTTGTAAATTTTCAGTTCTACATGCTTTACCAGTCTATTCATGTTTTTTTTTAATTGCAGCATTTTAATTCCTTCCCTCTGTTCAGTTATTAAAACACTGAGCCATAACAGCAATAACAATAACAACAACAACAGCAAAGTGGATTTTCAAAGAATTTTAATGACTGCCTCACCTGAAGTTTATAACTTTCTCCAATCACAGATGATATGATGTTGTTCATTCCATTTTCAATCTGTCTTCTCATCTTTGGATGCCGGACGTTCACAAGCAAGGCGTAGGTCTTTTCTAATGACAATATTGGACATCGTTATTTTTAATTAATTTGGACAATGGCATCTCATTTCAGATGTTCTTCTCTAGCCAACATACACAGTAGTGCTATGAATTCATCCCCTCCTGTGGGGTACTTTGCATTATGTAATTATGACAGATTATTCACTTAAAGTTTGGAATTTCTTTGCATGGAAGGTTCTCACCAGTACATACAGAGTCAAAACACAAGTGTCTTGCCTTTTCACGTTGCTACATACAGTATATCACAGGTATACATAGCTTGCTCATTCATTTAAGTAAATATGAAATAGCTTTCATATACTACACTAGCTGTGCCCTGCCACGCGTTGCTGTGGCCTATAGTAAAACTTATCAAAGTTGAGGTAGATATCTGGACTATTATGAAAGAGAGGTCCCTACCTATTCCTTCCCCCTTTCTCTCCTTTCTTCCTTCTCTACCTCTTTCTTTCTTTCCTTCTTTCACTACTTGGCTTCATCCTTCTCTCTTTCCTTCATTCCCTCCCCCTTTCTTCCTTTGCCTTTCTTCCCTCCCTGTTTGCTTCCTTCTTTCTCTTTCTATTTCCTTTTATTTCACCACCATCATAACAATAACAATAATGCAATGCATTGCCTCCGGGACCTGACACCTCTCCCATTCCCCCTAAAAGGGTCTCATAGGAACAATAGCATAATAATAATAATAATAGAAATAACAACCTTTACCCGCCACGTGTTGCTGTGGCCAATCTTCCCTCTTTCTCTCCTTCTTTCCCTCCCTCCCTCCTTCCTTCCTTCCTTCCTTCCTTTCCATCTTTCCTTCTCTTCTTTCTCTATCTCTTTCCTTCCTTCCCCCTTTTTCTTTCTCTTCTGCTGTCTCTCTTTTCTTTCCTTCCATCTTTCCTTTTCTTTCCTTTTCTTCTTCCTCTAACTTTCCTTCCTTCCCCCTTTTTCTTTACCTCCCTTTCTCTTTCTTCCTTCTTTCCTTCCTTCCTGTCTTTCCTAGATTTTGACAGGGCGGGAAGGGGCGGGGTGGGGTTTGGAGGTGGCGTGAAGTAAAAGGAGGTAAGATTGGGGCAGGGGAGTGATGGAACGTGGGGTTGCGTGTGTGTGTGCGGCAGCGGGGGGAGTGATGGAGCGTGGGGTTGCGTGTGTGTGTGTGGCGGCGGGGGGAGTGGGGCTGCATGTGTGTGTGCGGTGGCGGGGGAGTGGGGTTGCGTGTGTGTGCGGCGGTGGGGGGAGTGATGGAGCGTGGGGTTGCGTGTGTGTGTGCGGCAGGGTGTGTGTGTGTGCGGGAAGCGGCGCAGCGGGGCTTGGAGTGGGCATGGTTTCCGCAGAGGGAACGTTGGCCGGAAGGCCATGTGCGCGCGCCAGGGAACTTGCGGCTGGGCGCCAATGCGCATGCTCAGTTGTTTTGCCGTTTTGTGAGTGTGTTGTTGTGTTGTTTTTCATTTTGAGTAGATATGTTTGTACCTTGTGGGTTGTGTTATGGGTATGGGAATTTTGGTTAAGTTTCGTTAGGGTTTTTTTGAGTTTTGTTCTTTTGCCGTTTTGTGATTGTGTTGCTGTGTTGTTTTTCATTTTGAGTAGATATGTTTGTACCTTGTGGGTTGTGTTATGGGCACGGGGGTTTTAGTTAAGTTTCGTTGGGGGATTTTTGAGTTTTGTTCTTTTGCCGTTTTGTGAGTGTGTTGTTGTGTTGTTTTTCATTTTGAGTAGATATGTTTGTACCTTGTGGGTTGTGTTATGGGCACGGGGATTTTGGTTAAGTTTCGTTGGGGGATTTTTGAGTTTTGTTGTTTTGCCGTTTTGTGAGTGTGTTGTTGTGTTGTTTTTCATTTTGAGTAAATATGTTTGTACCTTGTGGGTTGTGTTATGGGCATGGGAATTTTGGTTAAGTTTCGTTGGGGGGTTTTTGAGTTTTGTTTCCTCAATGGATGCCCCTAACAAATTTATATATATAGATTAGATTAGAACCATAACTGGTGTCGTTAGTACTGATAAATTCTAAAGACATATCATTACAGTAGGCCCTTGGTATACACTGGGATTAGGTTCTAGGACCCCTTGTGAATGTCAAAATCCATGGATGTTCAAGTCCTACTGTGTATAATAATGTAGTAAAATGGTGTTCCTTGTATTTTGGACGGCATGGGGTACAGAATCTGTGGATACAGAAAGCCATCTGTACTGCATAATGCGTGCTAACCTAAACAAAAATTCCAAAACTCAAGAGGTTGAATTAGCATGTCAGGAGAACTATGCTTACGGACCAGGAATGGGCAAACTTCGACCCTCAAGGTGTTTTGGACTTCAACTCCCACAATTACTAACAGCCTACCAGCTACCAGCTATTAGGAATTATGGGAGTTGGAAGTCCAAAACACCTGTTTGTCAATGCCTGTTACAGACTATTTAGAGCAGGTGTCCTCAGACCTTTTAAACAGAAGGCTGGTTTATGGTTCCCCAGACTGTTGTGAGGCTGGACCATACTTTTTGAAAAATACAAACAAATTCCTATGAGCAAATCTTATTTGTAGTGCAAAAAACTCCCATGAAACATAAACTTACCAATATTTCAATGAAAATTGTTGACCTGCTTTTCGCTGGTGAGATAGTCAACTTAAGATTGTTGTGTGCCTTCAAGTCATATCAGACATAGGGCAACCTTAAGCCTAAAGTTTAGCTGGATGTGACCTCCAAGGGCCACATCCAGCCTATGGGCTTTGGTTTGGGAACCTCTGATTTAGAGGACCCATATCCATTTCTGTTCTCACTACAGCATTAGTGGCCCAAAACTTGGAGGCTGCAAATATTTCTCATCAGACCCTGAAGAGCCACATTTTCATATGTCTCTCAATTCTGAACGAGGCAATAACATCATATGGAGGGACCCTGGAGAGACCCCAGATCTTATTCTGGACAACTGTTGCTGTGGGTCAAGCTACAGGAGAATACCTAAATCAGGGATAGGCAAACTTCGACCCTCCAGGTGTTTTGGACTTCAACTCCCACAATTCCTAACAGCAGAGGTTTGCCCATCCCTAATCTAGATGTTTGTCTGCTGGAACTTGAGAGAAGCCATCCGCGCGTCCCCTGGGCAACATCCTTGTAGACAACCAATTCTCTCACACCAGAAGTGACTTGCAGTTTCTAAAATAGCTTCTGACATGGAAAAAAACACCTTTTTTTCAGTATCCATCAACCAGGAAATATAACAAAGACCCTTTTACAGATTTCAAGGACAGGCTTACTCATACATACCTTTTGAAGAACTGTATTTTGTTTTCACATTGACAAATAATACCAATGGCCAGCCCAATATAACTTCTCTGTAGTTTTTATAGTCGTAATGGGTGTTAAGTTCCACATACCTGTTCAAGAGATGCAAACTGCTTATTAGATGCTGATTGTAAATAAAACAAACAAAAATCAGGCATTCAGTGTTAGTAAGCTTTGAAAGAAAAAATTCTGCAAAAAGAAAATTAACCAAGAACCCTTCTCCTTTAAATGCTGCACCAGCTGGGCCCTATCTATCTATCTATTGAGGAGAGGAGTAAAAGAGATTTGCTGACCCTCGTGCAAGAAGCAGTAAGAGAAACTGTGAAAGAGGCAACATTGTCTCTAACCTGTCAAAAAAGAACAATCTTGAATGCAGAAGTTGTGGGTTTTGGATTCTAAGAACTAAACAAATTGTTAAATTAAAGTTTGGCCTGAATGTCCTATACAGGGTTAGTCAAAATGCATAGGCCAAACATACATACAATTGTATGTATGTTTGGCCTATGCATTTTGACTAACCCTGTATTTTGGGAATTACTAAATTCCGCAAATATAGAACATTCAGGTCAAACTTTAGGTAGGATAGCAGATTCTACATTTGTTGTATGACAAGGCTAATACCACAGGTGGGTAATGCAAGCTGCCAGATGTTGGGCTATAGATATCAGCGTAGTGAATGGTATGGGATGCTGACGGTTCTAGCTCAACATCTGGAGGACAAGAATTATCCCTTCCCTGCTTCATGGTATTAAGCCAAAAAGGATCCCTTAAACTGAAGTGGGGTCGGGCTTAGCACAATGGGTTAAACCACTAAGCTGCAGAAAATCCCGCCAATTGAAAGGTTGGCTGTGCAAGCCTGGGTTGGGGTGAGCGCCCGCTGTCAGCCCCCACTTCTGCTCACCTATGAGATGGAAAACAGAAATGTTAAGAGATAAATAGGTACCCCTTAAGCGGGGAGGTAATAAAAGGCACCCACAAGGACGTGCCAGTTATTTGATCGGGAGGATGTCTATGGATGACAAAGCTCCTTGGCATGGAAGATGGAGTGACAGCACTCCCCTGTGGCCAGAGTCGAGCACAGCCTCCAGGTGCCGTAAATGGAAAAAGATGGGAAAGCCTTTACCTCTGTTTATGTATTGACTGCCCTTGTTAATTGCATAACAGCATTATATGTTTGCCATATATGTGTTCTGTAATCTGCCCTGAGTCCCCTCAGGGAGATAGAGTGGAATATAAATAAATTATTATTATTATTATTATTATTATTATTATTATTATTCTGCTTGTCCTCTGCAAAAGATAAAGAGAACTGCTGCTATCATAAAAGAAATATGAAAATAATGTTAACTGATCTCAGGTTCTTCAACAGACTTCTTTAAAACATCCTCAAAATCATTGAAGATAAACTACATAATAAACTGTAAACTATGTGACACAAGGAAAAACATTGCTCTAAGTTCTCATTGCAAGCTGTGAATTTAATGAAGCTTTTCTCTTCCACCTTCCCTCCCTCCTTTTTTCATTTCTTTTTTTCTTTCTTCCTCTTGTTCATTTCCCAGAATGAAAAGATGGGTAATTTAGCTGGAAATCTTCCAAACTAAATTAAGATTGACTGTTTAAAGTGAATATAAAACAAAGATCATCTTGGTTTACAAAGTTCAGTAAAATATTATTTCTAAATTACACAGTAAACACACACAGGGATTGCCACATTTGTTTTGAAAACTACTTTTCCAGTGCAGCAGGTTGTTATGATGAAAAACACAATAAAAATAATGACTACTACATGTCGTTATAGATGTGTCACATTTTCCCTTCCTACAATAATATAGTCTAGTTTTAACCTTTCTCTTCTACCGAAAGAGATTTTAATTTGAACTCTGGCACTCATCCAGTGATGTTAAAGCAGGCAACTCAAAAGCCAGCTGGGGACACACAAGTCATGGGTTTCTCAAGATCTGATCCTACGCCAAGTTTCACTCATGGTTTCAAGTCCTAAACTTAGGGCAAAAAACAACCTCCAAGTTGGGTTGTTGTGTTTCTTCCAGCTATACGGCCATGCTCCAGAAGCATTCTCTCCTGACATTTTGCCCACATTTATAGCAGGCATCCTCAGAGACTGTGAGTTTGTTAGAAACTAGACAAGTGGGATTTATGGTATCTGTGGAATGTCCAGGGTGGGAAAAAGAACTCTTGTCTGCTTGAGGCAAGTGTGAATGTTGCAATTGGCCTCCTTGATTAGCACTGAATGGCCTTGTAGCTTCAAAGACTGACAAGGCCACTCAGTGCTAATCAAGGTGGCCAATTGCAACATTCACTCTTGCCTCAAGCAGACAAGAGTTCTTTCTTCCACTCTGGACATTCCACAGATATATAAACCTCACTTGCCTAGTTTCCAACAGACTCCAAAACCTCTGAGGATGCCCACCATAGATGCAGGCAAAACGCCAGGAGAAAATGCTTCTGGAACATGACCATACAGCCAGGAAAACTCACAGCAACCCCGTGTTGCAAAGTCACCAAATTGGATTCAAATCATTGGCTTATTTGAATCCAGTGTTCACAGTCCATCTAACCATTACGCAACAATGCCTCTCTATTTGCACTTAGCAACTTTAGATATAATATATATTGGACAATCTGTGCATTTAGAAGCTTAAATCAAGCGAAAGGTCAATGGATAAAATAATCCAGTCTGAGTTTAAAGTTCAACTACTCTGGTATTTCAACATGATACTTAAGCCATTTTACGGCAAATTCATTCCATTCCATCCCACCCAAATAGCAATTTAGGCACACCTTATTATTTTATAATCTCATAAACTGGATTAATGATAAGAGACAACAAGTCTTTAAATTTTAACTGATTCAAATCACAGAACAAAAAAAAGAAAGAACAGGAAATAGGAATGTGAATGGCTCATGGGACTGAGCATCAACAGCTTAAACAACATGTGCATTCCAGATGTTTGGGTTTCAATCCTCATGAGACCTGGACACTGGTCAATATGTCCAAGTAACTACATGACAGATAGCTGTGTACCCAAAGCAAGTGATCCCCAAATCTTACTGATTTATGGATCCAAGGAACTATACAATTGTTTTAGTACACCTGAGAGAGTCTTCAACCCTGTATTTTCGGAATAGCCATTCTACACCACAAAACAAATTCAGCTTGACATGAAGGCTTTCTTTTATCAGTTTTGTACCTGCACAGCCATTGCTAGGCAAATCTCAGGGTGTGTCTACATTACAGAATGAATGCAGTTTGACATAACTTTAACTGCCATGGCTCGATGATGTGGAGTCAAGGGAGTTGTAGTTTTACAAGAACTTTAGTTTTCTCTGCCAAAGAACCTTGTTGCCTCACCAAATTACAGCTCCCAGGATTCCACAGCATTGAGCCATAGCAGTTAAAGTGGTGTCAAACTGCATGAAACCTACAATGTAGATAAGGCCTGGGAAAACTTCAGCCCCTCTTCCCCCCCCTCCCCCCGATGTTTTTGACTTCAACCTCCACTATTCCTAACAGCCTCACGCCCTTTCCTCAGCTTAATCGGCTGAGGAGGGAAAGGTCCGAGGCTTTTAGGAATGGTTGGAGTTGAAGTACAAAACACCTGGAGGGCTTGATGTGAACTATGTTGGTTGTGAGTGCCAGTTGCAGTGTAGTAGTTTTGAGTGATAAACCAAGCCATTTGGAGACCAAGCCTCAAATATCAATTAGTGATTGAAACGCACTGGCTGACCTTAGGCAAGTCACACTTTCTCAGCCTCAAAATAAGGGCAGAACAAACGCCTCTCTGAACAAATTCTGCCAAGAAAATCCAGTGCCAGAAATGACTCGAAGGCACATAATAACAACAAACACGTCATAACAACAAATGCTGGCTGCAGTACAATGTATTCTGGTTGCTTTTAATTCTCAATGGTCATCAAAATGCTTATTACTTTTACAAAAGCCCTCTTTCTGAAGGCACGTAATAACAACAAATGCTGGCTGCAGTACAATGTATTTTACGTAGCTTTGATTCAGAACCGTCATCGAAATGCTTATTACTTTTACAAAAGCCCTCTTTGTGGCAAAACGGATCTGTTGATATGGGTCAGTGCAAGTGCCTGCATGTTTACATCTCCTTTGGGGTGTGTAGTTAGTTATTACAGGCGTCATTACACCGCATAGCATAGGGATTTGCTGTACAAACAAAAAAGGTCAGACTGAATAGATGACATTCTTTCACAGAGGGAAAAAACTACCCATTTATTTGCACCAGATGACCAAAAATCTTAGCCCAGCATTCTTCACCAATATGACCATGACTGGGGGCTATAGTTCATCTGGAGCAGGCATGGCCAAACTTGGGCCCTCCAAGTGTTTTGGACTCCAACTCCCACCATTCCTAACAGCCTCAGGCCCCTTGCTTTTCCCCCTCATCCGCTTAAGCGGCTGAGGGGGAAAAGCAAGGGGCCTGAGGCTGTAAGGAATGGTGGGAGTTGGAGTCCAAAAAACCTGGAGGGCCCAAGTTTGCCTGTGTGTGATCTAGAGCCATTCAGATTTCGAATTGCTCGTGTGCTAACAAACACTTTAAGTAATGTTTTTGGGTCCTGACCTATATGTACTGTAAATGTAAAGCATCAGCTGAAAATCGTCTTTGCCATTTGGAAACTTCCTGAAAAATATTTTAAGCAAACAGCCAAGGGCAGAGTTTTGCAGTTATGTTGTTTAATGACCTGGCATAAAAGCTCCAAAGAGTGTTTACAAAGAGTCATGTTCAATTTGTTTCACAACCACGGGCTTATTAGTCTTTTAGTTGGATTATGATCTTGAACAAAGGCCTGTGATGAGATGCTAACAAGAGTCAAAACAAAGCTTGCTGAAAATTAACATTATTTTGCGGACATAATTAGATCAGTCAAAACCCCAGTGCAAGGATTTCGCAAAATGTATCGTGTTATTTGTAAGACTAAGCTGTTTTTCTGGAAGACTAATTTCACAATATATAAGCTTCTAATCTTGTATGCCCTCCGGCATTTAGAAGAATATATTGCTGAATGTAGTACTTAGGATCTCATTAGTATTAGTATTACGCTTTAAAACTAGAATCACTGATGTCTAGCAAACATGACAGCAGTAAGGCAGAAAAGCCGGATTTGTTCTCCTCCCATAGCAGATATGGCAGATGGAATAAGTAAGGTGGCACTGCGGGATGCCAAGCAGACACAGGGAAAGTTGGATGGGAGGAACCATAAATAAACACTCTCACTGAGTCATGCCATTTATCCATTGAAGGTGATTAATTTGCAGCGTGTTAGACATGAAGTTAACCCTGGCATAGACAACTTTCTAACTTGAAGCCTGCATGCTAGCACTCCCTGCTAGGAGGACTGGCTGTTCGGTGATGGAAGGGAGGGAGGGAGGGAGGGAGGGAGGGAGGGAGGAAGGAAGGAAGGAAGGAAGGAAGAATGAATGAAAGGGAGGAAGGGTAGGATGGAAGGAGAAAGAGGGAGAGAGGGAAGGAGGGCGGGAGGAAAGAGGGAAAGAAGGGAGGGAGGGAGGAAAAAGAAAAGGAAGGAAGGAAAGAAGGAAGGAAGGAAGGAAGGAAGGAAGGAAGGGAGGGAGGGAGGGAGGGAGGGAGGATGAGAAGAATAAATGGATGGGAGGGAAGGAAGGATAAAGGAAAGAGAGAAGGGAAGATAAGGGAAGATGGAAGGAGAAAGATGAAGGGAAGTAAGGAGGAAGTAAAGACAAAAGGGAGGGAAGGATGGAAGGAAGAAAATGTGGAAGGGTAAGAGAGAAGGAAGGGTGGAAGGGAATGGAAGGAGGAAGAAAGGGAGGGAAGGGAGGGAGGGAGGATCGAAAGAGAGAAGAAAGGTGAGGGAAGGAGGGAAGGGGGGGGAGGCAGGCAGGCAGGCAGGCAGGCAGGAAAGAAGGAAGGAAGGAAGGAAGGAAGGAAGGAAGGAAGGAAGGAAGGAAGGAAGGGGGAGGGAAGGAGGAAAGAACGAGAGAAGGAAGGAAGGATAGGATGGTGAGAGAGAGGAGGGCCTGATAAAAGAGCCTCAGGGGTCACATCCTGCCCTTGGGCCTGGGTTTGACCATATCTGAGTTAACTCATACAAATATCACATGGCTATTTAAGCAAGGAACTTGTTTTGTGTCAGGAGTGACTTGAGAAACTGCAAGTTGCTTCTGGTGTGAGAGAATTGGCCATCTAAAAGGACATTGCCCAGGGGACATTGGGAAGTTTGATGTTTTACCATCCTTGTGGGAGGCTTCTCTCATGGGGAGCTGGAGCTGACAGGCGGGAGCTCAACCTGCTCTCCCCGGATTTGAACCGCTGACCTGTCAGTCAGCACTCTTGCTGGCACAAGAGTTTAACCCACTGTGCCACCAGGGGCTAAAAACCCTAAATGTTGCCTGCCTTTGAAATGCCACTGAGAAACAAATATGGTGTAAATTTCCAGCACTGAAAAATCATTAACACCAATAACCAGGCAGACATTTCTAATCTATGTTTTATTTTAGTGAATGCTTTTCTTCTTAAATATGCAAGTTTACCATATTTCCTACATACATGCACACACACATGTGCCTATAGTCTGATGTTCCAGAAGAGGTAGCTCAAATCTCTATTTGAACTTATTAAAGGAGGATATGGGATAGTTTCTACTGTGTAGCAAGGACACGTGCATTTAAGGGTGCACAATTAATTTAGTTCGGCATCACTTGAACTGCCATGACTCAATGATATAGAATCATGGGAGTTGGCATTGGCGCTCTTTGGCAGAGAAGGTAAAAGACCTTATAAAACTACAAGTCCCATGATTCCATAGCATTGAGTTATGGGAGTTAAAATATCAAAAAGCACTACTTCTATAATGTAGTTGCACCTTTAACCAAAGCTTTCCCCACCTATTTTTTTTAATTCTCTCACTTGACATTTATCTATTTATTCTACATATTTTGTGTGCTTCTGACTTTACTGATGAATTTTAAAATTGCATCTGAATCTGTTTAATCATTGTTTTGTGCATTTTAATATGTATGTGGAAATACGTTTTAATATGTATACTTTAAAGAAGGTTTTGGGTGAATGTGTGTTTTGCTATGTTGGAAATAGCAACCTTCTCAAGCCTCCACTAGTTTTGTCGAAGGCTTTCATGGCCGGAATCACTCAGTTCTTGTGGGGTTTTTCGGGCTATATGGCCATGTTCTAGAGGCATTTCTCCTGACGTTTCGCCTGCATCTATGGCAGGCTTCCTCAGAGGTCTGCTGGAGCTGGGAAAAAAGGGGTTTATATATCTGTGGACTGACCAGGGTGAGACAAAAGGCTTTTGTGAGTTGGGCTGGGTGTGAATCTTTTCAACTGACCACCTTGATTAGCATACAATGGGCTAACTTTCATGTTCCTGGATTCGCAGCGCCCAAACAAGAATCCAGGAACATGAAAGGCACTGCAGACTACTCCAACCAGAGAAATCAGCCATAGCAGAGCACCTGATGAACCAACCTGGACACAGCATTTTATTTGAGAACACAAAAATGCTGGACCACTCTCACAACCACCATGTCAGACTACACAGAGAAGCCATTGAAATCCACAAACACGTGGACAATTTCAACAGAAAGGAAGAAACCATGAAAATGAACAAAATCTGGCTACCAGTATTAAAAAATTCTAAAATCAAAACAGCAGAGAGAAAAACAGGCAGGGACATCTAAGCACCTTTCATTAAGAGTTTGCTCCAGGCACAGTTAGCCCATTGTATGCTAATCAAGGTGGTCAGTTGAAAAGATTCACACCCAGCCCAACTCACAAAAGCCTTTTGTCTCACCCTGGTCAGTCCACAGATATATAAACCCCTTTTTTCCCAGCTCCAGCAGACCTCTGAGGAAGCCTGCCATAGATGCAGGTGAAACGTCAGGAGAAATGCCTCTAGAACATGGCCATATAGCCCGAAAAAAACCCACAAGAACCTCCACTAGTTATTTGTTATACAGGGTTAGTCAAAATGCATAGGCCAATAAGCCATTCAATTGAATGGCTTATTGGCCTATGCATTTTGACTAACCCTGTATATGTAATTCAGATTGCTTACTGCATTGTATCTGTGTGTGTTGGTTTGCAGTTTTCCTTAACTCTTTTGTTGTAGGAGGGGCTGCAGACCATGTGATCAGAACTGGGATTGTTCAAGACTCAGACTCCATTTTAGAACCAAATGCTTAGAGACTCCAATGAACTTTCAGACTAAAAAAAGGTAAAGGTTATCTCCTGACATTAAGTCCAGCTGTGTCCGACTCTGGGGGTCGGTGCTCATCTCCATTTCTAAGCCAAAGAACCGGCGTTGTCTGCAGACACCTCCAAGGTCATGTGGCCGGCATGACTGCATGGAATGCCGTTACCTTCTCGCTGGAGCAGTACCTATTGATCTACTCACATTTGCATGTTTTCAAACTGCTAGGTTGGCAGAAGCTGGGGCTGACAGCAGGAGCTCACACTGCTCCCTGTATTCGAACCTGCAACCTTTCAATCAACAAGCTCAGCAGCTCAGCGGTTTAACCCACTGCGCCACTGGGGATTAGACAGAGACTACTGGATTCTTAGAACAGAGAGATGCTTTAAATTATGAATTGTTGCTTGTAAGGAAAATGTCCTGTGTTACCTGAACAGAGAAACTACTTGAAATCTGTTTGTAACTGGATTGATAAGCAAAGCACCTGTATGTAACTTTATTTTTTAGCCTACTGTTCTTCCTGGTAGTTTCCCAACTTTTTTTACTTAAGTCAAATCACAAATAAATCTGTCAATCTTTAACAAGGAGCCTTTCTTGGGTTTAACAGAGACTTTGCCTCCAAGTCCAAACAAACATCGGGCAGTTGATGGTACATTCCCAACCAGTAATTTTACCAAAAGTAGTATTACAGTATATGCAAATATCCTTGCTAGATAGGAGTAAGGATTAATTTAGTCCCGATGTCCATTTTCAAAGGCAGCCAACCAGTGCGATGGCCCAGGTTTGCCATTTCTTGTTCTTCCCTTCGACACACATTTACTCATCAAGGCATACATTGTTGGTGACAGGGAAGTTACTATTTAGCAAGCATAAGCAGATTCTTTATAACTGTTGGAATCAGTTTGACCTTATAAACCACAACTGGAAATTCCCAGCAATAGTGTGGTTCAGCACACTGATTAGAATTGACCAAAGTAGAAGGGATCGGATTATAAAATGACCAGCACCTGGTGAATTATAAAGCTGTTTACATCCCCATGCATTTTACCACTTGGAGCTAGTATCTACAAGAGGGGAAATACTATTATATGTCACATCTGTTTTTGTGCTAATTATGCCTCTCTCAGCTTCAGTATCTAAGAGCCTTAAAATAGAAATATAATTTAAATCAGGCATGGGCAAACATTGGACCTCCAGGTGTTTTGGACTCCAACTCCCAGCATTCCTTAAGCAGCTGAGGGGAAAACGGAAAGGGCCTGAGACTGTTAGGAATGGTGGGAGCTGGAGTCCAAAACACCTGGAGGACCAAAATTTGCCCATGCCTGATTTAATTGCTCATGACCAGGTTTTTGTGGAGCTCTGCAGGACAGTATGAAAATTGTGTTAGAAGCTATACTACTTGAAATGTAGATTGGCAATTCTGAGTGCACATTACTCCATCTCTATACATATACATATAGAGACAGATAAAGGTGCTTTTTTGGAATCCAGGAGAAAAATGGCTATGCACCTGCCCCCAAATAGTGTCTGATGGGTTCTCATAAAACCAATTCCCACAAACTTCAAGCCCACCTCCCTTTCGTGAACTTTAAATTACTTTAAATTACTTTTTTCAGATGCAATGCTCCCTTTACAATTATTTCTGACCCAAGGCACTGGAACATCAGATGGGCTCTCTCATGCTTTAATTCAGTGGTTCCCTAACCTTTTTTTTTTTGACCAGGAAACACTCTCCAACATTTGTACCAAAAGGGTTAAGAATCAGTTTTTGGTCAACTTTAGATTCGGTTCAGTTATTTGGGGTGTTAATTCAGAAAATTGCATTGGACAGACACATCAGATCTAGTTTCTGATACAGAACATAAGCCATCCAGTAGCTGCCATCTGCTTGCCCACATAAAACTACATTTAATAAGCCTCGACACTGTAAGAGGGTTTTGCGAGACCAGTCGCTCTCATTGCAATGGTGTAGTAATGGTGAGGTCATGGACTATATTTTAGTTCTTGTGGACCACTGGTAGTCCACAGGCCACAGGTGGTTTAACCTATTATTAGGTTAAACCACTGCTTTAACCTAATAATAATCTAGACTGTACAACTTATGCAGTTTGACACTTTAACTCCAACAGCTCAATACTATCGAATCACGGAAGCTCTAGTTTGGTGATGTACTAGCTCTATTTGGAAGAGGAAGTTAAAAGGGTTGTAAAATTACAACTCCTATGATCCTGACTGCCAACCTAGCAGTTCGAAAACATGCAAATGTGAGGAGATTAATAGATGCCACTTCAGCGGGAAGATAATGGCACTCCATGCAGTCATACTGGCCATATGACCTTAGAGGCATCTACAGACAAGATTGGCTCTTCAGCTTAGAAATGGAGATGAGCACCACCTCCCAGAGTTGGACACGACTAGACTTAATGTCAATGGAAAACTTTACCTTTTGTCAAGGCTTGTGAGATGTGAGATTTTTTTGTAGTTTTAGTACAAGACACCACATCTTTAGGATCTTCAAATTCAGGAGTAAATCAGTATAGGATCTTCAAGTTCAGGGGTAAATGATGTTCAAGTGACAAATGAGTTCCACAGCTTAGAAAGGTTATTCCACAACCTGCTTGAACACACAATGCAAGTGGCTGACTCTAAGAGGGTTTTTGTTTTTTGTTTGGATTGGGGGAAGTAATGTTTTTTAAGATCTGAGTCTACCAATGAACATCTGTATCATTTGTCTCCCATGCTCACCTCCATCCCCAGCTAAGGATGTATCTACACTGTAGAAATAGGGCAGTTTGGCACCACTTTATTTGCCATGCTCAATGTGCTGTGGATTCCTCGGAGTTGTTGTTCGGAGAAGCACCAGCACTCTTTGGCAGTTAAGCCTTATGTTAACATTGTAAAACTCCAAATTCCAGGACTCCATAGCATTGATCCATGGCAGTGAAAGTGGAGTCAGATTGCATCAATTCCAATGCAGATGCACCCCTTTCAAAACTTGGTGTTGGGGGCTCACAGCAGGCACAAAGTCATCAGGTTCAAATCGAAAGATCTGAATACGCAAGACTCCCAAAATGACAGTCAAGGGTGCATCTACCTTGTAGAACAAATGCAATTTTGGACACTACCTTGACTGCCATGGTTCAATGCTACAGAATCCTGGGAGTTGTAGTTTCACAAGGTCTACAGCCAGGCATGGACAAACTTTGGCCCTCCCTCCAGGTGTTTTGGACTTCAACTCCCACAATTCCTAACAGCCTACCAGCTGAAAGATCTCTCCAGTTACTAAAAATATAACCACCTAAAGCCTAACCCTGCGAAGACACAACTGTGTGCTTTCCACCAACATAACCATGAAGCCAACAGGAAATTGAAAGTTACCTGGTAAGGCGAAGAGGTCAAACCCTGTTCCCATCCTAAATATCTCAGCATCACTTTAGACTGAACACTAACATTTAGGAAACACTGTATGAACACCAAGCACAAGGGGCCCCGGTGGTGCAGTGGGTTAAACCGACAGGACTGCTGACTGAAAGGTCAGTGGTTCGAACCCAGGGAACAGGGTCAGCTCCCATTTGACAGCTCTAGCTCCCCATGCGTGGACATGAGAGAAGCTTCCCACAGGAAGGTAAAACATTAAACATCTGGGCACCCCCTGGGCAATGTTCTTGCAGAAAGCCAATTATCTCACACCAGTTGTAGGCCAAAACACCTGGGACCTGCAGGTTGAGAACCATTGTGCTATAAGCTAGTTGGCATTGCCTCCCCTGACGTGCGATGGGAAGTTGCTGCAAATAAGGTTGAATACTGTGAAAGCCCCCCACTGCATGGCTATCAGCCTCCTCCCAGTAGACTCAAATCAAGGAAAGGTTTCATGAGAACCACCACTTCTCTTAATGTTCCCCCAGCAACAGCAAGAGCATTCCTCTGGGCAGCTAAGCCAGGAAACCCCAATCGGATGGTTCCCCACGAGAGTCTGCCTCCAGGATCAAACCAAGGATGGGCATCTTGGAAGTCCCT
Source organism: Anolis sagrei (assembly GCF_037176765.1). Lineage (NCBI taxonomy): Eukaryota > Metazoa > Chordata > Lepidosauria > Squamata > Anolidae > Anolis > Anolis sagrei. The sequence goes on along the minus strand of NC_090023.1, from coordinate 32,745,959 downwards.
GAACAGATTCAAAAGTGGAGTGGGCAGATCAAAAGACAACCTGGCTAAATGGCACTACCTAGAACACTGTTTCTCAGCCTTCCAAATGCTGTGACACCTTAATATGCTTCCTTATGTTATTTTCGTTGCTACTTCATAACTGTAATTTTGCTACTGTTATGAATTGTCATGTAAATAGCTAATATATGCAGGACTTATTTTCATTCACCGGACCAAATTTTACACAAATACTCAATATGCCCAAATTTGAATACTGGAGGGGTTGAGGGAGGGATTTATTTTGTCATTTGGGAGTTGTAGTTGCTGGGATTAATAGTTCACCTGCGATAAAAGAGCATTCTTAACTCCACCAAAGATGGAATTGAACCAAACTTGGCACATGGAACTCCCATGATAAACAGAAAATACTGGAAGGCTTTGGTGGGCATTGACCATGAGTTTTTGGAGTTGTAGTTCACCTACATCCAGAGAGCACTGTGGACTCACACAACAATGGATCTGGACCAAACTTGGCATGAGTACTCAATATACCCAAACGTGAACACTGGTGAGGTTTGGGGAAAATAGGCCTTGACATTTGGGAGTTGTAGTTGCTGGGAACTATAGTTCACATACAATCAAAATGCATTCTGAATCCCACCAATGATGGAATTGGGCCCACACAGAACCCCCATGACCAAAATACTGTGTTTTCTGATGGTCTATGGTGACCCCTCTGACACCCACTCTCGACCCCCCCCCCCCGCCAGGTGTCCCGACCTCCTGGTTGAGAAACACTAACCTAGAAGAACCCTCCACTTTGTGTGACTGTGGAGCAGAACAAACAACTCTGTTTAGGTAAACAGAAACGCTTAAGTGGCTGCGGGGGAAAAGGAAAGGGCCTGAGGCTGTCAGGAGTGGTGAGAGTTGGAGTCCACTGATGTTGTCCAATCCATCATTGATTATACCACAAATGGACAGCTGTGGTTGGCTCAAAGACCTGTTTTCTGCCTTACAGAGGTCACAGAGTCTATGGAAAAAAACAACGAAAAATAGGAGAAGTGACTCATGAGAACCCAGGTAAGGTAAAGGTTTTCCCTTGACATGAAGTCCAGTCGTGTCTGACTCTGGGGGTTGGTGCTCATCTCCATGTCTAAGCCGAGGCGCCGGCGTTGTCCGGAGACGCCTCCAAGGTCATGTGGCCAGCATGACTGCATGCCGTGCCCTTACCTTCCCGCCGGAGCGGTACCTATGGATCTACTCACGTTGGCATGTTTTCGACCTGCTTGTTTCTGTATGCTTGCCCACAGCGCCCTGCCTCATGCACAGAGTTAGGAGGGGAAATGTGTTTACCTCTTGAAGTAGCCGCTGAGCCTGCACTCCTGCTGCCCATCGACCCGGAGGAAGCCGTCGCTCAGGACGGTGAAGCCTCGGTTCCCCGGGTTCAAGACGGCCAGGCTGTCCCCTTGAAGCTGGAAAGAGTGGGGCTGGAGGGCCAGGAGCTGCCGGAGGGGGAGAAGGGCCAGCTCGCAGTTGCATGTCCGGAGGCAGCCCTGCTGCAGCTCCCCAGAAGAGACCGAGGCCAGGCTGGGCCGCACCGAGCCGGCAGGGCTGGGGTCGGAGGAGGAGGCGCTCCAAACAGCCATGGCAAGGATTGCAAGGAACAAAGGAGGAGGAGGAGGAGGAGGAGGGAAGGAGCAAGGCCAGGTCCCCGAAGGCACTGCAGGAGGCTCCGGTCGGGACTAAAAGCAACCCAAGTGGAGCCCCGCCTCTGAGAGGCAGCAGCAGGAGGAGGAGGAGGAGGAAAGGGGGAAAGGCCCGCCTCTGCCTTCTGGTTCATCTTCTGGTGTCTTGGGCCCTCCAGGTGTTTTGGACTCCAACTCCCACTTAAGCGGCTGAGGGGGGAAAGGAAAGGGCCTGAGGCTGTCAGGAATGGTGGGAGTTGGAGTCCAAAACACCTGGAGAGCCCAAGTTGGCCCAGACCTGATCTACACTGACACCACTTGAACTTCCCAATGCTATGGAACCATGGGAGTTCTAGCTTTACAAGACTTTCACCCTCCTCGGCCAAAGAGTGCTCAGACCTCTTCTTCTTCTTGTTCTTTATTAGCTTCCGGGCACAATTCAAAGTTCAGGTTTTGAACTTTAAAGCCCTAAACCGCTCTGGCCCACTTTACCTGTCCGAACATGCCTCTCCCTATGAACCATCAAGGACTTTAAGATCATCTGGGGAGGCCCTGCTCTCGGTCCCACCACCATCGCAGTCGCGTTTGTTGATGAGAGACAGGGCCTTCTCGCAGGTGGCCCCTCAGCTGTGGAACTCCCTCCCTAAAAAGGTTAGGTCTGCCCCTTCCCTCCTGACTTTTCACAAGACCACATCTGTCCTGTTTCCACTCAGCAGCATCTTGGCTGTGGGACTTGGCTGTGGGAGCAAGCATTCACAGAAATCAACGGCTTTTATTGGCTTCAATGAGATTGTATGGACCACATTTTTTGGACTGACTTGGAGCATGTTTTAAACTTGGCGAACTGTTTTTTAAATGTATATTTATTATCATTTTATGTAATTGTGTACTGGTGTTTTTATATTGCTGGAAGTCCCTCTTCGGAGGTTAAGAATAGGACGGGATACAAATGTTCTAAATAAATAAATATATATATTCGTTCAGTTGCTTCGGACTCTTTGTGGCCTCCTGGACCAGCCCACGCTAGAGCTCTTTGTCGGCCATCACCACCCCCAGCTCCTTCAAGGTCAAGCCAGTCACTTCAAGGATGCCATCCATCCATCTTGCCCTTGGTCAGCCCCTCTTTCTTTTTCCTTCCATTTCCCCAAGCATCATTGACTTCATGTGGCCAACGTACTTCATCTTTGTCTCTAATATCCATCCCTCCAGTGAGTAGTTGGGCTTTTTCTGGAGTATGGGCTATTTCCTGGAGTATGGGCTGGTTGGATCTTCTTGCTGTCCAAGGCACTCTCAGAATTTTCCTCCAGCACTGCAGTTCAAAAGCATCTATCTTCCTTCACTCACCAGCTCTCGTATCCATAGGTTACTGCAGGGAATACCATCGCTTTAACTATGTGGATCTTCGTTGCCAGTGTGATGTGAGAGCTGGACCATAAGGAAGGCTGAGTGAAGGAAGATAGATGCTTTTGAACTGTGGTGTTGGAAGAAAATTCTGAGAGTGCCTTGGACCACAAGAAGATCGAACCAGTCCATGCTCCGGAAAATAAAGCCCAACTGCTCACTGGAGGGAAGGATATTAGAGGAAAGATGAAATACTTCGGCCACAAAATGAGAAGACAGGAAAGCTTGGAGAAGATGATGATGCTGGGGAAAACGTAAGGAAAAAGGAAGAGGGGCCAACCAAGGGCAAGATGGATGGATAGTATCCTTGAAGTGACTGGCTTGAGGAGCTGGGGTGGCAATGGCTGATAGGGAGCTCTGGTATGGGCTGTTCCATAAGGTCATGAAGAGTCAGAAGTGATTGAATGAATAAACAACAACAAAGTGGATAATCTGAGATCAGAGCAGTGTAGAAGGGGCCTGAGTCTACACTGACCATTATAATGCAGTTCATACTGAATTATAAGGAAGTGTAGATTGCAGTGGAAGGAGAAGTGTGCCTTTTTCAAGTCTTTCAATCATTGGGAAGGGTTCAGATTGCAACTCAATGTTTGTACTGAAAGAGTGCTATTGAGGCTTTTGAGGGCTACTGTGCCTTTTGATAAAAACTTCCTCCTTTGGGAAAAAAATCATTTCTTCAATGTACTTTGTGTTCAGAGCTTCCCACCAATACTAGTATATTAGAGATGAATATTTTCATAAATGGTCGATTTCATTATATTGTTTCAGCATTACAATGTTCAGGAACATCCTGTCCTCAATGTGTTCTGGGGGCTCCTTCCACACAACCCTATATCCCAGAATATCAAAGCAGAAAATCCCACAATATCTGCTTTGAACTGGCTTATCTGAGTCCACACTCAGATAATGTGGGATTTCCTGCCTTGATATTCTGGGATATAGGGCTGTGTGGAAGGGCCCCGGGGTATTTCACAATGAAAGACAAGTGTTCTCTACTATGATTATAATGTTGGACTCGGCAGAAGAAGACTCAACTTTCAATCCATATTTAACCTCGAAACATCAAAAGTACATTTTGTTCAGTCACTACTTCCCAGCCTAACTTTACTTTCTTCATAGGGTTATTATTGTAAGAGGGGAAGAGAACACCAAAGGCCCTTGGGAACACAATGGGATAAAAATGGAAACAACAGTTTCACAATGAAAGCATAACAACCATCTGTAACACACGTGAAAAAAATTCTGAAGTTGCCGAATTGAAGTTTTACTGCAACACTTCTCTGAAGACAGAACATTTAGTTTTGTTGACCTTGGTTTGACTTCACTAGCAACAGCTTGAAACAATAAATGAATGCTTCTCTATAAGGTAGATTTGAGAAATCCTTTAAGTGTTCTAGGTGTAGATGTTTATATCTTTGCCCCCAACCCTGATTTTAATTGCTGTGAATGCTTTTATGGCAGAACTTTTCTCATCTATTTGGCCACTCTCCAATTTCATCTGAATTATTCACACGGTTGTGCTAATGAGTGTAGGCAGGCTGTGAGGTAGGCACTGAGGACAATTAAAAGTTTCCATTGGAGAGAACATACTCTGAAGACAATACATAACATACCTGAGAAACTGTAAAGTATAGGCATTTTCCCATGCAGGGTACATTTATCTAGTCAGTTTTAATCATGAATATTAAGCTCACGAATTAAAATTGCTGGAAGAAACATTAACAAGCTTAGATATGCAGATGATACAACTTTGATGGTCGAAAGTGAGGAGGAGCTGAGGAGCCTTCCAACCAAGGTGAAAGAAGAAAGTGCAAAAGTTGGGTTGCAGTTAAACATAAGAAAACCCCAAGATAATGGCAACAAGACTGATTGATAACTGGCAAATAGAGAAAATGTGGAGGCAGTGACAGACTTTGTATTTCTAGGAGCAAAGATTACTGCAGATGCAGACTGCAGCCTGGAAATCAGAAGATGTTTACTTCTTAGGAGCAGAGCAATGACCAATCTTGATAAAATAGTGAAGAGTAGAGACAACACACTGGCAACAAAGATCTACATACTTAAAGCAATGGTATTTCCCATAGTGACCTATGAATGTGACAGCTGGACCTTAGGGAAGACTGAGCGAAGGAAAATAGATGCTTTTGAACTGTGGTGTTGGAGGAAAATTCTGAGAGTGCCTTGGACCGAAGATCAAACGAGTCCATACTCCAGGAAACAATGTCTGACTGGAAATGTGAGGCCCCCAACCAAAAAAGGATCCCCCAAGCAGCAATCAGCCCAGCTTTGAAGCTGCAAGGCCATTAAATGCTAATCAAGGTGGCCAATTGGAACTTTCACACTTGCTTCAAGCATGCAAGAGTTCTTTCTCCCACCCTGGACAATCCACAGATATATAAACCTCACTTGCCTAGTTTCCAACAGACCTCACAACCTCTGAGGATGACTGCCGTAGATGTGGGTGAAACATCAGGAAAGAATGCTTCTGGAACATGCCCATACAGACCAGAAAACTCACAGCAACCCCATGGTCCAATTTGCCTCAATTAGCTGTTTTAACCTGGTTTCCAACCCAACTCGAGTAGACTCATTAGATCAATGGAACTTGTTAAAAGTACTACTTTCATAGCTCGACTGATTTGATTTGATTTAACAAATGATCTTAGCCAAATGGCCTTTCTGTTCCAGGAATATAAGATATACTAGATCTCCCCTAGTGGGAGTGGAGAAAGGGTACACCATTCCTGTAGCATCCAAGGATGCATCTACACTGTGGAATTAATGCAGTCTATCTTTGGCTTAATATTATAGAATCTTGGAACTCCTAGTTGGGTGAGGCATCAGCACTCTTTGGCAGGAAAAGTTAAGAACTTTGAGAACTACAACTTGCAATATTCCACAGCATTGTGCCATGGTTGTTAGGGTGGTGTCAAACTATATTAATTCTATGGTACAGATGCACCCCAAAAGCCTTAAGGTACAGGTAAAGGTTTTCCCTTGGCATTAAGTCCATGTCTGACTCTGGGGGTTGGTGCTCATCTCCATTTCTAAGGCAAAGAGCCAGAATTGTCTGTAGACACCTCCAAGGTCATGTGGCTGCCATGACTGCATGGAGTGCCATTACCTTCCCGCTAGAGTGGTACCTATTGATCTACTCACATTTGCATGTTTTCGAACTGCTAGGTTGGCAGAAGCTGGGCCTAACAGCAGGAGCTTATCCCGCTCCCAGATTTGAACTGGTGACGTTTCGGTTTCTGCTATTAGAGACAGAAGAAAGGAACTAAAAGTCCAAAGGATCTACCACTCTCCAGGTCCTGGATGTGCAGCTCAAACTGGATAGAAATGTATTCCAGTCTTGGGCCTGGTATAAATTCCTTCCAGATGGGGGTTACTCAGAAGGCACTGTGCAGCTATTCCCTATTTTTCTTCTTAATGGGTTTTCCAAATGAAAAGTAAATACACAGTGGAAAAACAAGGGAGGCTTATGAATGGCAGATGACGTTTGGAGCCCCTGTAAAACTGGGTGAATGAGGCTGGTGATGGCATGATTCAGGCCTTCTCTGGAACCACCCTCATTTCCTTCTCTTGGTTTTATTGGGAAATAATTTGTTTTTTCAAGAAGGAAAAGTAGCAGAGAAGCAGTAAAAGAGTGGAAATGGGCATGAATCCTTGAGGGCATTGAATGGTCTAGAACAGGCATGGGTCAACTTCAGCCCTCCGGGAAGTTTGCCAATGGGTGGTCTAGAAGGACTGGATGTGGAATTGTTGTCTATATCTGGGGTCAACTCGAGTTCAATAAATTTTGTGCAACAAAGAATGGCATTAAAATCTATCTTTTCATGATACAACATTAGGTTACACAGCGATAAGCAAGATAGATCACACAACGATCCTTTGGTTGCTGTACACACATTGTCCTCGGCTGCCTTATCATCTAAACCAGTGATTTCAAATCTTTTTTTGACCAAGGACCACTTGACCAGGGACCAGTTTGACCAGGGACCACTTTGACCAGAGACAACTTCGACCAGGGACCACTCTGACCAGGGACCAGTTCGACCAGGGACCAGTTCGACCAGGGACCACTTCGACCAGGGACCACTTGACCAGGGACCAGTTCAACCAGGGACCACTTTGACCAGGAACCACTTTGATCAGGAACCACTTTGACCAGAGACAACTTCGACCAGAGACAACTTCGACCAGGGACCACTTTGACCAGGGACCACTTGACAAGGAACCACTTTGACCAGGGACCACTTTGACTAGAGACAACTTCGACCAGGGACCACTTCGACCAGGGACCACTTTGACCAGGGACCACTTTGACTGGGGACCACTCTCCAACATTAGTACCAAAAGGGTTACGAATCAGTTTTTGGTTAACTACAGATTCAGTTTGGGGTGCTGATTCAGAAAATTGCATTGGATGGACCACATCAGCTCTAGTTTCTGATACAGAATGTATGCCATGGTTAGCGACAGGGAAGAAGTGACAGTGCAAAAGGAGTGGAAATAACATAAATACTAATTAAATAAATAATAAAGAGAAAGGAGGCTCGCAGATTGCCCTGGGAATCTGGGAGATGTAGTTCTTCCTTATCCAGAGAGCACTCAACCCAGCCACTAATGATGCATCTGGAACAAACTTGCCCAACATGACAAACTTTAACTACTGTTGGAGTTTCAGGGGATTAACCTGGCATTCTGTGAGTTGCAGTTCACACACAACCTTATTTTGTAAAGTAAAAAATGACTTTTTCAAATAACCTGGGCAGTGCTGGGTACCCAAACTAGTCATTATATAAAATACACATATTAAAACTTATTTCTACAAATACATATATTAAAATACACAGAATGAAGATTAAAATGTAGTGAGTTTAATTGTTGTTGTTTATTCGTTCAGTTGCTTCCGAGTCCTCGTGACCTCATGGACCAGCCCACGCCAGAGCTTCCTGTCGGTCATGGCCACCCCCAGCTCCTTCAGAGTCAAGCCAGTCTCTTCAAGGAAAACTTCCATCCATCTTGCCCTTGGTCAACTCCTCTTTCCCTTTGCTTCCATTTTCCCCAGCATCATTATCTTCTCCATGCTTTCCTGTCTTCTCATTTTGTGGCCAAAGTACTCCATCTTTCCCTCTAATAATGTAGTTGCTGGGATTTATAGTTCACCTACAATCAAAGAGCATTCTGAACTCCACCAACAATGGAACTGAACCAAACATGGCACACAGAACTCCCATGACCAACAGAAAATACTGAAAAGATTTGGTGGCCTTGACCTTGAGTTTTGGAGTTGTAGTTCACCTACATCCAAAGAGACTGTGGACTTAAACAATGATGGACCAGGACCAAACTTGGGACAAATACTCAATATGCTCAAATGTGAACACCGGTGGAATCTGGAAGAAACAGACCTTGACAATTGGGAGATGTAGTTGCTGGGATTTATAGTTCACCTGCAAGCATTCTGAACCCCACCAATGAGAGAATTGCGCTAAGCTGCCCACACAGAACCCCCATGACCAACAGAAAATACTGTCTTTGGTGACCCTTTTGGCACCCCCTCGCAACCACCCCAGGGGTCCCAACCACTAGATTGAGAAATGCTGTGTTAATGAGTGAATAGCTCCCAACCAACCAAGGTCAAAAACAAGAGACAGAAGTCAGTCTGTATGAAACTTGCAGTGCTGAACACTACAGTTGTGCAACCTCAAAGAAAATGCAAGCATTGCTACTGCTTTGTAGGATTCTGGGCCAACCACAGATTTCATAGTCACAATATATGAACTGATTTCTGAGTGATGATGAAGAAGAATGAGAAGATAGTTCCTTTTTCTGATGAAAGTTTCAAAAGAACCTGCGTTTTTGCACCATTCTATGGGACTTTGGTCATTGCCCAAGTTATTGCTGTTAATAAAAGATCTCTGAAAAGATTAAGCTAGTGATTTGTTGCAGACGCTAAAGCAATGCTATCTGCTTATATAAACACTTTGGCTAAAATCCATTACAGAGTTAAATGCAGTTAAAGCTTCTTGATTCGTATGCCCTAGTGCTTTAGTTTGTGGTGAAATTATTTGTGAAGAAAGTTTCAGAGGGGGGAAAAAACCCCAGATTTTTCCACCCTGGAATTTTTTTCAGGGAGTGGATCCTGCTGGTGCCTTTATTAATTTAACCTATTTAAGGACCTTTCGTTCAATAAAAGCAAATTGTACAGATCATTCCTTGTGGGTTATGACAGATGTGGAGAGGTGATGGTGTTCTGGTACAGAAAGGCAGTTTGTTTACAGTGAATATTCAACCACAGGATGGGGAAAGTGGAGCTATTGACTAAAAATTCTCCCCAAATTCAGCTTTGTCAAAACAGGATGTCAGAAGTGGCTGGACATGAAGAATATGCTGGTATTACTCATCCCTACCCCCCTCTCTTGCAGCGTCCCACATGAATTAGTCACCATGGAGATTTGCTTATTTTCTTCTGGAGTGACTCATAAACGGAGCTTGCAACACTGCAAAGAATCTAGATGAGATGCTGTAAAAAAAATAACACTTGCAATTTGGTTTTGGAAAATGGAAATCTCCAGAACCTTTTTTATGATCTTTGGAAAGGGAAGACATTGTTAGAAGTCACAACCTTTTGATAAATGGTGCCATAACCTCTTGGTAAAAGCATGACCTGTTAGAGTCCTAACCTGAAATGTCTGGGAGAATCTGGAGGAGAAAGTATTAAGAACTACTGATCTAATCCAACTCACTTCTAGTGTTGGAGATCAGCTGCAAGGATCTCAAATAAATTAGCCACCCAAACTTTGCTGAATGGCTTCTAATGAAAGTAACTCCAGCACATTTCAAAAGAGCCTGTGCTGTTGTTAATCCAGCTGGTACTGAGTTAGGATTGTCAAACGTCAGGGTCTGGTCCCAAATCACCAGTTTTTATGGGTTATCTCCAGATAAGAGGCAAAAATACAGATTTTTAAATAAGTTTTTCTCCAGGCAGGAGAAAAGGACTGTGGGCAAATCTACAACTCAGATAGTAGCTTGATACAATTTGGAAGATTTCTGTGCAGAAGAATGTACACAAGTAATGTGCCTTATCCCATGTTCCTAAGTAGGCAGGAAAGAACAATCCTCTCCTGGGTGTAGTGGTTTGAGCATTGTACTCTGAAAACTAGTTGACTGAGAAACAAGGAAATGCACGAGGAAACTGGAGGTTTGAAGAAGTTCCATTAAAAATCCAAGGCAGTCAAAGTGTTCCAAGGAAGGCAAAGTGTTTGCCTTCATTGAGCAATTAATACTTCATTATATCACAGAAACAAGGGTGATTCCATCCATTCTCATTTTGTTGTTGAAGGCTTTCATGGCCGGAATCATTGGGTTGCTGTGAGTTTTCCGGGCTGTATGGCCATGTTCCAGGAGAATTCTCTCCTGACATCTATGGTAGGCATCCTCAGAGGTTGTGAGGTCTGTTGGAAACAAGGCAAGTGAGGTTTATTTATCTGTGGAATGTCCAGGGTGAGAGAAAGATCTCTTGTCTGCTTGAGGCAAGTGTGAATGTTGCAATTGGCCACCTTGGTTAGCATTTAATGGTCTTGCAGCCTCAAAACCTGGCTGGTTGCTGCCTAGGGGGATCCTTTGTTGGGAGGTAATAGGTTTTTATGTAATATTTATCTGTGTGTGTAGGTTTTCTGTAAACCATGTGGCCCAATTGTTGATTGGGTTTGCAGATGACTAGAAGTGGCAAATAAATAAATGTTTTTTCTCCCACTTTGGACATTTCACAGATATATAAACCTCATTTTCCTAGTTTCCCACAGATCTCACAACCTCTGAGGGTGCCTGCCATAGATGCAGGCAAAACATTGGGAAAGAATGCTTCTGGAACATGGCCATACAGCCCGGAAAACTCACAGCAACCCAGTGGTTCCAGCCATGAAAGCCTTCGACAAAACAGGAAACACAGATTGTTTCTTTCACAATGTTTTGTTTCTGTATATCTGATATGATTGCTTCATTTCATGTGTTCAGCTGTTAACTTTAGATAAAAAGTTTGCTGAAACTTGCTGACCGCTTCTTTTTTGTGGTGTGGCAACCTATCTCCATTCTTTCCATGTTATTTCTACCCCTGGTTGTATCAAATTTTCTGTGAAAGAAGTAATGTTGAGGAGGAATATTTCAACTTTGTTAACTGCAGTCTGTTTATTTTTAATTCTACTCTAGCAACTCTGTTCTATTTCTCCTTTTCACCTGGTCCTACCTATCTATCAGAAATAATACAGAAGTATTATTATACTCTCATCTTGTCTTGGGGGCTTTTCTAATCTCTTTAGGTTTCCTTCCCTTCCGTTTTTTGCATTTGTGTTTACGTTTGCAGTTGCAAACACACATTACTGCAGTTTGCTCATATTTTTGTGGTAGTGGTGACATTTTGGTAACATAAACACAGTCCATTTTTATCAGGTACGTGCAAAACCTCAATCTGGTCAAAAGAAGCATCTGAGGTCCTATCTACACTGCCATCTAAAATCCAGATTATCTGCTTGGAACTGTCTACACTGTCATGTAATCCAGTTCAAAGTAGATAGTCTAGATTTTATGTGGTAGTGTAAATGGGGCCTGAGGCTAACATGTTTACTCTCCCGTCTCTGTACTTTTCAATATTAAAGAATACCAATCTTGTTGGGTTCAGTGGCGCAGTGGGTGAAACCGCTGAGCTGCTGAACTTGTTAACAGAAAGGTCACAGGTTTTAATTCAGGGGTGAGCTCCTGCTGTTAGCCCCAGCTTCTGTCAAGCTAGCAGTTTGAAAACATGCAAATGTGAGTAGATCAATAGGTACTGCTCCGGCTGGAAAGTAATGGTGCTCCATGCAGTCATGCTGCCCACATTACTTTGAAGGTGTCTACGGACAATGCTGGCTCTTCATATCAGGGGAAAACCTTTACTTTACCTGGGTTCTCATCAGTCACTTGTCCCATTTTTCATTTTTTCCCCATAGATTCTGTGACCTCTGGAATGCAAAAAACTGGTATTTGAGCCAACCACAGCTGCCCATCTGTGGTATATTCAATGATGGATTGACTGACTGATTAAATCCGAAGTGGTGCTTTATTTTGTGGAAAAACAGCCTAGTGAAGCTACAAAAGTAGCTGTGCGTGGAGTTAAAGTGGATGGCTTCAGGCCTTTTCATATTTGCTGTATAACTGTTATCTCTAGGAATGCTGTAGGACTTACATTTTTGTACATCATAAATGTTTGCTTCTCCCAGCACTTTGTTGATTGAACAGGCAGGAGAAGGACGTCCACAACTTGCAATCTTCGCCCTAGAAATGTTGCTCTCAGAGGTGGTTGGGAGTCTCACTGCTTCCATTGCATTCCATAGACATAACACACCCAGACTGGCAATTTGGTCTTTCAGCACTTGGGAAGTTATATTTTTTTAGAGAAACATTCATTCCCTTTCACCACCGTAGGGTTTGAAAGTTAATTATTATCATCATCATTTTTTTAAATGAATGTATATTCCACCTTTCTCCTTTTTACTAGTAAAAAACTATTATTTAAAGGAAATGCCAAGGCTGCATACAAAAGAAAATCTTCATGAATCAGCTCTCTTTTTTTTTTCTTTCATCTTGCTAAGGAAAAAATATTATGTTTACTTTAATCTGAAATAGGCTCATTCCAAACTCTCACTTCTGGAACATGCCGGGATACATACCAAATGCATTTTGCAAAATTCTGTAATTATTGTTTTGAGAAATGTGGGAGCATTCAGTGACCTAGTGAGATCCTCCCTACTTTTCCCCCCGTTAGTGATACTCTTCATTTTGCCTTTTGCTCCATCTGCACTGCCACAGAATCCAGTTTCTGAATCCAGATTGTCTTCTTTGAACCAGATTATATGTCAGTGTAGACTCATATAATCCAGTTCAAAGCAGACAATCTGGATTCAGAAACTGGATTATGGACCTCATCCCATGAGCAGTGGGAAAGCGAGGGAAAGTGGAGGGAACCAACTTTTTCCATTCCATCCCATTGAGGTCCGTATTCTGTTGCCTGTTAATGATGTTTTTATTGATTTGTTGTTGTTGATTGTATTTTACTGTGCTTGCTTTAATCTGTAATTCTTGGGCTTGTCCCTTTGTAAGCCGCCCCAAGTCCCTTCTCCTCAGGGAGATGGAGGTGGGGTATAAAAATAAAGTTATTATCGTTGTTGTTATTATTCTGGGATGGCCAGCTGCTCCACATCCTTACTCCATCGAGGTCTGTCTTTCCCCCACTTTCCTCAGTTTCCTCTCGTTTGGAGTCAGGTAACACCTTTTGGAAAATAGGAATGTTTTGAAAAGGCATGACCTTGTTAGAAATCATAACCTTTTGGGGAAATGATGCCATCACCTTTTGGGAAATGGAAATCCCCATAACCTTTTGGAAAACAGCATTCATAACCATTTGGGAAAAATCAGGAATTTCCCTGAAAAGAGTTAAAAATTCACTTACTGACTTCTAAACTGTAGTATCTACATTGAAAGTCAAATGGCTTCTGCCTTTCCAAAATGGAGTCTGAGTTCTGAACAGTCCCAGTTCTGATTACATGGTCTGCAGCTCTTCCCACAGCATAGACTTAAGGAAAACTGCATACCAACACACACATATACAACACAGTAAGCAATCTGAATTGTATACATAAACAACCAGTAGAAGCTTGAAGAAGGTTGCTTTTTCCAACAGCACCTGACTGCTTAAAATGCATTCTGGGCTCTATTCCCATGCACTGTGGAAACGGAGTCCCACCTGAAGTGCCCTTACATGGCCTCTGTTTCTAAATTTCATGGAAGGAGCCCAAAATGTGTGGGATGAGATCCTATATGGCTGTGTAGATCCAGCCTTAGAGTCACCATATGTCTGAAACAACTTGAAGGAACACAGCAACAAATAGTTGAGAGAGTAGGGCCGTCCACTTGGATAGAAGATACGTTTTGGCTTCATTCTACTCACCAGCTAACTGGTAAGATACAGCAACATAGCATAAGGAACTGGAGGGAACTGGTGCAGTGGGTTAAGCCCATGTACCGCAGGACTGAAGACCGGCAGGGTGGAGGTTTGAATCCGGGGAGAGCAGGATGAGCTCCCTCTATCAGCTCCAGCTCTCCATGAGGGGACATGAGGGAAGCCTCCCACAAGGATGGTAAAACATGAAAACACGTGGGCGTCTGCTGGGCAATGTCCTTGCAGACGGCCAATTCTCTCACAGCAGAAGTAACTTGGAGTTTCTCAAGTTACTCCTGACACAACAAAAAAAACAAGCTCGCTATCCAGGTGGCGAGATATTCCTGATAATCATCTTCTTCCCCCTTAAGGCATTTAATGATCTCATGGCTCCATGGCCCCCCTTCCCCAGTCTCTTCCAGAGACACCAGTTTGAGTCTGCAGTGTGTGAAAGAAACTATGAGCTGGCTTCCATCCCCTTTTGTTCTTGTCTATGAATGCTCCTCCTGTTTTCTAATGGCTTTCAGTTTTTTCTCTGCCTCTGTCCTGACTGTGATGATTTGGCACTGCCTCTGAAGGTGTTGTTGTGCCAGGCTGCTGGTGTTGTGGTTGTTGCTCACCCATGCACACTTGCTGCTTACAGTGAAAGTAGAAAGTAGCAACGCTGAGATCTGGTCCCATACAGTCCCCAAGCCTAACATAGAGGCAACCCAGAGCAATTTACATTTCACTCTTAAACTCAGAGTATCTTTTTGCACCCCTATGGGGATTACAATCTATACATTAATGCTTTCTTGTTTGACCTGAATGCCTAATGGATCTTCCAGAGGAAGGTGCTTCAAAGGGAATGTTTACAGTTTTTGCTCATTTAGACTTGGCAAATCTGCGGAAAAATAATCCATACCACATTGAGCTTCACATGAAACCATTTGGCATTTTACATTTGTCTTGCATTTTGTTTGAAGATGTGTATTCGTGTTTTCCTCCCATCCAAGTGCTTTTTAGCTCTTTGAGCTTCTTGCCTCCCTTGTGTATAATGCAAAGCAAAGCTGAAAGCCATATGCTTTACATTTTAAATGGAGGGTAAGGGAGAAGCAAGGAGAGAAAGGCTGTAAAAGTGGTGCCATATGTAATTATACTGCCATCTTCTGGTTGAAATTATTAATTTTTATTGAATTTTATCATAATCAGCACAATGGTACTTCCCTTGATAATAGTATGATAGCTGGGTCCAGAAGCTCCAAGCATTACGGAGATGCCGCATTGCTCCTTCGGGAGCACTGTTTGCACAAGAGAGACTTTGCTAATCTAAGCCAGGCCGGAGACAGATAATAAGGAAGGAATGTAAGACTTCTTTAATGGTGAAACCCTAACCTTTACCCTTATCCTTACCCTGAACTGTACCGTAAGCCTAAGCCTAACCCCTTACCCAAAACCTTATCCTAACTCAAACCCTAAACCGTAAGCCCTAACCGGAACCCTAACCCAACCCCAAACCCGAAACCTGTCCTAACCCTTACCCTAAGTGTCCCCTCCTTTCTATCTTTCCTTCACTCTCCCCGCTCTCACTCTGCCCCCCCTCTTCCCTTATTCACAGCTGGCTTTGCATCTCCGTAATGCTCAGAGCTTCCGGACCCAGCTATCATACTATCACCCTTCCAAATCTTCCTATATCCCCCCCCCCCTCTCCGAGCACCTCCCTCTCCCTCCTCAACCACAGTATATTTCTACTAATCTTATTTCCATTTTCCCTTTAAAAAAAATTCATGACTCATCAGTGCCCGGTTTTGTTTTTTGTGTATGTGTGTGTGTGTGTGTGGCAGAGTGACTTGAGAAACCGCAAGTCGCTTCTAGTATGAGAGAATTGGCCATCTGCAAGGATGTTGCCAAGCGGACACCCAGATATTTTGATGTTTTACCATCCTTGTGGGAGGCTTCTTTCATATCTCTGCATGGAGAGCCAGTGCTGACAGAGGGAGCTCACCAATGCTCTCCTCGGATTTGAACCTCCGACGTGTCAGTCTTCAGTCTTGCCGGCACAAGAGTTTAGCCCAATGTGTCACCGGTGACCTCACAGAAAAACCTTCGCGACCACATGACCATGACCAGGCTTGGTTTCTTTTAAAGCTGGAACAATCCTGATCCCTAAGACAGGACACCAGTGTCCTCAAGAAGCAGAAATAGCTGTGCCTCTGCTCTTACTTACTGATGGGCAATCCAGTTATATTTGACTCAGCAACAGTAGAAGAAAGGGCATAGTTATGACAGTGATTAGAAAGTGTTTTGAGTATAAGAAAGTGGGGGTGTCCCTGTCAACCGCATGCCTGTTCAGCTGCAGTACTTTTATTTCTAAGGCTTGCTGTAAGGCTTCCTGGAAAAGTGCTTTTAAAAATACTTGCTTGCATGCTGAACTTTATTTAAATTGGGGGGGGGGGGGGGGCATGTTGGATCAAATGTTGTTGGGCTGCAAATTTCAAAAATCCTGAGATCTATTCTCAACTCAAACAAGACTTTTCTATGGTGTATTGTCGAAGGCTTTTATGGCCGGAACCACTGGATTACTGTAAGTTTTTTTGGGATGTATGATTGTTAAATATACCCTCAAGTTTTACTGTTAAAAATAATAGAAATCAGTAACTGAAAATGAACTATATCTTTGTAACCCAGTGGTTCCGGTTGCTGTGAGTTTTCCAGCCTGTACGGCCATGTTCCAGCAGCATTCTCTCCTGATGTTTTGCCTGCATCTATGGCAGGCATCCTCAGAGGTTGTGCGGTCTGTTGGAAACTAGGAAAATGGGGTTTATATATCTATAGAACGGCCAGGATGGGAGAAAGAACTCTTGTCTATTGGAGGTAGGTGTGAATGTTTCAATTGGCCACCTTGATTATCATTTAACAGCCTAGCAGTTTTCAAGGTGTGGTTTCTTACTGCCTGGGAGAATCCTTTGTTGAGAGGTGATTGGCTATCCTGGATTGTTTCTTGTCTGGAGTTCCCCTGTTTTTGAAAGTATGTTATGATTTTAGAGGGTTTTTTAAATACTGGTAGCCAAATTTTGTTCATATTCATGGTTTCTTCCTTTCTGTTGAAATTGTCCACATGCTTGTGGATTTCAATGGCTTCTCTGTATAGTTTGACATAGTATTTGTTAGAGTGTCCAGCATTTCTGTGTTCTCAAATCATACGCTGTGTCCAGGTTGGTTCCTCAAGTGCTCTGCTATGGCTGACTTCTCTGGTTGAAGTTCTGCAGTGCCTTTCACGTTCCTTGATTTGTGTTTGGGCAGTGCTGCGTTTGGTGGTCCTAGGTAGACTTGCCACAATTGCATGGTATACTGTAAAACCCTGCAGAGGTGAGAGGATCCCTCTTTTCTATGGTGACTCATATTCTCTGCCTTTCTACTAATCTCCAGGTACCTACAACAAAAGCTGCAACAACACGCAACTAGGGTGAGGTGGAGGTGGAATAGGTTTTCCTACCTAAACACAAACAGACAGATCAATTAAATAAGAACAAGAAAGGCAAACAGAAAGTTAGTCAACAAAATAAAAAGAAATCACAAGCCTCAGCAAGTTCAGCTTTACCACCACTCCTTCACAATCTGCTAATAATACAGAACAAAGAGATGCTGGCAGGTGATAAATGATTATAGATTGCCCAAAAACACCTTGATTGGAAAGTGCTTGTGCATAATGTTGCCTGGTAATTTGAGCCGGTACTATCCATAAGCAAATCCCAATTCCCCAGCTTCAAGATAACATGTTGGCTAGGGATGTTGGGAGTTGCAATCCAACAGCATCTGGAATGCCACATTTTGCCCACCCCAGTTTTAAAAACTTTCTTTTGAATAGGATACATAACTCTTTTTAAAATAAAAGAACCCAACAACTTGCTTTGGATGGGATACAAAATCTGTATTTGTGTTGCAGACAGACTATTTTTTATTTGAAACTTCCCAAATCCTCCAGATAGCACAATCATTGATCATCATGACTCAGGAGATTCCAAGAGTAACATTTCTATACACTAGTACAGTGGTTCTCAACCTGTGGGTCTCCAGGTGTTTTGCACTACAACTCCCAGAAATCTCAGCCACTTTACCAGCTGATCGGATTTCTGAGAATTGAAGTCCAAAACATCTGGGTAACCACAGGTTGAGAACCATTGCACTAATCTTATAATTTTCTCCTGCAAAAGTACAGATCATACTAATATAGATGGTCCTTTCCATGCAGAGCACCACCAAGTTACTGAGAAAGATTTGAAAAATCACATCAATAATATGTCCATAAAGCACTCTTTCTGTCAATAGAAGAGGACTTACAATATGTTAATTTTCAAGAATGTGGCATGCAAGGAAACGCAAAAAGTTCCAGCATGCGTTGTTTAACAATAATTGGCCATAAATGAGCCCAAACTGCTGACTCTGAGAAATACTTCATCTGTCATCTACATTCAGAGTTTTTTTTACAGACATGTTGACTTAATCCCTTGAATTAGTCTTCTGTTTTTATATTATATCAGTTTTTCAAAGCTTGGATGCCCCTGGAGACTTTTTAAAACCTCTTTTTCTTTCACTGGAGTAGAAGTGAGCAAAGTAGGGATTTAATGGTATAGATATCGCTTACACAATAGGGGGAATGGGTTCCATGGATAGATTTTAGCTACAGAAAACCTTCCAAACAAGGGACCAAAGATCATTCTCATGACTATGGACGTCATTACATTGGAGTCCAAAACCCAGATGACAGCCGGGAGATTTGTTGGGCAGCATGTCGAATCTGTGGAGCAGTGGGGAAAACTGTCACCCCATGGCCCACATCCTCCACATCACCACTTTGCCCATCACATTGTCATCTGGCTTCCTCCCGTGTTGCCCCTTTCTAAGTGAAGAGAACACAAAAAGCCTCCTGTGTTCTCTGGACTCTAGAACAAAGCCCCACTGTGTTGGAGCATGCAAGGAATGTGTATGTCAACTGTAAAATAAGATGTATGAAGCTGATTGGAGATGGCTGAGCCTGGAACTTTTGGATACTGTTACATTTTTCAGCCTTGGGCTATGCAGGTGATTAGAGAGATGCAGAGAGAAGCAGAGAGAGAAAGAGAGTTTGGAATGTGCTCTTGCGTCATGAACTGCTGAAGGAGTTTATCCACCATTTTAAATCTCTCATAAAAGGCCATTCTGTGAGTTGATGTAACATATCACATTGTACATACGTTGTTCTGAACTACGAAGAGTAAACTACCTGTTTTTTATTGTTCTCCTGTGTGGCATATTTTCTTTCTCTGGCAAGGCAGTGTGTGGGCTGATCAAACGTGAACTACATGTGGTTTGTTTTACATCACGCCACACGCTGGAAGTAGCCCTGTGTCATATGATGGGCTTTGTCCTGGCTCTGTTCTGGAAGTGCCTAGGACAGAGCCAGAAGTTAATGCGATAAGATCCAAATATTGTTATGTTAGGACTATTCCATCATCTGGCCTGCAACATCACTATGTGATATTTACAGAAGATAGGCCAAGTGATGTTATATCTCCTGGGGATGTCATTAAACACCAGCCACAATTAAGGCTGAGAAATGCCGTGTCTCTCTCTTTCTCTCTGTGTGTGTATAGGCACACTTTTGAAGATCGCACTCCTCCTTAAGAATTGTCTCCATTAGCCTGAGAACAGAGGCTAGGCTCTGAGATCTGGAAAACTTACTCATGGTTCATTGCATATCTTTAAGGAAAAGATGACCAAAATATTCAGGTGCTGGTTTTGCATTGGTTGCACAGGACACTCTGGAGAAAAAAAGTGTCTTCCAGTTCTATAAACACGATTGTCCTAGAAAACCTCTTCATTCTAATGCTTAGGGTCTACATGGAGTACCTCTAGTACTCTTCATTCTAATGCTTAGGATCTACATGGAGTACCTGTAGTACTCCAGATGATGAACTCTAGATGAGCTATTCTACCTTGGCCAATGATGAAAGGTGATAGGAATATAGTCAAGAACATTAGAAGGGTTCTCACCTCATCTAATCAGAGACTGGAAAAGTTCCTTTTTTTGATCACAGATTCTAGTATCCTTCGGGCTATGTCTAGTAGCTATGTTGGCTGGTGGATTTGGAGTGTTAAGGTCCAAAACAGCAACTTCACTAAGCACTGTGTCTTATCTCCAGCCTTGTGACAAAATGTCTTGCTGTGGAAATGCGTATGTGTTTTGGAATTGTGCAATTGAGACTCGTTTTGAAAAGTCTTGAAATAAATGTATGGCAGATCTGTAAATAATACATTCAAATACAAATCTTATCTTTACATGCCTGGAACCTCAATAGTTCGCAAATATAAGTCTGTATATCCAACAATCTAATCAGGTTCTGTCTCACTGAATCAATCAAAGCTGCTGTATAATTGGTGCTCTATGGCCTCTTGCACACAAACTATACACATAGCAATCAGAGCTTATCCATGAATGACTGTAACATGGTATCCTCTAGATGACACATTTTTTTACTTCAAGTAAAATATAAATTGGAGTCTGAAATATTAAGCAAGGCTGCGCCTGTTTCTCCTACTCAAAAGACAGTAGATTTGTTTGGACGCACACTTATTTCCAGAATACTTGTGGGTTATGTAAAACTACAATAATAGAAGCTTAGGTAAAAGGTGTATTGCAGATCAGAAAGAATACTTATCAAATCTAAGAGGGCAAAGAGCCTCAAAGATGCTTTTAGAGACCAGAAGATTTCCTTCAGGGAATGGAACCCAAGCAACAAGGATGAAAATATAAACTTTGACAGCAATGGCATCAACAGGAAGGAATCCCAATAGCAATGGATGGAGGAGGATTAAAGAATATATTAAGCAGTGAGGTGAAAAACTCTAAATGCATGTATGAAAAGCAGTCCATTTATAATGTACCAGTTTGTCTCTCCTCTCTTTGTCTTCAGCTTATCGCAATTGCTGCAAACTGAGTGCAAAGTGCAACATTTTTTACAGCAGAACATAGACAACAATCAATCAAGACCCTGGACAGCAAAATCAAGCATTTCATGATGCAAGTTGGTGACCAAAACAACATCAAAAGGACTCTTCAAATGATTTGGGAAGGAATGTTCTTTGAAGAGTGCCTTTTTAAAGAGAAGGAAACAGAAACCAGAATCCATAAAAGAAACTAGAGCTATACATCTTGGGATGCCCAAAAAGGTGGCTAATTTTATTAGTTTTTAAAAGCCCAATATATTTTAAATAGAGATTACTAAATGGTTCCTAAAGAAAGTTTGAAGAACACTCAGAAGCCAAAGAGTGTTGGGCTTTTAAAAAAAACAACCATCTTTTGAGCATCTTGAGATATGTCAGCAGTTACTTCTGTGTTTTTGAAAATAAAGTCAATTTTTAAAAAGCCACCCAGAAATCATGTATTTTAGGTACAAGCAAGGCACTAACACTAAAGCTGATATTTTCTGTGCAGTTTTGTTCAATAAAAATTGTACTATTATTTGAAATAATTCAGACTATCTGGACAATTACTTGCAAACAGCAGGGCAAGTGTATAAATAAATATACTCATAAAAAGGAATACAGCACACTGGATTAATAAAAAGAAGAAGAAGAATGAGCCGTTTTAAATAACCAGGAGTTTGCAAGTCCTTGGACGTCGTATAATTATGGAGCTATGTGATCTTCACAGATATATAGATTAGCAGATCATCTAGTGACCTTTAAAGGTTCTCTGCCATGAGGTAGATTTAATTAATTGCATTGCATCTAATTCACTCCCAGTGCCATAATTTATTTTAATCCACTGTCCACTGTATCTCAGCCACAGAAAGCTGCATTGTCTTCCTTTCAAATAAATTAACATGAGAAACAACTATATATAAACCCTTTTGCCTAGCTCCAACAGGCCTCACTACCTCTGAGGATGCTTGCCAAAGTGCAGGCGAAACGTCAGGAGAGAATGCCTCTAGACCATGGCCATACAGCCCGAAAAAACCTACCACAACCCAGTGATTCCGGCCATGAAAGCCTTCGACAATACATGAGAAACAACTGCTCAGTAAGTTACTCCAAGTAAGCAGCAATAGAGGGCAGTGTGTTTCCACCATAATACCAGGTACAATGCAACTCCAGAGGCTACACTGAATGCTATGGCCCAATGCACACACCCCTCTGAAATCTGACCACAATCACTGTGACCTGCAGCAAAAGTCACTTATGTATTGTCCTTCTCAGAAATAAGGTTTTTCTTTAGGGGTTTCACCAGCCAATCGTCATCAAGCAGAATATTTGGTTATTCTCATCTTCTTTTCTATTATTTTCCCTCATATCTTGAAAGGGTTATTAGAAAATATTGAGCATTCATGCTACTTTGGCACCCACCTCCCCACAAAAGTCAACATTGCTTCCCCCCCTTCTGGAGTAAAACAACTACTTTCAAAGTAAAGACCAGGAAATAACACTTTGAAACCATTAATGAAGGATTCAGAAGTCTTGGAATTTTCACAAAGTTTTGAACTTTTTTTTTCCTGTGAAAATCAGAATTGATTTTAGATCCGAACCACCAGTGCCCCTCACATCCAAAACGAGTTTTGAACCCTTTTTAAAATTAAACAAGCCTACTGTTTATCCTCCTGCTCTCTGACGGCATAGCAAAGAGGACATGCAAGTTTGGGGAGGACATGCAAGTTACAAATTGAGTTTTTTCAGGAGATGTCACGGCATGATATATGGTTGTCTTTGATATAGGATTGGTTCCAGTTTGTTGCAGGCGTCTTTTTCTTATAGCACAATTCTGTCTGTGCCACTCATACATAAGCAAACATTTGTACGCTGCTATTTGGCCTTATATGACTTGCTTCTCCCAAAACAGTTTCAACTGACATGCAATGAACAAAATGCAACTACCAACACTGGTTGCATCTATTTTTTCTATGTGCAAATGCTACCCACATAGGCACAAAAAGCAAGAAATGTATGTTTGGCTCTCTGGCACTCATGGGCTAAGCAGCAAGGTTGAAATCAGGTTTTGATGATTAAGATGAAGGTACATGGAGATTCTTCAAAAGGTCAGGTTCCGGCTTGATATCTGCCTTTGAGGTCATTATGAAAACTCTTTTGTGGTGGTAGGGTTGGGAGGATTGATTTGGGGACACAGTTTGAGTCTGAAGGAAATCTATTTAATGAATCCTAAATTGACACTTTCTAGCAGCATATTATTGTTCTTTGACGGTCTTCTCTGCCTCTGAAACCTGGTACAGGGCTGACACTATCCTCCAATATGTAAGAGGGAATAGGTTGCTTTCCTGCAACGGGGCCAGACTGTGGCTGAGATAATGAGGTTGGAAGGAGCAGAGAAGCAGCAGGCGAATAACCTAAAGAGATGTGCGCTTTTTGAGTGGCTTGGCAAATTCAGATGGAAACAGGACTTCCATTAATCATTTAAGGTTTCGGCAGCACATTTCTAATACCAAAGGACATCTCTGATTTAAAGAATCCTTCTTTACTCCTTTGAAAGCATTAAAGGGTGGATTTTCTTTTCTTATTTCAAAACATTTCTGCTGTTCCAGAATACATCACAGAACAGATACTGTGGCTTCCATGGGTTCAGTTCGGTTGGACAGCCTTGCTGCTGTGACTGGAAAAGACAATCTGGGTTGAATTACAGATGATCAATGTTTATGCATCCTGTTCTGCTAGGCAGGCAAAAGGTTGTAAAGAGGTGATTAAATACTACCCAATCTATCTGTAAGAATGCATGCCTGTGCATATGTGTATGTGTGTGTTTAGGGTGGGTGCTCTTCCCGCTGGTCTTTCAGTACACTAGATGGGAAATAAAATGTCACAGCGACTAGCTATTTGAAAAGGTTAGCTGCTGACGTACACTGAGTGATAGAAAAGGCAATCAGAAATTGCTTTATAAGAAATAATGGATCCCAGTCCAAAGTCATATAGGACACTGGAAGGATATTGGAAGGGCAGTGCTTATTTTCTTTTCTAAACATTGCTGCACTGCACCTTCTTTTTCAAAGGCAATACAGGTTGAGTATCCCTAATCCAAAATGTTTGAGAACAGAATGTCAGATTCTTTTTGGATTTTTGAATGTTTGCATACACACACACACACACACACACACACACACATACAATAGAGTCTTGCTTATCCAACATAAACGGGCCAACAGAACGTTGGATAAGTGAAAATATTGAATAATAAGGAGAGATTAAGGAAAAGCCTATTTAACGTCAAATTACATTATGATTTTACAAACTGAGCACCAAAACATCATCTTTTACAACAAATTGACAGAAAAAGCAATTCAACACATGGTAATGTTATGTAGTAATTACTTTATTTATGAATTTAGCACCAAAACATCACAATGTATTGAAATAACTGTGGATTCGGGCAGGAGGCAGAGTGCATTTGATAATACAGAACGTTGGATGGGCGAAGGTTGGATAAGCGAAACTCTACTGTATGTATATATACACACACACACACACACAAGTCTAAACACAAAATCCATTGATGTTTTATATATACTTAATTCATAAGTTTGAAGATAATTTTATAGAACAATTTAAAATAATTTTGTGCATGAAACAATGTTTGTGTACATTGAACCATCAGAAAACAAAAGTGTTGCTATTTTAGCCGCTCATATATCTTAGATAAGAGATGCTCAATCTGTATTTGAGGAAAAGGTAGGTCTCTAGAAAATAAGGAAGCAAAAGCTCGGCTATATGTATCCTATTAAGTTCGGCAGAGTAGACATCATTAAGAGGACTGTGTTGCCATTTTTACCATTTTCATAGAGTCATAGAAACATACCCCCTTTTTACATGGACCAAATGAAATATTCTCATCTTGGACCTGCTGGGAGCAGTGAGATGATGTACAGCCAGTTCCGAAGCGGAAGTGCTTCTTCCAGCCTTGAATCCATCGCAAGAAAAAGCACAGGTTACTCCAGGGTTTCCAGGAAACCAGAAAAATTCCTGGCATTTTTGACATGGACAGCTGGATGGGGCTGAATTCAGAGCAGTCTGCCATTTATCTGGACTCCCTGGCAGCACCTTTCTGGAAATAATGCTTCTGACGAGGTCACAACAGGGTGCCCAACAGGTGCCGAGCTCTACTTCTGCCTCATGTTATCTCACCAGAAGCAACATCATCAGAAAGGTTCTTCGAGAGTGTTTCTTTTGGCTGGAAAATGGCAGCAGTGGTCCCCAGGAAGACAAAGCCCAGTCAACAATCTGAACTACAAAATGGCTTTGAGATGCTTCCTCAACAGTATATGTGGACCTCCCACGGTGTCTCCAGGGTAGATCCGGAGTGTTGGGGCTCAGCAGCAAGATGCTGGGGATCCTGCCTCAGAGGATGAGGGGAATGATGGATTTTTCACTGAGTCTGTGTGATCAGGCCAAATCACAGACAGAAATGCAGGCCATAGATCGGAGTGAAGAGCCAACAGCTGCAGAAGCGATAGAAGATGTTTGGGATTCTGTTTCTCTTGTGAACTGGCCTTCATGGACTTTTCGTCCTTAAGAGGATGGGGAGTTGCCCCACAATGTGAGATTAGGTCTCTGCTCAGAGAGAGCAAAGGAAAGGTTAATTAGAAGGTCAGAAAGACGTCGTGAGAAACAGTCCTTGAAACCCAGGTCCAGAAGGAATTATCTCATGACTTTTTGGTCAGGTTTGAGCTTAAATTATGAGCTGGTTTCCTGGTCTCTTCAGAGGAGACAATGTTGCCTTAAAATCAAGTTCATCTTTAGTACTCAAGTTGCCTATGTTGCCTTGGATAAGTTCCTGTTTTCATGCCTATGGATTAATGTCTATGTCTCTGTCTCATGCTTAGGGATTGATGTCTATGCTCTTGACTTTATGGATTTCATCTACCTTGTATTCATGGATTACTTGTATTTTGCTACCTTGCACTATTGATCCTTGTATTTTGGACTACTGCTATTACTACTGCCTTTCCACTGCTTTTTGGGGAATTGCCATTTCCTTTTCAGTAAACACATTTGTAAATAAACACCACACAAGAGTCCAGCTACTTCTGGACTCTTGTGTGGTGTTGGGTGAAGAGGTGTTCCACAGCTAGAGTTCAACACAGAGTAAGCTGTTCTCCATCTTATTTCACCTGATGTACACACAGTTATAGAGTTAGAAGAGACCACAAAAACTGTCTAGTTTTTCATGAATTACTCCACAATTGTCCTTGTCAATAAGAATCCATCATTTCACATAATTAAACAAAATTGGAAATGCGTGAACAGTTGGCTATTGTGTGATTAAATACATATCAATAGAATATGTTTTTGTTCATTTGTTCAGTCGTGTCCGACTCTTCATGACCTCATGGATCAGCCCACGCCAGAGCTCCCTGTTGGCCGTCACCACCCCCAGCTCCTTCAGAGTCAAGCCGGTCACTTCAATTTTTTTTGTGTTCAATTATTGTGATTTTATATTGTTTTTTATTCTTATTTATATTGTTTTTGTATTTTATTTTTTCCCTTTATATTTTACTGTTGTATTCCTATGTTGTATATTTGTATTGCTGTATTGTTGGGCTTAGCCTCATGTAAGCCGCCCCGAGTCCCCTTGGGGAGATGGTGGCGGGGTATAAATAAAGTATTATTATTATGATTATTATTAATTCTGAATTTGCAATTACAAATCACCAAAATTTCCATTATGTACCATTTAACACATTTATATATTTTCCCCCTAAAAGTTCATGTCTGAAAAACAATTCAGCGTCAACATGTTGCTTATATTAATTCTAACATCATTAGGTCTAATAGACACCATGGTCGCAGTCTATGTTTCAAGTTTCTGCAAAAGTATCACCCAGGAAATAATTTCATCATTGTAAAATCTTTTATTTAAAATGCCAGCAATGCTCTGAAACAAGCCAGAAAGAAGTGATATACTATATCCTTTATTTTTATGTCTATTAAACTAATGCAATAATAATAGTAACTGACAAGTATATTCCTCTATAGCTACCCGAATGGGAGCTGACTGTCCTAGAAATTAAAAAAGCACGAAGACTGCAAAATCAGGCACTTAGTCTTTGTAATTAAAAAAAATCCCTTGCACTTAAGAATCCAATGACCAAATGCATTTATAAAAGGGGACCCAATAATTTACAGGAACATATTACCCTTCTACGCAAAGACATGTCAACTGCACACAATAAATCATCTTCTTGTAGGAAGGAGGGGAAGGCTGTGTTAAATCAAAACTACAAAGTCCCTGGGAGCGTTCGATTTATGGCCATCTAAAAGGGGCTTTGTAGGTTCATTTCAAACATCTGCTTCTGGATATTGATTGGCGAAGCATGCTGCTGACCTCTTCCATTCTCTCTCGCCTCCTTCCTCTCTCCAGAGAGTCAAGGAATGAGCAGCAGCGGGGAGATGGTATTGGAGACAGTTTTTATATACGCTTGAAAGTCGCTTCCCAAAAAGACAACCAAGTAATAGTTGAGGACGCCAGCGATTGACATGAGAAAGAGGAAAAATATCAGGCGTTTGCCCAGCATGTAACCAGGAATGCTAGAAGGAGAGAAAGGAAAAGACAACACATGAGAATATATTGATTCACTTAGAAGAAAACAAAAGAGCTCAATTTCTCTGTCATCAAGGTCAAGCTTAAGCTAAATAGTGCTCGGATGTTCAAGTTAATGGCACTGATCTGTGTTTCTGCGGCACATTTAATTTCGTATGAGCCACACATGGTAAATCACTGGGAAGATAGTTCATGGTGCAAAATACATGCATCTTGATAATAAAGAGTGCTCCGTTTAAGAGACATAGATAACTTATTCTGACTATTAAAATGATAGAGAATGATTATATATGAAACCAGCTTGAATAGCTTCACATTTTAGATACATTTTCAATAAATGCTATGTATAAACTAAGCAGCATATATCAATGAAGGGAAGATACTGAATGCCAATATGAAGTTTCCCCATAATAGATGAGAAGATTAAGGAGATAGGGAAAAAATACTTTTATTATCTGAGAGTCAGAGGTTATAGTTGCTGTTATCATGTGGCTTCAACTTGTTTCTGACCTATTGTAATCCTATTGATGGGTTTTCTTGGTAAGAGTTCCTCAGAAGGGGTGTGCCACTACCTTCCCTTGAGGTTGAGAGAGCGTGACCAAGTTCATCAGGAAGAGTCTACGCTGCCATATAGTATTATTATTATTATTATTATTATTATTATTATTAAGTGTATTATCATTATTATATAAAGGAACTGGGGGTGGCCACAGCTGACAGGGAGCTCCATGGGCTGGTCCATGAGGTCACAAAGAGTCGGAAGTGACTGAATGAATAAATAGCATTATTATTATTATTATTATTATTATTATTTGAAAAACAACAAGATTAGAACACAGCAAACAAGATCACTACGCTGGTTGTTGTATTGGATCACACGTCGGACACTTCCAAATAGCATTTTCTACATATTGTGAGAACAAATATCAAAATTAACCCCACAATTGGAGTAGAAGGGCTTTCTATTATATGTAGTAGAAGCAAGCATGTAAGTGAATCCATACATGACAGGTCTAGAGAAGATGAAACGGAAGAATTACCTCTGAGTCCTTTCGCCCATGTAGCCAACAAAGTACTTCTGTCTCACATACAGGTACAGCAGTCCAGAAAATGCTGCAGGAACTAAAGAGGAAGAAAACGGAAGGCATTATGAACACTGTTACTTATCTAAATCAAATTCAAATTTGTTGAGATTGAAGAAAAAAGAACACTATCTTGATGAAACGAGGACATTATATGTTGTCTTGTTTAATGAAGTTTGTGCCCACCATCCCCCTTTCTCCTGGCATGGGACCCACAGGGGTATAGAATAGATTAAAAGAGAAATGTAGATAAAATCTTTTTTTAAAGAACCAATTATTTTAAAACACACCATTAATTTAAAAAATTAAACACATTTAGAATACAATAGAAAAAGATAAAAGCGGAACATACCACTTTAAAACAACTTTCTGCATTCATTTATTTATCGTGCCAGAAGCAAACTGAGAAAGAAGGCAATTTCCCTTGCCCCACCCCTCCCACCCTCCTTGTGGGATGATGTTCTTTGCCTGCTGGCAGAAAGAAACCCAAGGAGGGACTATGGCCCCTTCTACACTGCCACATAGTCCAGATTATCAAAGCAGATAATTAACATTTTCTGTTTTGAACTGGATTATATTTATTTACCGTATTTATACCCCACCTTCTCACCCCGAAGGGGACTGAGAGCAGCTTTACAATAGGCAACAATCCGATGCCTTATCAAAAAACAATAATAGAAATAAACAATAAATGCAATAAAACATTAAAAGAGTCTACATTGCCATATAGTCCAGTCCAAAGCAGATAATCTGGATTTTATATGGCAGTGTAGAAGGGGCTTGGATGGCCATCTGTCAGGAGTGCTTTGGTTGTATTTTCCTGTATGTCACGGGATGGACTAGATGACCCTTGTCTCTTTTAACTCTTTCAATGAGCCTCTTGTGGATGGGAGTGCCACAATCTGGGATTTGCTCCTGACCAAATGTGACGGGACCAAGACACCCCCCCCCCCCCCCCCAAAAAAAAAACACCTTGAAATTCAGGCAGATTTATATATGAAAATTTTTTTTATGTATTCTGGTCCCAAGTTGAGTATTAATAACAGAATTCTGGGAACTACAAAACTACAGTTCACAAGGTGCACAGATTGTGATGCAGACCCACAGGGACTACAGTTACAGGATATTTTGTGTACAGATAAGCATATACTTGTATGCCTTGCCTAATTTGCAAAGAGTGCAAAAGCTTCAGCATCAGGCATTTTTCCTTCTTGTAAATGTCTGATTCAAGCCTGCATTTAATGGTAAACCAAGTCCCAGTTCAACAAGCAGTCAGCTGAAACCTGAGACTCAAATTGCAGGCTGAGAGCAGAGGGCTCTACTAGCCATCAGGCTTTGGGTGTGAAGTGGTTTCCTGTGTGGCTGGAATAACACAAATCTTGGCAAAAAGGGTATTCAAAGGATATGTTCCACTGCCATGCTGCTGGATTTTCTTTAAAACATAAACAAAAGGTAAACTGGGGTTGAATGTTGGATCTTTGGGTGATTTCCTTGAGATCAGCATGTATTTTGGCAGCTACCTCTTGTTGGAGCATATAAAAATCAGTTGGTGATTGTGTTGACTAAAAAAAATTCAAAGAACGAAGCTGACTGGTTGGGCCACACCCAGAAGCTAGCTGAGCCTGGGAGTTTTCCCAACAGTTACATGTTTGAGTTCTCTGTGCAGAAGCTTGCCAAGACAGTATTTTTGCTTCTTGGCTGCTGGAAGATCTCTCATATGGACACCCAAGGACCATTTAAATCTCTCTCAAAGGACATTGTGTGGGTTAATGCAACTGTTCACATGACTATATATACAGTGTTCCCTCACTTATTGCAGGGGTTACATTCCAGGACCACCCACGATAAGTGAAAAATCATGAAGTAGGGATGCCCCCTCCCCTTCCATCCTCTCCCTCTTTACCTTCCTCTTCCTTCTCCTTGTCGCCGCTTGGGCTTCTTGCCGCCGCTTGGGCCCTGCAATCGAGGAAGCAGTGGAGGTGTCGTGGGGCCCAAGCAGTGGCAAGAGGCTCAGACGGTGATGAGGAGGAGGACGAGGAAGGTAAAGAGGGAGAGGAGGGAAGAAGAGCCTCCCCCTCAACCTCTTTACTTTCCTCTTCTTTGTTGCCACCAGGTCCTCTTGCCGCCATATATATATATTTAAAAGCGCGAAATAGCAAGTCCATGGTAAGTGAATCACGAAGTAGTGAGAGAACACTGTATGTTGCTCTTTAACAATGAGTAAACTATTCTTTGCAGCTCATTTGTGTGGCAGATCTTTTCTCTAACAAGACAGCGTGTGGATTGGTAAAGACGTGAACCACGCGTGATTTTTATTCCGCCACACCTCTCACGACAGCAGCAATGATATGAGTTGGAAAGCATGGCATTTGTACAAAGGGGCTGTGAGGCCAGTTCATTTCTGATGCTGAAAAAATGTGTTTTGAGTTCTTCAATTGATAGAAATGTCTTTTGCAACTGGCACCGATGGCTGGATTTGGATTTCTAGTAAAATATTACCATAAGTAGATCTTACTGAGGAGCTTGGAAGTGTTCTCATCCCTGTCACTTTGCTGTTAAGAGTGCAATCTAATTCCTTCTCTTCTCAGCACCTTCCAGATGCATTAGAGTCACACAGCAACTCCCATTCTCCCAAACCAGCCTACTTGTTTGCTCCAAACTTCAACAAGATTAACACAAAAACTAGAAGAACAGCTTTGGAAAGTGATCTGAGTACATTACCTTGGCTGCACAGCAAGCCAGCACACCAGAGTAAGGCAAGAAACGTAGGATATGCATCTTTACAGTTTTGGCTAGGGGAAAAAAGGGGATAGCATCATATTGAGATCAAGAAAAATATATACACACAGCTGAAAATTAAAAATGATGGACAGGTTGCATATGAATAAGTGGGCCCCTCAAAACAGTAGTAAGGTACGACAGGGATCTCAACAGCATGCTGGGCATAAAAATCAATCCCTCCTTACATCTCATTACAACTGTTAATCCCCTTATCTACAATTTCTCAGCACATGTATTAATTATGCAGGGCTTAATCTGAGTTATGTCTCCAGACTCAGTCCTGGAATATATGATCTGTACATTAATTAATGCTTTTACCTGTCTTCCCAGTGGTTCAAAAAATGAAAAGTTTTTTCAAGGCAGCTAGTATTTTTGTCATAACACTTCGGTGGAACATGAAATAATAGTTGTAACATTATTCTAGCTTCTTCTTCCTCTTTCTAGAAACAAGACAGCCTCAAACCATGGATTGCAAAACTGCCTTGCTTCAACAAATTTAAGAATGCTGTAGTTGACAGTTTAGAAGTTTGACCACATCTTCACTGACCATTTAATGTGTCCCCTAGCTGACTTTGAACCATGATGACCACAAAATGCACACGGCTCTAAAGGCTACAAAGATAAAGGTTTCCCCTGACATTAAGTCTAGTAGAGTCTGACTCTGGGCAGTGGTGCTCATTTCCATTTTTAAGCCAAAGAGCCAGCGTTGTCCGTACACACCTCCAAGGTCATGTTGCCAGCATGACTGCATGGAGAGCTGTTACCATCCTGCCAAAGTGGTACATATTGATCTACTCACATTTGCATGTTTTCAAACTACTAGGTTGGCAGAAGTTGGGCCTAACAGCAGGAGCTCACCCCGCTCCCCAGATTCGAACCGCCAACCTTTTGGTCAGCTAGATCAGCAGCTCAGCAGTTTAACTCGCTGCACCACCAGAGGGCTCTGTAGAGGCTATAGGTAAAGGTTTTCCCCTGACATTAAGTCCAGTCGTGTCCAACTCTGGGGTGTGGTGCTCATCTCCATTTCTAAGCCGAAGAGCCAGCGTTGTCCATAGACACCTCCAAGGTCATGTGGCCGGCATGACTGCATGGAGCGCCATTACCATCCCGCTCGGGCCGGAAGGTAATCTACTCACATTTGCATGTTTTTGAACTGCTAGGTTGGCAGAAGCTGGGGCTGACAGCGGAAGCTCACACCACTCCCCGGATTTGAACCTGCAACCTTTCAGTTAACAACCTCAGCGCTTTAATTCACTGCGCTACCGGTATTAGTGTATTAAACACCAATGTT
Organism: Anolis sagrei; assembly: GCF_037176765.1. NCBI lineage: Eukaryota > Metazoa > Chordata > Lepidosauria > Squamata > Anolidae > Anolis > Anolis sagrei. The sequence continues at coordinate 32,713,201 of NC_090023.1, read as the reverse complement.
GTGTTTAATATTGTGTTTAATACCAACCGGTATTGGTGTATTAAACACCAATACACTAGTGAAAATATGTAAATTATTTTGCAAGTATAGTCAGTGCATTAAATAATGTTGCATGGCATTCTATGTTAAGCCCTTTAATGAGCTGCAGAAGATCCAAATATATCCCAGATCCCAGCACTGCAAAATGCAGAGGGCATTGTAGATTCCTGTCCTTGCTGAAGCCCTTATCACCAAGGAATTGACATCTTGGACCAGTTTTTCCCTTCCAAGGCATATGTGTTGGGTGGGCCTGAAGATATATAGTTACAAAAAAGATCAGTCTTATCCTAAAGTCTGTAGTGAAGTTGTGCAACATATAAATGGATTCCTTTAGAAAGATATCCACCTCCACTACTACTCCTGCAAATTGAAATCGCAGTTTGCTATCACCTTGGTCTCTGTTGATTTGTAGACCTTGACTTTAAGAATGATTTCAGATGAGACATTTATCATACCATCATTATCCTTGCCTCATTCACTAATTATATAATGGGTTTCAGACATTATTGTTCTCTATAAATCGTGTTTCCTCCTCCTTCTCTCTATCTTCTTCATCTTCCTCTCCCCCCCCTCCCCGCCCCAATCTCTTTTCCTTCCTTCCTTCTTAAAAAGGACAGAAGATGGAATAGTGGCTTTTCATGACTGAGCGGTGACTCACACTTTGGTCTCCAGACTCCAACACTCACACCACTGTGCAATGATGGTACACCAGATACTTTTTATTTACATTTCTGGATGGAGTGCAAGGTTGTCTTCTGTAGTCTTTTGTGCAGCGTCCAAATCTCCCCTCACCCTTTCTCTTTCAAGCTCCACCATCAAAATTGTGTAGAACCATGGTTCACAGCCTGTAGGTACCCAGATGTTATGGCCTTCAACTCCCAGAAATCCTAACAGCTGGTAAACTCACTGGGATTTCTGGGAGCTGTAGGCCAAAACACCTGGGGACCCACAGGTTGAGAACCACTGGTGTAGAAGGAAGAGAGCAGTGAGGCTATTCAATTGGTGTAGTTCGAAGGGAATGGGACAAGAGGTTGCACTTTGTCTACAAGTGGACCACCCAAACCGTTCTCCCTCTAAACCAGGTTCTTATCCTATGGATCCCCAGATATTTTGGCCTTCAACTCCCAGAAATCACCACAGCTGGTAAACTGGCTGGGATTTCTGGGAGTTGTAGGCCAAAAACCTGGGGACCCACCGGTTGAGAACCACTGGCCTAAACCAAGAGGAATTGGTTTCAAGACTAACTGATTCGCTGAATAGCTTATCTTCTTGTAAGCAGCAGGAGCAACAACAACAACAGCAGCAGCAACAACAACAGCAATGACCTTTTCTGGATTTTGACAGCTGAGGACAGGGCACAAAAGGCTGGAGAATTGCCCTGGCTTTCTATCTTTCCACAAAAATGTATGTAGCCGGTGGACAGAACATGGAACAGTGCAGGAAACTATTACACTCTTCCTGCTTGATATAGGATCTTAGCCATTGTGTTCAAATGAACTTCACTTAACTTGCCAGTAACTGTCTTCAGGATTGTAGCCTGCAATCCAGAATGCCTCTTAATGTACAGCAATTCGTATATGTGTAGCAATCTCTTTTTTTGTATCTATGTTCATCTCTAATACAGGTTGAATTCTCTGATCCAGAAATCCAAAATACTCTAAAATCTGAAAATGTCCACCTAAGCAGCTGAGAAAGTGACTCCTTTACTTTCTGGCAATTCAATGTACACAAAGTTATTAAAATATTGTGCATAAAACTACTTTTAAAGGTATATATGAAACACATGCAAATTAGATGTGTTCCATCTCGAAGACATCTCATGACGTATTTATATGCAAATGAAGGCATTCCAAAATCCCCCCCAAAAAATCTGAATTCTAAAATGCTTCTTGTCCCAATTATTTTGAATACTGGATACTCAATCTGTAGAAAATGCAGGAATACTCACTTGGCATTAAAGATACGCTCAAAGGCGGCTGAAGACACTCGCTGGGTAATTTTGCCTGTTCTGTTCTTGTTTTCCTCTTCGACTTTGTGTGCAAAAAAGACTGTTAAAGAAAAAGCAACCCTTAGCTTTTCATGTTATTTTAATATTGGTATCCTACTTTTCCTTTCTTTGGAAAATCCATAGTTACTAATAAACATAAGCAAAAAAACCCAAAACCCTGACATACTAAATAGCAACACAAATCTTTCCATCAGCTGACAAAACTGAAATTAGTGTAGCAGAACTGTTGAATAATAAATGAAAATATTTCAGTAACATAATAACAGTTAACTGCCTCACATGCTGTCAGTAATAACTCTAAGTGATGAAGAAATATTTCATTTTTAATAAATATCAGAACTAATTGAATCAGGCAGGGAGTGGTTAAGTACAAGAAAGATAAAATGCAATAAACTAAAAATCACACCTATATATCAAAACAGCTGAACTAGGATATAATTGAATTACTCTTATATTATGGGCCTTCAACATACATTCACCCACCCCTGTAATCAATGTTGAGATTCCAATGTTTGAAATGAAGAACAATTTTAACCAACATAAACTTAACAGTATTTCAGTGGAAGACTCCAGGGGCCATCCAGTCCAACCCTCTTCTGCCATGCAGGAAAAGCACAGTCAAAGCGCCACCCACAGATGACCACCCAGACTTTGTAACAACAACAACAACAACAACTGCAGCAGAAGCTCTATGAACTATCCAATTCAACACCCTTCTGCCAAGCAGGAAAAGCACAATCTAAACACCCCCTGAGTTGTGGGAGGGAAGCAAGGAAGGCAAGGGGAAAGGATCTGGGCACTAAGAGCTGCCGCAAACTAGCCTCCTGCGGGAGCAAACTGTGCCAGCACGTCCCTGACGTCATGAGACTGCGCCTCTCTCTCCGCCCCTTTCTCCGCCTCTTTCTCCGTGCCAGTGTGGTTTTTCCTTTGCTAGGGCAGCATTGCCAGCGTACTCTCGTTGTTGGCAGAATTCAACAACGAGAGTACGCTGGCAATGCTGCCCTAGCAAAGGAAAAACCACTCGGCCTGGAGAAAGAGGTGGAGAAAGGGGCGGGGAGAGAGGCAGAGTCCCATGATGTCAGGGACGTGCTGGCACAGTTTGCTCCCGCAGGAGGCTAGTTTGTGATGGGTCTAAGGGAGGTGAGGAAAATAGACTTTGGAGGGCGAGGGAGGAGGTGAAGCAGGAAAGAGGAAGAAAAGCTTGAAGGCGTGAGGAGGTAAGTGCAGAGCCCCTCAGTATGCTTCACGGAGCCCCAAGGGCACTGTGGAGCACACTTTAAGAACCACTGTGTTAAACAATAATGGCCCTGAGACAGAACAGTGAAGTTCTCCTTTTGAGACCTCCTGCCGGCATGAAGTTCAACCATGATGATGGTGATTCCTTTATAAAATCACCTGGCTGTGTTCAGTTTGCTTATCAAAATATGTATTATGTATTATATAATACGTTAATGCTTTGCTGAAATCCAGGTAAATGACAGCATTCCCACCATCTACTAAACTAGTAAACTGATTGAAAAAAAAATGAAATGACTTTGGCAGGCTTTGTTCTCAAGAAACCCATGCTGGCTCCTACCGATTGCAGCGTTGTCATCAAGATACAAGATAGAGATTCCTGTGTATGCCGTTATAACAGTTATCCTGATATTGAGGTCAGGCTGACTGGTCTGTAGTTTCCTGGTTTTTTCTACTGTGACAGTGTTTGCCCTTCTGCCATCCTGTGGCATGTCACATATTCCCAAAGATTTCTCAGAAATTGCCATCAGCGCTGTCATTAGGCAATATTACTAACGTTGTTACTCATGTTATTAGCCCATGAACTTCCTCCCATATGAGAACATACAGGACCTTGGTCCTTCCTTAGAAATATAGGTTACAGCACTTGGTTTTCATTGGAGGTCTCCTATTCAAGTTTCTCAAGTTGCTCCTGACACGGAAAAAAATATCCAAGTACTAACCAGGACTGACTCTACTTTGCTTCTAAGATGAGATGGATCTGATGCATTTAGAGCCGTGATTCTCAACCTTCCTATTGCTGCGACCCCTTAATACAGTTCCTCATGTTGTGGTGACCCCCAACCATAAAATTATTTTCGTTGCTACTTCATAACTGTAATTCTGCTACTGTTATGAATTGTCATGTAAATCTGTGATATGCAGGATGTATTTTCATTCACTGTACCAAATTTAGCACAAATACCTGATATGCCCAAATTTGAATATTAGTGGGGTTGGGAGAGAATTGATTTTGTCATTTGGGACTTGTAGTTTGCTGGGATTTATAGCTAATCTGCAATCACAGAGCACTCTGAACTCCACCAAAATGGAATTGAATCAGACTTGGCACACAGAACTACTGGAAGGTTTGGTGGGCATTGACCTTGAGTTTTGGAGTTGTAGTTCACCTACATCTGGAGAGCACTGTGGACTCAAAAAATGATGGATCTGGATCAAACTTGGTACGAATACTCAATATGCTCAAATGTGAACACTGGTGGAGTTTGGGGAAAATAGACCTTGACATTTAGAAGTTCTAGTTGCTGGGATTTATAGTTCACCTACAATTCTGAGCCCCACCAATGATAGAATTGGGCCAAATTGGGCCAAACTTCCCACAGAGAACCCCCATGACCAACAGAAAATACTGTGTTTTCTGATGATCTTGGGCGACCCCCCTGACACCCCCTTGTGACCCTCCCAAGGGTCCCAACACCCAGGTTGAGAAACACTGCTTTAGAGTCTTTACCTGATTCATATTGCCCAACACCCTTTGTTTATGGCAACTTCAGTCTCAGGGAAATCAATCAAATAGTGCAGTGGGCAGATTTTGTGATTTCTAGCTCATGTGGGTCACACATTGCATGCATTGTTGCATTATGTGCACCTGCTGAGGTTTAGGAAATATTTGGTCCTCCAGATATTTTGCACTCGGAAGTCCCAGCCACTACATCTGATAAATGATTCTGAGAGCTAACTTCTGACATAGCTAGAAGATTAACACTTCCCTGTGAGACGAAAAACAATCTTACAAAAACCCATACACAGCGGTTTTCTAACAGTTCCGAATAAAACCTTGACATTTCTTGGGAACTTATGAAGAGCAAGTCACTGAGTGTGTATAGCAAGCACAGTTCTGTTTCCTATATTAGTCCTGAAATTGGCACATACAAAATAATTTAATATCCAGCCTGTAAGAATCTGGCTTGATTGGAGATCCCAGATTATACCAGACGGAGAACTATCTTGTAGGAAACATCTATACCATTTAAGAGCCAAAGGTGGGTTTATATTCTGGGATGGGAAAATTGGGGTAGGGGAAAGGATACAGGCAGCAGCAATTGTGATCTCTTCCAACTCTATGATTCTATAATTGCATATAAGTAAAGTTGAAGGTTTCCCCTGACATTAAGTCTTGTCATGTCCGACTATGGGGGATGGTGCTCATCTCCATTTCTAAGCCGAAGAGCTGGCATTGTCCGTAGACACTTCCAGATCATGTGGCCAGCATGACTGCATGCAGCACCGTTACCTTCCTGCAGAAGCGGTACCTATAGATCTACTCACATTTACATGTTTTCGAACTGTTAGTTTGGCAGAAGCTGGGGCTAACAGTGGGAGCTCACCCCAGTCTTCAGATTTGAACCGTCCACCTTTCGGTCAGCAAGTTCAGCAGCTCTGTGGTTTAGCCCACTGTGCCACCAGGGGCCCTCATCACGGTATTTATCCTGCCCTATATCCAAGGGTCTCAAGATGGCATACAATTTAGAAAAGTATAGAACAATAGGAATAATGAAAGCATATTAAATCATTAACCAATTAAAACAAGACCATTTAAAAGAATTAAAAAATATTATACATGCACAAATTTGGATGACATCAATTTGACCCCAAAATCTATAGTATGAAAGTTTTGACTTTGTGTCAGAATGACACTAATATTGGTCCTGTAAGAGCCCCCGGTGGCGCAGTGGGTTAAAGCACTGAGCTGCTGAGCTTGTTGATCGAAAGGTCGCAGGTTCGATTCCAGGGAGCGGCGTGAGCTTCCGCTGTCAGCCCTAGCTTCTGCCAACCTAGCAGTTCGAAAACATGCAAATGTGAGTAGATCAATAGGTACCGCTCCGGTGGGAAGGTAACGGTGCTCCATGCAGTCATGCCGGCCACATGACCTTGGAGGTGTCTACGGACAACGCTGGCTCTTCGGCTTAGAAATGGAGATGAGCACCACACCCCAGAGTTAGACATGACTGGACTTAATGTCAGGGGACTACCTTTACCTTTACTAAGGGGAAGATATACTGTGCCTAGTGTTCTGCAGCAAAGAAATCTCTCTCCCATGTTCTTCCTCAGAGTATTACACCTATGTAACAATGAGAAGTCCTTGGCTAAAGCATCCCTGAAAGATGGCAATTCAATTTCTCTTTTAAAATCTCCAAGGAAACAGAGTCGACCACATTTCAAAGCAGTACTCTGTTACCCAGCGCATGATATAAGCAAAAGAGTATTGTACATTAACAAGTTATTTATAAACTCCTCAAATTTATAATGCATTTTTATTCTGTAACCATAGTATTAGTTTGATCAATCAAGATAAAAGTCCTATCTAGATTTAGTCCCTGTCATATCCACATAGGGCTGGATATGCCTGAAACCAGATGACTTGTTGGCAATCAGTTCAGAAAAGTCATAAATGTTTGAGCTAGTCTAAGGTAGCTTATGCCAACCTAGCAGTTCGAAAACATGCAAATGTGAGTAGATCAACGCTCAGCTGAGTTTTGTGTGTGTGTGTGTGTCAGGAGCGACTTGAGAAACTGCAAATCGCTTCTGGTGTGAGAAAATTGGTAATCTGCAAGGACGTTGCCCAGGGGACACCCAGATGTTTTGATATTTTACCATCCTTGTAGGAGGCTTCTCTCATGTCCCTGCATGGAGAGCTGGAGCTGACAGAAGGAGTTCATCTACGTTCTCCCTGGATTCGAACCTCCAACCTGTCAGTCTTCAGTCCTGCCGGCACAAGGGTTTAAATCATTGTGCCACTGGGGGCTCCTTAGGTGGGAAGGTAACGGCGCTCCATGAAGTCATGCCAGCCACATGACCTTGGATGTGTCTATGGACAACACCGGCTCTTCAGCTTAGAAATGGAGATGAGCAGCACCCTCAGGAGTCGGAAACAACTAGACTTAATGTCAGGTAAAAACCTTTCCTTAAGTGAGCTTCCTATGATGATCTTCTGATGGTCAACTTTACTGATGCTAGGTAAAGTATCAGCCCTGCCTGCTGACTTCTCCCCTAAAAGTTGTTCACTATCTCAAACGCTGATGTAAATAATGTTGGAATGCAGCAGATGACATGGTGGTAAAATTACCTATTTGAAAACCTAAGTATTTGCGCTGGATTAGCTTTTATAGATCATTCAATTAATCTCAACTTACTGGAACAACCATTTCTGTTAACAGTCATATACCAGCTCTTCTCACTGTGATTCTCTTGCAATAAATTGAAGTAGTTTTTAAAGAACTAGCAATATTAGCCGGTTTCAGCCAAAAAAATGGAAACAGATTGGCCCCCTTTCTGTTTTACATTAATTTAAGGTTAAAAACCATTAGTCCAAACTGAAATGTTTGGAGACGGACACAAAAAGCACCAGATTCAACGCTAACTAATCAAGTCATAGAGAAAGCATTATGAGAGAAATTCTGAAATTAGATGTTGTTCACAAACTCATGACTCAAAAATAAATGCATGAAAGAAGAGTGATTTGTCTTTCCTTCTTTGATGCGGAATGAAAAGGCATTTCGCTCTTGCTTCCCGAAGTTTCAAATATACACTTACCATTTTGGATGACACTTAAAAGAGTGACAATGACCAGAAGGACAATGTGCGCCACAATTTCTTGGTCCATGTTGGCGACAGGACTGTCAGGATGTTCTGCTCAACTTTTTTCTAGTAATACGGCCAGACAAACCGCAAAGAGAGGAAGTGATCGTTTCCCTTTAGATTGCAGCATGGAACATTTCTGATGGCCTCACAGCTAAGCTGAAGCATGACGGGACATTAATATAATCAGATGTGTTGGTTTGATATCAGCTGCAGACCACACCTTTTTATCTGTCTTGGTGCATGGAGGTAGCTTTTCACAATCTGAAAAGCTTCCCGCAAATTAAAAGCAGAGATTGCAGGTTGATTATGATAAGCCAGAACTAACCCAAGATTGTCTTGTTGCTTGAAATGGAAAGTGGGATTGTATCTTTAAACCCGTGAATTGCTTTAATTTATATTTATAATTGTTTTACTTGTGTTAATTGTATTTTATGCTATGTTTTATTCTGTTTTGGCACTGAATAGTGCCAGTTGGTTGCCGTCCTGAGTCCCTCTTCAGTTTGCTCCAGGCACTGTCAGGCCATTATATTGCTAATCAAGGTGGTCAGTTGAAACATTCACACCTACCTCCAGCAGACAAGAGTCCTTTGTCCCACCCTGGTCATTCCACAGATATATAAACCCCTTTTCCTAGTTCCAACAGACCTCACTACCTCTGAGGATGCTTGCCATAGATGCAGGCGAAATGTCAGGAGAGAATGCCTCTAGACCATGGTCATATAGCCCGAAAAAACCTACAACAACCCAACAAACAACATCATCAAAATTACACAAAGGGATACACACACACACACACACAGTCATAAAATAACATTCCAACAATAAGCATAATAACAATGGGCGGGCCACATGTACAGGATAAAACGATTAAATGACTCTAATGAGATAAAAATAGGAGCAAGTTATTTGCAGGGAACTCGTAAAAACACAGGTGACTGTTGGAAGAGGACTTTGGTTTTCTTAATGTTCAATGATAGGCCGAACTTCTCGTATGTTTCTGCAAAGGTATTTAGAGTGGCTTGTAGGTCTTCTTCTGAATGGGCACAGATGACGTTGTTATCAGCATACTAGAGTTCTATAACAGATGTTGTTGTAACCTTGGCTTTGGCTTTCAGTCTGCTGAGGTTAAATAGCTTGCCATCTGCCCAATAGATGATTTCTACTCCAGTGGGAAGCTTCCCATTAACAAGATAAAGTATCATAGCGTTAAAGATGGAAAATAAGGTTGAAGCCGACATACATTTGCATTAACAACACAATGATGTACATTTTCTCTTGTGTAACCTAGTGCTACTAATCAAAATACACGGGGCAACCATTTATTTTTCTTCTTCATTAGCATGTGTATGTAATTTTAAAAAAGCCATTGGAAGAAACTGGAAGCTTCCAAATGACTTTCAAGACCTCTCTCTGTCTGTCAAATAAAACTATAGAAGAGGCAGAGTGGTTGCAGGATTTAAGTCCTACTTGTAAACATCCTAAATGCCCTTATGTGATGTGATGCTCAAGGTCACATGAGATTGCAGCCAAAAGCTTCAAGTATTTGTGTGTTGTAGCCCTGGTCCATGAGCTATTGGCTACCCATACACTGGAAGTTTCCAGTAAAGAAAGATGAAGTTGTAGTCACTGAGCACGAATATGGTGTGTCAGTCCATGATTCATTGAGGGGGAAAGCCACTTTCTCTCCCCAACATCAGATAAACCTAAGAAGCACTGCTGTAGAACAAAATGAGCTTCCGCTTTGCATGAAAAGATACAGTTTTACAAAGGAGGAACCCAGGACATGAAATGACTTTAGAGATGACAATGTTGTAATCAGCAGGATGTGTGAAAATAATCTGTAATATCCGTACACAAAATTGCAGACACTTATCAAGCTTTAAGGACTGGTTAAGGGTCTTTCAGACTGACAAAGGGCTGTATAAAGTTGTGAGAGTCTTCTCTTGCATTTAGTACAGCTAACCAAGAGACTAATTTACAGAGAAGTAGACTATATATACATTGTATATTCATGCCACCTTCTTATAGCGAGAAAAGAGAAGTCATCAACCTCAGATCCATGTGCAGCTTCAGGGATATGCAAGATATGATGCAATATCAAGGCATGTAGGAAACTCAAACTGGGTCACACCATTAGCCTAAACTTTGGCCCTCTGGGTGTTTGGGACTCCAATCCCAGTATTCCTAACAGCCTCAGCCCCCCCCCCCCCCCCCGCTTCAGCCTCTGAATGGTCAGTGTATTTTTTATTATTATCATTATTATTATCATTATCATTATTATTATTATTATTATTATTATTATTTAATACACAACAAGATTAGTACACAGCAAATTAGATCACTATGCTGGCTTTTGTATTGGATCACATGTCAGACACTTCCCAAGTGTCTAGCACAGTGTGATGTATCAGCGAATAATGTGTGCAGATCTGGATAGGGTGGCCTTTTGCAGGTGGTAATTTTGTCAGTGCCAATTGTTTTTAAGTGCATGTCAAGGTCTTTAGACATTGCACCCAGTGTGTGATCACCACTGGGACCACCTTGACTGGCTTGTGCCAGAGTCTTTGCAGTTTGATCTTTAAATCCTTGTATCATGTCAGCTTTTCCAGTTGCTTCTCATCAATTCTGCTGTCACCTGGGATTGCACCATCAGCGATCTATACTTTGTTTCCCCCCACAATCGTGAGGTCAGGAGTATTGTGCTCCAATACTCTGTCAGTCTGAATTCGGAAGTCCCATAGTAGTTTGATGTGTTCATTTTCTGTAACTTTTCAGGCTTTTGATTCCACCAGTTCTTTATCACAGGCAGATGGTATTTGTGGCACAAGTTCCAGTGGATCATCTGAGCAATGGTATTATGCCTCTGCTTGTAGTCTGTCTGCACGATCTTCTTGCAGCAACTGAGGATGTGATCCATCGTTTCATCTCCTTCCTTGCAGAGTCTACACTTGTTGGTGAATTTTCAAGTCTGGCTTTGATGGCATTTGTTCTAATGGCTTGTTCTTGGGCTGCTAGGATCAAGCCCTCCGTCTCCTTTTTCAAAGTTCAATTTGTGAGCCACAGCCATGTTTTTTCATTGTCAATTTTGCTCTCAATGTTTCCCAGGGACTGTCTGTGGAGAGCCTTCTTTTGCCAGTTTTCTCTTCTGTTCTGGATTGTGTTTTTACAGTATTCACTCTTTGTCTTTTGCACTTGAAGCAGTTTTCTACTATTGACTTCCATCAATGTTGGTTCTTGACTGCCTGTCACATAATCTGCCAGTGCATGTTTCTCTTCTTCTATCATTTGTTTCACTTGCAGAAACCCTCTGCTTCCTGATTTTCTGGGCAGGTTAAAGTCTGTCAATATCACTACATAAGTGTGATTATTATTATTATTATTATTATTATTATGTTTACTTATACCCTGTTTTTTTTACTCTCCACAAATGAAACCTTGCCAGTTGCTAAAGTGTGCCTGCAGAGTTTCAATTAACAGAGAGTCTATCACATATATTATAAAGTCAGAGGCCAAATAATATCTTTTCACAGCTGCAAAAATACAAGTCCAAAGTAAAGCAGGACATAGCTGTATTAATATTCTTTTTCTACTTTTCCTAGTTTGCTTAGTTTCAGGGACCCCCCCCCCCCCCATTTAAACATTTTTTTCCATCTTAATCTTTAACACGTGCACAAAGGATGTGGTTTCCTTTTTCTTTTCTTTTCTTTTTGAACAGAATGTTGGCATCAGCATAAAAAAGAGGAAGTGTGTTCAGTTCTTGGTACAAAATTATATCTGATTATGTACCGTATGTTATTTTAAAACAATATTGTATGCTTGTCTTTATCTTCCAGTACTAGGATATCACTTACTTGGAAAACTAAAATACTACAAAAATTGCCCAATAGGTAGTCACGCCTTTGGTTTGTGATGGTTCTATGTACACAGACTTTGTTTTGTGCACAAAATCATTTTAAATTTGTATAAGATTACTTTCAGATTATGTGTAGATAATGTATATGAAACATGAAAACATGAATGAATTTGTGTTTAGACTTGGGTCCCACCACCAAGATATGTCATTATGTACATATATGTGAAATTGAGCAGATTTAATGGGTTGTGGATAGTGGGACCCAGACCGTGGCTAGTGGAAACCCGAAGTGCAGATACCGATGTTCGTTAGTGGATAGGTATTGGCAGCAGGCCGCCTGTGGATCCATACCTGGCGAGACCAAGAAGCTATGGGACATGGTAATCTTCTCATATGAGTGTATGTGTATATGAATATATAGTTTATTTTGGGGGGCTTTAAGTCCATTTTGCTGGGTTTGTGTGTGTGTGTGTGTGTGTGTGTTTTTTTTTTTTTTTTAGGGGTGATGGACACTCATTGGCCTGATAGGTGTATTGTGTCCAAATTTGGTGTCAATTCGTCCAGTGGTTTTTGAGTTATGTTAATCCCACAAACAAACATTACCTTTTTATTTATATAGACTAGCTGTCCCTGCCAGGCATTGCTGTGGCCCAGTCTGGTGATCTGGAAAATAAAGTAATGTGAAAGTGTGGGTTTCTAATATATGTAATTTCTTGTTGTTTCTTTGTCAGTGTTGATGTGTAGATGGTCTGGTTTGCCTACTCTGGAATATGGAATATATAATTGTCCTTCTTTAGGGGTCCCTTTCAAATCTATGATACTATATCTGTGTGTGTGTGTGTGTGTGTGTGTGAATCATATATATCTATCTATATTTCTGACTGGATGACTCTTTGTCGGGAGGGCTCTGATTACATTTTCTTGCCCTGGTGAAGAGATTTGGATTGGATAGCCTTAAGTATTTTCTGTTGGTCATGGGGGTTCTGTGTGGGAAGTATGCCCCAATTCGGTCATTGGTGGGGTTCAGAATGCTCTTTGATTGTAGGTGAACTATAAATCCCAGTAACTACAACTCCCAAATGTCAAGGTCTATTTCCCCCAAACTCCATCTGTGTTCATATTTGGGCATATGGAATATTTGTGCCAAGTTTGGTCCAGATCCATCATTGTTTGAGTCCACAGTGCTCTCTGGATGTAGGTGAACTACAACTCCCAAACTCAAGGTCAGTGCCCACCAAACCCTTCTAGTCTTTTCTGTTGGTCCTGTATGCCACGTTTGGTCCAATTCCATCATTGGTGGAGTTCAGAATGCCCTTTGATTGTAGGTGATCTATAAATCCCAGTAACTACAACTCCCAAATGTCAAGGTCTATTTCCCCCCAAACTCCATCTGTGTCCATATTTGGGCGTATGGAATATTCGTCCCAAGTTTGGTCCAGATCCATCATTGTTTGAGTCCACAGTGCTCTCGGGATGTAGGTGAACTACAACTCCCAAACTCAAGGTCAATGCCAACCAAACCCTTGTAGTGTTTTCTGTTGGTCATGGGAGTCCTGTATGCCACGTTTGGTCCAATTCCATCATTGGTGGAGTTCAGAATGGTCTTTGATTGTAGGTGAACTATAAATCCCAGTAACTACAACTCCGAAATGTCAAGGTCTATTTCCCCCCAAACTCCATCTGTATTCATATTTGGGCATATGGAATATTTGTGCCAAGTTTGGTCCAGAGCCATCATTGTTTGAGTCCACAGTGCTCTCGGAATGTAGGTGAACTACAACTCTCAAACTCAAGGTCAATGCCCACTAAAGCCTTCTAGTGTTTTCTGTTGGTCATGGGAGTCCTGTGTGCCATATTTGGTTGAATTCTATCACTGGTGGAGTTCAGAATGTTCTTTGATTGTAGATGAACTATAAATCCCAGTAACTACAACTCCCAAACTCAAGGTCAGTGCCCACCAAACCCTTGTAGTGTTTTCTGTTGGTCATGGGAGTCCTGTGTGCCATATTTGGTTGAATTCTATCACTGGTGGAGTTCAGAATGTTCTTTGATTGTAGATGAACTATAAATCCCAGTAACTACAACTCCCAAACTCAAGGTCAGTGCCCACCAAACCCTTCTAGTCTTTTCTGTTGGTCATGGGAGTCCTGTGTGCCACATTTGGTCCAATTCCTCTTTGGTGGAGTTCAGAATGCTCTTGGATTGTAGGTGAACTATAAATCCCAGCAACTACAACTCCCAAATAACAAAATCGATTTTTTTGAGTGAAGGACATACATTGGGTTGTTATGTGTATTGTGTCCAAATTTGGTGTCAATTCGTTCAGTGGTTTTTGAGTTATGTTAATCCCACAAACAAACATTACATTTTTATATAGATAGATTGATGATTGATAGATAGATAAGAAGATAAGAAAGATAGAAGATAGATAAGATAAGATAAGATAGATATACATTTTTGAACTCCCTGTAGAAATAAAGAGATCAGCTCAGAGAGAGAATGCATAACAATGCTCACTCTTTGCCCTGTTAAGAACATTAAGAAAAGTCCCAGTCTCTCTGCAGTCTCTCCTTTTCCTTCTCCAGGAAAGGAACTACACACCAAAACACATTGAGTCACAGGACTAGGGTTTCCAATCCATTAGTACTTTGCTGGCAAGCAGGCGTATCCAACGGAGTCTCTGTGGCGCAATCGGTTAGCGCGTTCGGCTGTTAACCGAAAGGTTGGTGGTTCGAGCCCACCCAGGGACGCTTCCCTTTTATGGCCCCCCAAAATTCCCCCTCCTTTAAAACCATATTTACTCAATTTCCTTATAACTCTGTTTACGAATTTTTCCTTTTTATATTAACCAGATTCATGTCAATCTCTTTATGTTTGAACCAATGCAATTGGGGCTGTGCCTTGAAGGAAAGCATTCTCTTTCTGCTTCTCCTTCCATAGGAATCTTAGTAATTTACCCAACACAAGAATTCAAAGACAGGGAGCTGGTGCATCTGCTGCACTGTAGAATCAATGCAGTTTGATACCACATTTACTGCCATGCTTTGGTGCTATGAAATTATGGGAGTTGTAGTTTGACAAGGTCTTTAGCCTCCTCTGCTTCACAAATCCCACAATTCTATGGCATTGGAAGTTACAGTGGTGTCAAACTGCAATAATTCTACAGTGTAGATGCACCCAAAGAAAAAGAAGGTAGCATAAGAGTTCATAGACTTGAGTCTCCATCAAAGTGTATCTATCTATACATAGATTACTATTATTCAGGCATGCATTTGTTTCATCTCCTGTAAGGGGAGCTGTTTCCCAACCCGAGTTTCCGTAGTGTAGTGGTTATCACGTTCGCCTAACACGCGAAAGGTCCCCGGTTCGAAACCGGGCGGAAACAGTTTTTTGTTTACTCTAATTCTGTCTTTGTTGCTTTCCTCTTTGTTTAATGACTCCATCTACACTGAGGAATGAATGCAGCTCGACACCATTTCAGCATGCTCAATGCAATGGCATCAATAGTTTGGTGAGGAACCAACACTCTGTGGCAGAGAAAGCTCAAGACTTTGGAAAAGGGCAACTCCCAAGATTCCATGACATTGAAAGAGGTATCAATTGCGTTAATTCTATAGTGTAGATGCACTATCATAAGGGGAAGGGAGGGATTAAAAGTTGGGGAGGGGGCACACTTTGCTGCCTAGACAGCTCTTAACAGAGTTGGGTGCTTTCTATCTGGAAATCTACATATGTGTGTATATATGTGCGTATTTCTGTGTTTATATATATATATATTGTGTATATATGTGTGTATGTCTGTCTATATGTATGTGTGCATGTGTATATTTGTGTGTGCTTGTGTATGTATGTATGTATGTATGTATGTGTGAATGTTTATATGTATATGAGTGTATGTGTATATAGGGTTGTTGTAGGTTTTTTCGGGCTGTATGGCCATGGTCTAGAGGCATTCTCTCCTGACGTTTCGCCTGCATCTATGGCAAGCATCCTCAGAGGTAGTGAGGTCTGTTGGAACTAGGAAAAAGGGTTTATATATCTGTGGAATGACCAGGGTGGGACAAAGGACTCTTGTCTGCTGGAGCTACGTGTGAATGTTTCAACTGACCACCTTGATTAGCATACAATGGGCTGACTATGCTTGAAGCAAACTTTTGTCTAGACCATGGCCATACAGCCTGAAAAAACCTACAACAACCCAGTGATTCTGGCCATGAAAGCCTTCGACAATACATATGTGTATATAGTTTATTTTGGGGAGTTTAAGTCTATTCTGCTATTTTTTTGTGTATTTTTAGGGGTGATGAACACTCATTGGCCTGATAAATGAATTGTGTCCAAATTTGGTGTCAATTCATTCAATGGTTTTTGAGTTATGTTAATCCCACAAACAAACATTATATTACATTTATTTATTTATTTATTTATTTATTTATCAATTGCGTTAATTCTATAGTGTAGATGCACTATCATAAGGGGAAGGGAGGGATTAAAAGGGAGGGATTATTTATTTATTTATTGAGAGAGAGAGAGAGAGAGAGAAACATAAATACACACACAGAGGTAATTTTGGACTTCTGAAAAAATACATAGACACACACACACATATACACACTTAGACATATATACACTCACCCAGGTAATATAGGAGAGAGATGGTGTTATATCAGTGTGTCTCAACCTTCCTAATGCCGTGATCCCTTAATACAGTTCCTCGTGTTGTGCTGACCCCCCAACCGTAATATTATTTTCATTGAATCATAATGTAAATATTGGATATGCAGGATGTATTTTCATTCACTGGACCAAATTTGGCACAAATACCCGATACTGGAGGGGTTTGAGGGGACTGACTCATCATAGTGGGAGTTGTAGTTCACCCTGCAGCCAGAGAGCACACTGAGCCCAAGTTTGAATACTGATGGGGTTGGGGGTGGATTGATTTTGTCATTTGGGAGTTGTAGTTGCTGGGATTTATAGTTCACCTACAATCCCAGAGAATTCTGAACTCTACCAACTCCGTCCATTGGGGGGGGGGGGGGGGGGTTGTATGCTATCACTCCATCTTCCATGCCGAGGAGCTTTTCTATGTCCTTAAGGGTGCCTTTATTACCTCCCTGCTAAAAGCGGTACCTATTTTGTCTACTCACATTTCTGCTTTTGACCTGCTAGGTGGGCAGGTGAGCCCGGACTAACGGTGGGTGCCTGAACTGTTGACCTTCCAACTGACTGGATTTTTCTGCAGCACAGTGGTGTAACTATGATGCATAGTTCACCTACAATCTAAGAGCACAGTACATACAATTCCTAAAAATCATGGTGAATTCGCCCCAAGCCTCTCTAGTATGTTGCTAATCAATTCCTCTGTTTGCTAGGTGCCAAAGGAAAGAATAGGAAAGGGTTATGGGAGAGGCAATGGCCGGGGTCATGCAAATTTCACACCAATGGAGAGAGTCAGAAACACTGGGATGTCTGTGGTGGAGGAAACACACAAAATCTAGGATGAAATTGTCCCTATATGAAAGCCTTCACTTGGGTGGTGGGCAGTATGGTGTTTGGGGAAGACATTGGCAGGGCTCTTGTTCACAACGCTTACTATAACCTGCAATGTCATTGGCTATTGGTGTCTCCTGAGTAGTGGGAGTTATAGCTGTTTGTGGAGGCAGGAGCTAGTCTGATTAACCACATACACACATATGGTATTTTCACTTTTATTATGTGTATAGATATGGAATTATTGGGTCATAGTGTAACATATTTGCTAAGCAATTTGGGGATATAATGACTTCTATCCACCTTAAACGACTTTTTGAAAAATGAGTGAATCAGGTAGTCTGTTATTTGTACCATGACTTTCCGATTCTTGTTGTCTGGTGCGCTTGGAAATGTCAGGCTGGCCTGTTACATTCCATGGCTTCTTAGAGCTAATACAGAGAGGATGAATTACCGGGTCCAGGGCATCTTTTCATACAGTATCTCACTTTATCTCTTCGGCAATGAGATTTTTTTAAAAAGCAGCTGTTATCCTTCCTGGTGGATTGATTCAAGCAGGGAATATAAATACAGGTGCTTCAGTCTGATGGCACTTGTCTCGATGGACTCTGCAGTAGTTTGATGTTATGCGATATTTACAGAGTTCATGGTGGTTTGGGAATTAGGTGTTGTCAGTATGCTAACAGCAGGTTATCTTTGCCACCTGAGTCAGGAGAAGTGCTGCAACAGTATTTGGGAACAGTAAAAGACTGGGTGAAATTCAATCCTGACATGCCAGAGGCACTGTTGGTAGATCACTTGCCTATCCTGGGAGGCAAATATTAGGGAGAGGAATTTTACTCTCCATCAACTTCATGAAGTCAGTCCAAGCATGCTATCAAATTATGTGAATCATTAAAGGTCAAATCACAGTAGTGACACAATTGATATCAGCTGAAATGGCTGTTTCTTGAAATCTTTCTTCAAATAAGGGAAGTCTGCCTACATCTAAGCCCATGATACTCAAAATGATGGAACAAGGAGAGGTGCCAGTCTGTATGCCCTTAATTGCCCGTCCCCAGTACAGAAAGGAACAGGTAATTATACGGTAAGGAACAGGTAATTATACGAGTCGCCTTCGGGCTGAGAGTGGCGGTTAACAAGTGCAAATAATAAATAAATAAATAAATAAATAAATAAATAATAAATTATACTGTATCTGTATATCCTACTGGTTTATAGCCATCAGTGGGAAAATCCTGCATCAGATAGCTTAAAGATAATTGTTCTAAACTACATCACTGAAATGTATTGTTATTTATTTACAGTATTTATACCCTGCCCTTCTCAACCTGAAGGGGACTCAGAGTGGCTTACAGAACACACATTCAGCAAACATTCAATGCCAATTATACAATTAACAAGGACAGACAACAGAGGTAAAGGCAATTTTCCCATCTTATTTCTGGCATCTTGGAGGATGTGCTCGACTCCAACCACAAGAGGTGCTGTTGTTCTATCTTCCATGCTGAGGAGCTTTCCTCCAATCAATGTTCTTTTTAAGGGTGCCTTTATTACCTCCCTGCTTTAAAGCAGTACCTATTTTATCTACTTGCATTCCTTTCAACCTGCTAGGTAGACAGGTGAGCTAGGGCTAATAGTAGGTGTTCACCCTGCCCGGGATCAAACTGCTGACCTTCCGATTGGCAGGATTTTTCTGCAGCACCGTAGTTTAGCCAGGCCCCAAATGTAGGGTTATTGCTGAACGTGATCTCAAAACTACAGATAGCTCACATTTGATAGTGTTTTTTGGGAATCTTACTCCCACTCTACGCCCTCTGAAGCATGAAAAAGACAGCAAACCAAAAAGATGCAGAATTAAGGTGTGAACTCACAATGGCTGGTATCCAGTTAGTGGCACACAAAGGTGTGATTATCTATATGTGTGCCTATTTTGTGCTCACTGTAGAGCAGGCTTGTCCAACCTTGGGCCCCCCAAAAAATCATAAACTTTTAGATTTCCTTTTAAGAATTTTATTGTACTTTTCAAGTGCAAACTTTGTAGGCAACAGAATGTAATAAAATAATCACAGTATATTACATCTACAAATATCAGAGCATTATCAGTAATCTGGATTATAATTGCAAACAGTTCTGACAGAAGACTTACTCGACAATTTTAAAAGACCTCTGAATGGGGCAGCAAATACAGGATTATGAGAGGATTATTTTTGCTTGTCTGTGATATCATGTAAACTATCCATGGACTTTTTTTCCTCATTGGTTATCATTGGGGCTGGGTGGTGTCAACGGTGTGAGAAGTCTCATAATAAAACAGGAAGTAAAAACTGGTGTATGGTCCTATCCTTTTCCTTTCCCTGGAAAGAAAGCACTTTCACCAGTCTCACCACAATCTGCCCTGCTCTGCCTTACAGTAATAACAGGAATTTGCTGCTCGACCAGGCAAGAAACCTGCCTTGGAAGATAGTGGTTTGAGCACCAGGCAACAGCTCTGAAGACCAGGGTTCGAATCCCTGCTCAGCCATGGTAATAAACCAGGTGACCTTGAGCAAGCCACACTCTCAGCCTCAGAGAGACTATGGTAAACACCCGCTGAATGAATCTCAAGAAAAACTTGGATGTTTGCCTTAGCTTTCTCATAAGTCAAGGAACAGCTTGAAGGGACGCAACAACCAGGCATAATGATCTGAGAAAACCAGAGCACTATAACTGCCTCCTTTTATGAACCCATGAGGCAAAAGAGAAGGAGCAGCCAAATATATCAGCTGCAAACTTACTATTAGGGTCCCTTCTTATTCTTCTTTCCCTCGACAGTCCACCTTTCACTAGCACCCCTCCTTGCGTTCCCTTCACCCCATTCCCTTCCTGCCTCTCTAGCCAACAATGCACTGCCTTCATGTTTGCATCAGAGCCATCCTTGCATTTAATAAAAATATTTTTTTTAAATCAGAGCCATCTTAGTTGGAATGTCACTTCCTCAACTCATTTCTGACTTATAGTGACTCTAAGGTGAACCTATCATGGGTTTTTTTTTCTGGGGCTGAGACTGTGTGACTTCCCCAAGACCTCCTAGTAGGTTTTCATAGCTGAGAGAAAAATCAACCTGGTTTCCAGTCTTTGTCTGATGCCTGACCACTAAACTATGCTGGCTCTCAACTGCATGCATTTAAAACCTATTGGCTAGACCAATGTACAAAATATGTTAGTTCTGACAGCATACCAACCTGAAATAATTGAGCTTTTGTATGTGTGCTAGCTTATATCTTTTTACAGTTCAACATTCTGTACTTTGATTTAAGTGATCTTGAAATGATAATTGATAATTGAAATGATAAATGATAATTGGCTTTAATGTCTTTTAATTCTGGCATTTCAGAATTTCATACTTTGTCAATTATATTTGAAACAGGATAAAAATTCAGCTTTCCCTCTCTCCCATCTAAGACCCAATTCATCACACAAGAAAAATACATTTACTCACAAAAACGTGTTCACAGATGAAGAAAGAAACATTTACCCATAAAAATGTTTCACTGTTGAGAACAACCAGTTTTATCTGCAGTTACAACTGCGTTTTATGAATTTTAATATTTTATTATGTGCTTTTATATTTGTGGGAGATTGTAACTTTATGTTATTATTCATTTTTAGATTTATGTACTGTTCATTGTATATGCAACACTCCGAAGTGCTTTGTGAGCCACTCCAAGTCCCTTCGGAGAGATCATGGTGGGGGTACAAATAACATTTATTATTATTATTTCACATATTAACGTTAAACCATGTGCAAATTTGCTCAAAAATGTCAATGTTTGCTTTCAAAGCCAACTCATAAAAACATGTCCAATTGTTAAAACACAATTTACCAAGCTAATAGTGTTTCGTCAAAATTATTCAAGTCTTCAGCATCAGCCATTATTGAATTCAATATGGAACCAGGGAAAAGATCATCCAGAAAATCTTGTTTTTCGGGATTGTCAAAGTCAAGTTTCTTCAGAGGTGACCTGACTGCTAACAAGTCTGCGTGATCCTCACCTTCATTTTGCTTTTCTGGATTGTAATAGTTGTGGTCATGACTTATAATCTCATTAGGGTTCTCATTCAATATAGAAGAAGTTGGACTGCCGCCCCCCATTTCCAGGTATCTACATTCTTCTTCATGCGGAAGCTCCAAGGACGCAATAGTTGTGGCTGGAGACAGCAGCTCAGATAAAATGTCATCGTAACTTGAACTGCTGCACTGTGACACAGTGGTGGTTGGAGAATTCATCGATTTACTATCTTCAACATCAATCTGGTGTTGCAGATCCCTTAACAGTCTCTGCAGGGAATCCCCTTCTTTCTGGGATCCAGGTTGTGACTGGTTCTTCTCTGTTTTCTTGGAAGATCTTTTCTTTCTAACTCGAGCTTTTGCTAGTTTGTCTAGAGAAGCCAGTTTTGCCTTTTTAGCTTTAAGCTGCTGAAGAAGTTCAAGGCGGAGTTGTTGTGTCTGATCAACACCTGACTTGCCATTTTCGAGAGATGGAGAGTTTTTATTTTCATTGTTATTTAGATTTGGCTGAATTTGCTTATTCAAAGTCACCCAAGAGCCTGGTTTGTTAGTTACAGTTCGTTCACTTGCAACAGCAGCATGCTTTTTAATAGTGGGATGGGAAAGAGAAGTGGTGGAAGGTGGGAGCAGATTCTTAGGTGGGGAATCCTTCCTGATTAGTTTTCTTGAAGACTTTGCTTCAAAGCCATGGAAGTGAAGGGCATGCCTACCAGATAAAGGAGTTTCTTTTTGAGAGGGCTTTTCCTCGTTTATAAAAGCTGAAGCACTTTTAGGCACAGAAGGAGATTTTCCAAGCAAAGTCTTCACCCAACTGACTGATTTCATTCCATTCTTAGGTTGTGACTGAGAGGAATTACTTGAAGCAGGAACATGACAATCTCCTGTGATTTCTCTTTTGTTCTCCAACGTATTAGGTGCTCTCTGGCAAGTTTTCTTGGATTTTGTTTTACTGGCTTCGTTTTTGGCATTCGCCAAGCTGCTATCTTTAACAGGAACTAGGCTGGCTTCAGGTTTTGCCTCCTGAACTGCTAATGCTTGTAAGTTACTGCCAGTGCTTAGAAGAACTGTTGGCATAATAAATAGGTTACTTGCATTGCCTGGCTGTTCTTGATGCAAGGGAACAGTCCTGTGTTCAGACAGAATGCTCTCATTATGAGAAATGTTTTCTTCAGAAGTAAGTGGAAGCGTATTAATCTGACCTACATCTTGCAGCTGTGGTGTTCCTGCATTGGCTAACAGGTTATTTTGCACTATATGTCTCTCTTCTAGTGGTTTGCCTTCTGAGTCAAGTGGGACACTTATAAGATTCAATGTTATAACATCATTGTCAGTCAGATTCTCAAAACCCCAAAGAAAATTGCTTTGGTTATTGCCATCTAAGGTTTGCATCTTATTTATATTTGCATCCAGACTATCCTCACAATCACTAATGAAAGAATGATTTTCAAGATGCTTGTTCAGATTTTTCACTGGTGATTTTGGGTCTCCCTTTAAAAGGGGAATACTCGTGGATTGTTGACTTTGCAACTGCAGATCTCTATCACTGCTCCTTTGTGGTGCCAATCTCTCCCAGATGACAATGTGAATCTCCCCTGGAGGAACTGTAAAGCTTTTGTGTCTTCTACAGTACGAACCCTTTAAGTCATCACATTCAAGCCATGTTTCTGAAAAGACAGGAAAAGTTCAGAATTTTATAATGTGTAGTTCATTATCAACAGCTCTATAGAGACTTATTTATTTTACTTATTTTCCCTATTTATACACCGCCTTTCTCAACCCCACAGGGGATTCAAGGTAGATAACATATTTAGGCAACGATTCGATGCCATGTAAACATACATTTATAATCATAGAATCATAGAGTTGTAAGAGACCTTGTGGGCCATTCACTGATGTTAATTGTAATGAATTTTTACCTGTGTTAAATGTTTTTAATGTTTAAATTATTTTTGTACTGTTGTGGGCATCGAATTGTGCCATTTTGTAAACCGCCGCGAGTCGCCCTTGGGCTGAGAATGGTGGTATAGAAGCATAGTAAATAATAAATAAATAAATTCAGTCCAACCCCCTGCCAAGAAGCAGGAAAATTGCATTCAAAGCATAAAATAAACATAGACCGTATATACTCGAGTATAAGCCGACTCGAATATAACCAGAGACACTTAATTTTACTTGCGTATAACCCAAGGGTGGGAAATGCAGCAGCTGGAGGTTAAATTCAAAATAAAAATAGATACCAATACAATTACATTAATTGAGGCATCAATAAGTTAAATGTTTTTGAACATGTACATAAAACTACAATTTTTAAGATAAGACTGCCCAACTCTGATTAAACCATTATTCTAACCTTCTTCAATGTAAATGTGCTTATGTATCCTTCCAATAATATTAAAGAGTAAAATAACAAATGTAATAATAACAGTAATAATAGAGTGAAATAATAAATGTAGTAACAATAATAGAGTAAAATGATAAATGTAATAATGATAATAATAATAAATAGAGTAAAATAATAAATGTAGTAATAATAATAATAATAATAGAGTAAAATAATAAACAACTTTGACTCAAGTATAAGCTGAGGGGGACTTTTTCAGCCTAAAAAAGGGCTGAAAAACTAGGCTTCTACTTGAGTATAAACAGTATATCAAAACAATAATTAAAACATATCAACCCTTAAAACAGTTATTAAAATCACATTATCCAAAATCATAATCCATTGCCATTCCAAATTGTCATTGGACTTGTCCATAATTCTCTAGTGGGTTACTAACTGAATGCTTGGTCCCACATCCACGTCTTTAGCCAGGAGTGATTATTATTCTATTCATTTTTGTAGAACGCTTCAGCATTTACAAGCTTTCTAGCTTTATAATCATATTCATAAAAATGAAGAACTTATTTTTTGTTCATCCTGTTTTCCCAGAAATATCCACCTATGGCCCACTAAGAACCTCAAGTATGACAGGGACCATTTTTTATTCCCACATCTCTGCATGAGCTAGCAGGATATTCTGCTATCACATCATTTCAGTCATTATTTTCAGCTGAAAATCCAACTGGAAAAACATTAGGGGCTAGAGAAAGTCAAACCATAATGTTTACCTGTTTTTCAAGACAGAAACACATGCTGGAATAATAATTGTTATTTTAAAAAAACCCAGAGGGGTTAATTGAGAGCTTGAGGGGCCTCAGCACAAGCTGTACTATCCCCTCCCCAGTCAAACAAGAAAAAAGCACACAGTTGTAGTTGCTGGGATTTATAGTTCACCTGCAATCAAAGAGCATTCTGAACCCCACCAACAATAGAATTGGGTCAAACTTCCCACACAGAACCTCCATGCCTTGAAGGGACTTGCTGGCATGATCCTCCCTCCACCTCACACACTCTCCCTCACCCCACACATATGCATCACGCTGCCATGCGCCGAGCATGCCTGCTCTCCCCACTCCACTTGGAGTCTCAGAAACAGCCCTTCCTTTGGCTGAGAGGCCGGCCAAACACAGAGAACACAGCTTTTGTGGGGAGGATTTGCCATTTGCTTCCAAAAAGGAAGAGAAGGACAGAACTTCAGTCTTCTCTGCCAAAGATGTTCCTAAGACCATCAGAAACATATTTTTTCCAATTGTCTTTGGCAACCCCTCTGGAACCCCCTCATAACCCCCCCCCCCGGTCCCAACCCCCAGGTTGAGAAACGCTGCATTACAGGGTTCCTACCAGCTAAATCTCCTTTCAGGATACTCAATCTCACTCCTTCTTCTCACTCTACATTCAACTCTGTGCCTAATGAGGATGCCTAGTTCTCCATCCGATCCCTCTTATTGTACTGCTACAAACTTTGGTGTGCTTCCATGCCTCTTGAAATCTCTATCTTGTGACCACAGCAGTCACAGAATGATTTAGCTATTGGGACGAAGGATTGATTTAATCCTAATTGGTCTCTTATTTCTGGGAAGAAGAAAAAAATAAGAGCTACTAGCAAGTACAGGCAGAATACTACTTTTAAAAGAATAAAAATATAACAAAATTCAATGTACTTACCATCAGAATTCAAGACCCACGTTATGAAGTGTTTTTCTGACTTCTGGTATTGAAGAACAGCTTTTACTTGGTAGAAATCATTTTGAAATTGAAATGAGTAGGCTGTTAAGTTATTATGTGGCAAACCTTCGACGAAATGCATCATAAGTACCGAGGGGACACTGCCAAAAAACACAATTTTTCACTTTATATGTACAGTTAGAATGTGAAAACCCATGCCACTAACTTCTTTCTCTGTATCTCAAAGGTGCTACAAGACTCCTTTGCAAAGTGATACCAAGTTCAAACACTCAGCACTACAAGATGTACTTCACTGCAACTCAGTATTTCCCTCCCTCTTTTAAACACAATTACACTATTGCATTAATGACGTATACTTACTTTTCCAAAACCATTTTTCTTTTTTGAGATTTGTGATTACAGTTATTACAAGGAGCAATATGAACAGCATTTAAGGGGTGCCATTCTGGAATTATATTTGTAAAGGTTGCCAACGTTGTCTTACACCTGAAACACAAAAATAGGAACTGATGCACAGTGTTTGCAAACCTACAGCAAAGCAGATTAGAACCAATTGAAGACAGCTGGAATAGCAATTCAAATAAATGGCCTGTATACAGGCTTGGGTTCCATTAAGTTAAGGCTAAAGGATGAAGCCAGTGGCAAGTTCATTCTAAAATCCTTGCAAAGATTAAAATGAGGTTAACTCAAACTTTCATGCAATTCTGGAAAACCTTGTGTTAGGAACTGACAAAGTGGGTAGTTTACGAGCAGATTCATGAATGGGTTGTTGTAGGTTTTTTCGGGCTATATGGCCATGTTCTAGAGGCATTCTCTCCTGATGTTTCGCCTGCATCTATGGCAAGCTTATGAACATAAAAATGGAAAGAAGTCCTAGCATTGCTTTGTTATTATTGTATATTAACAAACAGTTAAAAAGAAGAAGAAAAAGACACAATATCCAACCTATTAATAGTAGCAAGACTGCTTATAGCAAGGAACTGAAAAAGGGAAATAAATATACAAATTGAAGAGTGGTATAAGGAATTATGGAAATTGGCAATCTATATAAATAAAAATAATGTTTGCTTGTGAGATTAACACAATTCAAAAATCACTGGGTGAATTGACACCAAATTTGGATACAATACACTTTATCAGGCCAGCGAGTGACCATCACTCATAAAAACACTGAAAAACACAACCAAAGGGACTTAAAAAGCCAAAAAAGAAAAAATACATTACAACACATGTGCAAAATCACATATATATACACACAAAACACATCTACACAGATTGGGCCACAGCAACGCATGGCAGGGGATGGCTAGTAAACAATAAGTTAACATGTAAGTTAAAAGAGGAATATGGAAAAATTATTTTGATGAAGCCTGGGGAAAATTTATTGAAAGAGGATTTAAAAAGAAGTATGGAAAATTACCTCCACAAGAGGAAATGAAATTTTGGACAAAGAATATAAAAAGAAGTGGCTAGGAGGAGGGGAGAACAGAAGTGATTGATAGAAGAAAGGGTGAAATTTACAATAGATACAATGAGATTAATTGGGGGGGGGGGAGTTTAAGCTCTTTAGATATTACATGTCTGCTGTATTATAAACGTACTGATTTATTTAACAAAAATAAAAAATTATTATCATAACAAAATAATCTCATAATGAATTCTAAGATTCTAAAGAAACCAACCTGTCAAAGACTTGATGGCCACACTGTAAGCATTCAAAATTCCACGAAAAAGAATGGAGAAAGCAATTCTCTATTTTTGAGTCTTTGCGTAGAAGTAGAGGAAAAGCAAAAACTGGACTTTCCTCCTCACCTTTTAATCAAAATGGAAAAAAAATTAACTGAAATCATGACTATTTATTATTACAATACAAGAAATCATGAAGCACATTATTTGTTGTGCACCGTGTTGAGTCCCCTCAAGGGTGAGAAAAGCAGTATATAAATGCAGTAAATAGATAAATAAGCATTTTTATGCATACATAGCTGAGAATTAGTGGCTCATCAAAGGATTATTCAAGATTCCAAAAAATACTGCCATAGGGCTAGTTCTTAATCTCACATGTATTTACACCCAGATTCAGATTACAGTAAAAAGTGTATTTGGCATAAAAACCATCTAGTGGAAGAGTGGTTTGAAAAGGAAAGTTCTTGCACTAATTCATATGCCCTTCAAAGTATTCATCTGAATCTCTATAAAAAATTAGGATACTCTCAGATTATACATTAATTTTTTCCTACATTAATAAATTAAAATACATATTAACATTTTTAGTAACTGACAGCACAATAGTATGCATGTTTACTCAATGTTCAACAAATTCCTGCTGTTCATCCAAATTTACTGGAACTACAAAGTTTACTGGAACTACAAAGAATTAACTGAAGCATTATTTATGTTACTCTTTCATTAGCATGTGTTTTCATTATAAACAAGAAACGGTTTTTAGAAACAATCATTTAACTACAAAGCTTTTGTCCACAAGTCTACAGATGGTGCAGATATGATGCGAAGCTATTATTTGGTGCTAAGAGAACTAGCCCTCAAGTTTTCCAATGCCATCTCCTGCTTCCTTTGAACACAGAAAACCCCCTATTTTCTTTATTTGCTATTTTATTCCAATAGCCAACTATAGACTACAACTCTTTTCCAAACTAGGTTCAAATGTGTTCTTCTGCAGGAGAATTGTTGATATATTCGCAAACCTTTAATAGCTCTGTCAAAATTGCAAACCATGGCTTTCCTCAAACCAGCAAAAGAGAGATGAGATACTGGCTGGCTGGGAGTTTTCCGAGCTGTATGGCCATGTTCCAGAAGCATTCTCTCCTGACATTTCACCTACATTTATGGAAGGCATCCTCAGAGGTTGTGAGGTTTGTTGGAAACTAGGCAAGTAGGCTTTATATATCCAGGGTGGGAGAAAGAACTCTTGTCAGTTTGAGGCAAGTGTGAATACTGCAATTGGCCACCTTAATTAGCACTGAATAGCCTTGCAGCTTCAAAGCTTGGCTGCTTCCTGCCTGGAGGAAATCCTTTTGTTGGGAGGTGATTATCTGGCCCTGATTGTTACTAGTCTGGAATTCCTGCTTTTGAGTGTTGTTCTTTATTCCACAGATATATAAACCTCACTTGCCTAGTTTCCAAAAAAACCCTCCCAACCTCTGAAGATGCCTGCCATAGATGTGGGTGAAACATCAGGAGAGAATGCTTCTGGAACATGGCCATACAGCACGGAAAACTGATCTCAACCCAGTGATTCTGGCCATGAAAGCCTTCAACAACACAGAGGCAAAGCTGCCCACAAGTTTGTTCTTGCTCAGCCAAATAAATCATCATTGAGTCTCACAGCCCTTAAACTGCCTCTCCTCAGCCTTCTCCTACTATTTGGTATCATCTTTTTATCATTATTTACAATCTATCTTTCTTCTAATATCGGAATAGAAGCTCACAATGTAATTAAAAACAATTCAAACGCACTACAGTACTCAGTACTAACTAATGGGACTTCCCAGAAGCAACTGGTTGGCCACTGTGGAAAGCAGAATGTTACACTAGATGGACCTTTTGTCTGATTCTGCAGTTTTCTTCTTATGCCAGCATAATAAATAGTAACAAAACATCTAGGATATACAAAGGCACTTAATCATTGAACCAGAACGTTATATGAAGAAAATGGCAGAGAAAAAAAGATTTTTTTTAGCTGATGGGAGACCAAGCTGAAGACGATCAGCAAAAGTAATATATTGACACAAAAGTAATATATTGACACATAACTCTAAGAAATGAGTTCCTCTGGGCTCACAGGAAAGGAAAACAATAATTGGGAACAAGTTATATGCATACAGAATGCAGCATGTCATGAAACCTCTAACTTTCTAAGCATATACTTACCCAATTTACATTTAAGTTGAGGCTGAACCTGGCCAAAAATGATGTTCCTGATTTCATTAAGATGCAATTCAGCTTTTGACATAACCTCTGAAGGAACCTCTGAAATAGCTTCACCTACGCGAAACAGTTGATTAATACATTGTTCATGAAAGCCTGTCATCTTATAATATGAATCCAATACTGTATATGTATACATACGATTCTAGAAAAAAGGACTATGGAAGCCCTATAATTTTAATTTCTTAAATATTATAGAATCATTTGTATTGTCAGTGGCTTAGAATTCTATAAAGATTATTCAAATTATTTTTAACAACAAAAATGAAAAACCTATACATGGCTTACCTCTTTGGCAATTATTCACAAGTGCAATTGCTTGGTTATATTTTGTGAACAGTCTATGGATTACCGATGTACTTTCTGAGCTGGATTCACTGTGGATCTTTTTCAGTGTCTCTAAATGCACAAGGGCTGACAGAATACAATCTAACCAGCAGAGAGCATGCACATTCCGCCACTGAAGCCACAATTGTTCTGGTAGAGATGGTTTGTCTTGAGGCAAAGTCTGAGACAGTGATGAACCGCTTTCAGGAACCGACAAAAACTGTGTTTGCACACTGGACATCCCAGGTAAGTTTTCTGTAGTTGACATTTCCAAGTCCATTTGCATCTCCATGGATTCAGTAGCATTACAAATGTCTGGCTGATGGGTTTCTGAAAAATCAGGTTGCTCCAAGTCGGTCTTAAGCAGATGACTGCCATTGCACTTGGGAATAAGATTAGGAGTCAATGTTTGCTTATTGTCTATCAAATTATCACTCCTTGTCCATTTTGAATGTGGTTCAACAGAAGGTGTCACAGGGTTTGTGCTAAAAAACTTCCTTTTCCTGTTGGTTCCCTGAGACTGAGAATCTTTTGGATCAATGGGAGTAATAATGTTGCTTAGTGGTTCAAATCCTAAAGGGTAGATGCACTGGAAAAGAGGGAGAGATTAAGAGACTTAACTAATTTCAGATCCACATATAGTATTTGAAAAAATCAGATACATTTCTAATTTCTTTTAATGAAGTAGAGAATGGAAATTATGATTGAAGATACATATTCAACTGAAACATAATAGAATCCTGATATGTTTAAAGGGCTTCAAACCCCAGTCAGCCATGAAACCTCTTCTGAATGACTCTTGCCAAGAAAACCCTGTGAAATATTCACTTTAGGGTCAACAGTAGATGGAAATGACTTGAGGTAGATAACAAAATTATTTTGTGCCTTCAAGTTGCACAACATTTTTGTTGTTCTGTACCTTCAAGTTGTTTCCCATTAATAGACACTCTATAGTGAATCTTTCACATAGTTTTCTTGACAAGACTTATTCAGAGTTTTTTTTTCTGTTTGCCTTCTTCAAACTAAGAAATGTGACTTTACAAAGTCACCCAGTAAGTGTTGTCAAAGGCTTTCATGGGTTCTTGTGAGTTTTCCGGGCTGTATGGCCATGTTCCAGAAGCATTCTTTCCTGATGTTTTGCCCACATCTATGGCAGGCATCCTCAGAGGTTGTGGGGTCTGTTGGAAACTAGGCAAGTGGTGTTTATATATCTGTGGAATGTCCAGGGTGGGAGAAAGAACTAGTCTGCTTGAGGCAAGTGTGAATGTTGCAACTGGCCACCCTGATTAGCATTTAATGGCCTTGCAGCTTCAAAGCCTGGCTGGTTGCTGCCTGGATGAAATTCTTTGTTGGGAGATGTTAGCTAACACTTGCTTCAAGCAGACAAGAGTTCTTTCTCCCACCCTGGACATTCCACAGATATATAAACCTCACTTGCCTAGTTTCCTCCCAACCTCTGAGAATGCCTGCCATAGATGTGGTTGAAACGGCAGGAGAGCATGCTTCTGGAACATAGCCATACAGCTCAGAAAACTCACAGCAACTCACTCAGTAAGTTTTATGCCCAAGTGTGGATTCAAGATCATGTTCTCCAGAATTGTAACCCAACTCTCAGTTACATTGCTTCCTAAGTCTTCTTCCCTATGTAACATCCAGTTGTCCCCAACAGTTTGCACATTTAGATATATTATTATTGTGTTTTAATAGAAAATGGCTTTCTGACAACTATTTTGTATGCCAAAGAACTCATCAGTTACAAAATGTTATGGCAAGCATTTGGCAATTTATCAGAAGTGGTCAGATAAAAAAATGGCTGAGTGTGGATACTGAACAAATCCCAACACAGCACCCCAAGAAATGGCAAAGGTACCTGTGGATTTTCACATAGGAAAATAGATTCCTTAAAATTGATACGATATGTTCTTAAAGACTGTATCAGGCCTTTCTTCCTGCAAACTGGACAGCACTCATCTGGACTTGCTTCAGGACTACAGTCCTAGGATGATGGAAAACAAGCAATAATGATGTTATGCCTGAAAGGTTAAATATTAAAACATGGCAAAACAATGATCATACCAGATAAGTTATTCATATGAGACAAGTGTTAAATCTGACCACAAAGAAACACAGCAATACATCATAGGACTTTTATACTGATTGAACATGCATTCTATTTAAATAAACAAAACAAACTTTATAATCATTCTGGATTCTAAAAGATAACCAACTCACGATGAAAAGTTTTCATAAATATGTTTGTAACGGCTAAAAATATTTAGAAATTGTAAATCTTTCGCCATTTCAGTGAGATTTCCGTGGAAAATCATTTTACGAAAATATTATTGATGCAGTAATTTTGTAATATAACAAAATCTGACCAATGGAAATGTAAAGACTCTCTCAAAATTGAGGAGAAAAAAAAGGAACTTTGCACAATGTGAAAGAGAACTGAACTGACTTTCCCCAAATACCCCACCATGTGGAGTGCAGATGTCCCTATATCAGTCACTTGCAAACCATTTCCAATCTTCTGGTTCTCCATCATTCAGAGGCACTGGCTAAATTTTGTCACTTGAAACATTTTCAATAGGCTTAAGGATTTTTTTCACACACTCTGAAAAATAAGAAATGAATAGAAAAGGTTAAATACATTTTTTTTCCAACAGCAACTCTTGAAAACATAGAAATAAGGGGGACATTTTCAGTGAAACAGGAGGAGATAATTCCTATTTGTAAGAAATAGGAAATGCATGAGAACACTCATGTCACCACAAAGATGTAAAGCAACAAACTATGGTTTGTTTTAGTCAAACGGATAAACAACCTCAATGGGTGTTAGAAAGAACTGCTGCTCTCTCACATACAGGAATTACGCCATATATCCAAAAGCAAGGGTGGAGAGAAAATATAAATGTTCCATAGCAGCTCTGGCTCAAACACACAAGACAATATGGTTGCAAGTTTTAAACATAATAGGTAGGCTGCACTGCCAATATACTGGGTCATATATGTTGGACAGAAAACTTTATCTGTGGTGTATGGGCCACTGAGTAAATGCATTATGTATAGAGAAGCAGCACTACCTGAACTCCTAACTAGATGACACTACAACATTTTATGTATTTGCCCCTTCAGTATTAATCACAATGCAGCATTAAGTGAGCAGCAGTAATACTTCTAATTCTGATAAAAACTTGGATTTTTTTCAAACTTTGTTTTCAACCTTTGTTTTAAAAATTAGTATCCTGGTTAGCAAACGTGTGAGAGATACTACAGAATAGTTAATATTGGAGAAGGGTGGAGAATGAACAAACCAAAGGTGAAAAGAATAGGAACAGGTGACCAAACAACGTTGTGGTCCTGAATCCCTAATAGTAGGCAGCTAAGAACTCAACCAACATTGTGTTCAAAAGAACTTTAACTTGTATTAATAAATTGCTTTTGGAATCTGACCAAGTAAGGTAATTTTAAACAAAAACAAAAAACAAAACACCCCTCATATTTTATTTATTCAGTTATTTCACTTATATACCACATCTCTCACCCCTAGGGGGACTCAAAAGAGTTCACAACATAATCAATGGCAAAATTCAATGCCTTACATGTATAAAACAACACATATCAAAACTATTAAAATTATAAAACTATAAAACAATAGTCACACAATACATAAAACATTTTGGCCTTGCACAATCCCAAGAATATCTTTAACTACTATAAATAAAAACTTGTATTCTTCAAAGAGATCTGGGGACTTATTTTTATATGTGTATATGCCTGAAAATAGTTTTCATGGCTATGGACATTAGAACCATTAGTGCACTATTTCTTTGCAATGGGATCCTTTGTGCATTATCCCTAATACCTTATTATAATACTAGAGTATCTGGAACTGGAGTTTCTAAAAGGGTTGCAGGGACACAAATATATGGACACAGAAACAGTTATAATGACAGAAATGATACTGACAGATATTGAGTAAAGCTCCAGAGGTGATATAGACACATGTGTGCAGTCATCGGCAGATAGACACTGTTACTTCATGCATGTGGTCAACAGGATGAAGATGAAAACATATTAGATGGAGACAAGCTGCACTGTAAGGCAGAACTATATCACAAGGAACAAAGCATACTTTTGACTGCCAAAAATTAATGAGACAAAAATAATCCAGTATGAAGGGTTAATCACTTTAACACTGCTATACACCTGTACTGATGCCACAAACAAATCACAGTTCACGTTATTGTTGGTCTGCTGAAGACATTTGAAATATCTGGCAATTAGGATCTTACATACCTTGATGAAGACAGTACAGTACACACAATACTATCAAGTAAGGCAGCACCAACAAAAATTAGTAACACTGATATGGTCTTGCACATAACTCATAACAAATTATAACAGCAAACATGGTCATCTATCTCTGTTTGAGGATGTAATCAGTGTTGCTTTAACATCTGTCAATTAATGGTAAGGATTACTTAAAAGTCTAGCTAATTGAATGAGCTGGGAATGTTGGCATCTTTGAGATGTAAATCAGCGGCAATACTAATTAACCAAACTTCAATAATTTTGAATACAAGCATTTTTCTGTGACATGTTTATTAACTGAGGAATTCAAGCAAGAAAGTTTTGTAGAACACTGTTATGACAGTATTGTTCTATACAGACTGTACATGATTCTGACCCAATGAGTACTTTATGAAGTGTACAAACACCATGCACTTCAAAAAAGGGGAAACAAATTGTCATACAGTTCTAAATCATGGGCAAGGTATTTTGATTAAGGTTCATATTTGCTTTGTACACAGCTGGTGTATTGTTCTGCTCTGTTTAAAAATAACTTTTTTTGCTACTGCTTCTAGTCAATTGCTGATTTTTTTCTCCTACTCTCTATCTTAATAATTAACAAATATGGTAAATTGTTGATAGAATACTGTTTTTAAATAATAGTGTAAATCTGAACATTAAAACTGCATTTTATGAATTCTTACAATTTTACTAGATGAGGTCTTATGTGTGTTTGTTGTTTATAGAATGATGTGGTGTTTTCTAAACTTATGTATTGTTCATTTTATATGCAGTACTCACAGTACTTTTGTGAGCCATCCCG
This sequence comes from Anolis sagrei, assembly GCF_037176765.1. Classification (NCBI taxonomy): domain Eukaryota; kingdom Metazoa; phylum Chordata; class Lepidosauria; order Squamata; family Anolidae; genus Anolis; species Anolis sagrei. The sequence continues at coordinate 32,678,423 of NC_090023.1, read as the reverse complement.
AGTCCCTTCAGGGAGATGGTGGTGAGGTAGAAATATATTATTATTATTAAAAAACATATTAATTTACAAATCCATAGAACAGTCTATATCTTGGACATATGTATAATTTGAGTAATTTACCCCAGAAAACTATTTATTATTAAATATTAATACATAATATATTAATTATCAATGTTGAGTTGCAAATGCTATAAAGTAGGAGAGATAAGTAAAATATTCTTTACACAACCTCAATAGTGCTTATGCTTAAATCCGATTGTTAGATTTTGATTCAGAAGCCTTTAATCAATGGTATTGGGAACAAAACTGGATTCAGATCAGACATGGGCAAATTTTGGCCCTCCGTGTGTTTTGTACTTCAACTCCCACAATTCCTAACAGCCTACTGGCTGTGAGAAGGATCCCTTGGTGGCACAATGGGTTAAATCCTTGTGCCAGAAGGACTGAAGAAAGCTTCCTTTGAAGTGCTACTGGTGTGAATCGCCAGCTCCTCTAAATGGGGACTCTGCCATCCTTTCTCAACCCATCCTCAAAGGTATTCCAATAGTGGTGAGCACTGATAATGTTTGTGGGGATTTAACAGTATTAAAGAAATACTAGAGGTCCTCCCTTTGGCTGGTAATGTGCACTATACTGCTTTGTTCAAATAGTCTTATAAGACTTATGTCAAACTATGATTAAACTGGCATTGTGTTTGAGGATGGCTGTGTTCATTCTAATTTGGGTGGGCCTAGATATTTGCTTCAAAGTCCAGGCTGCCACAAAGTTACCATAACCATTGCATTTCAAGAACATCATAATCATCTTGGTAAATCAAACTTAGATTCAATAGTCCATATTTCTAAGTGTAGCTAAACATATCTGTCCCTAGTTGTTCACAGTAAAGTTAGGGCACTTCTGCGCAGAACTTGGGAAAAAATAGTTTTGGAACTTATTGTATGTAGGAGGTTTGAATTCGGGGGAGAGCGCTGATGAGCTCCCTCTGTCAGCTCCAGCTCGCCATCCAGGGACATGAGAGAAGCCTCCCACAAGGATGGTAAAACATTTTTTTAAAAAACCATCTGGGTGTCCCCCTGGGCAACATCCTTGCAGATGGCCAATTCTCTCACACCAGAAGTGGCAAGACTGAAGACCAACAGGTTGGAGGTTTGAATTTGGGGGAGAGTGCGGATGAGCTCCCTCTGTCAACTCTAGCTCCCGATGCAGGGACATGAGAGAAGCCTCCCACAAGGATGGTAAAACATTTTTTAAAAACCATCTGGGCATCACCTGGGCAGCGTCCTTGCAGATGGCCAATTCTCTCACACCAGAAGCGGCAGGACTGAATACCAACAGGTCGGAGGTTTGAATTTGGAGGAGAATGCGGATGAGCTCCCTCTGTCAGCTCCAACTCCCCATGCAGGAACATGAGAGAACTTCAGCTCCCACAAGGATGGTAAAACATTTTTTTAAAAAACCATCTGGGTGTCCCCTGGGCAACATCCTTGCGGATGGCCAATTCTCTCACACCAGAAGCGGCAGGACTGAAGACCAACAGGTCGGAAGTTTGAATTCGGAGGAGAGTGTGGATGAGTTCCCTCTGTCAGCTCCAGCTTCCCATGCAGGGACATGAGAGAAGCCTCCCATAAGGATGGTAAAACATTTTTTAAAAACCATCTGGATGGTAAAACATTTTTTAAAAACCATCCGGGTGTCCCCTGGGCAACATCCTTGCAGATGGCCAATTCTCTCACACCAGAAGCGACTTGCAGTTTCTCAAGTCGCTCCTGACACGAAAAAAAAAAGGCTGAGGAATTGTGGGAGCTGAAGTCCAAAACACCTGGGGGGCCGAAGTTTGTCCGTGCCTGTTTTAGACCATAGCCTCTTAAACTAAACATTACATATTATAAAAATACTTTGCTTTTGCTACTGCAGCATTTCTGACTTTATATACATACCTATATTATGGGCATTGCCTATCTATGAGCATCTGAGTGCTCTGGATAAATATATGTTGGAAAATCCCCACCAGGGAACACAGGATAGCAAAACATAACAGGCCTGGGCCAACTTGGGCCCTCCAGGGGTTTTGGACTTCAACTTCCACAATTCCTAACAGCCTACCGGCTGTTAGGAATTGTGGGAGTTGAAGTCCAAAACCCCTGGAGGGCCGAAGTTGGCCCAGGCCTGGTGCAGAGACACTCCCATCCCAAACCTTTCGCCCACCTCTTCACCAAATGCCTCAATGCAGCCTCTCCCGCCTTCTCTCTGCTTAGAAGACTGCAGCCGAATGGCTTAGGCCTTTCCTCACCTGCAGAACCCCAGCAGAGCGCGCGGACAGAGGAAGTGGCTCCAGGTCCAGGTGCCTCCTCGTTTGGAACAAGCAGTAGCGTTGTACGCGCGTTCAAGGCAGCGGCTGTGCGCCACTTCCGGCAAGTCCCCCCGGAAACCGCTCCCCGCGCAGAAGCGTTCCGGGCTCTCATTTGCTTGTTCTCTTCCTGAGGCGAGGTTTTCTTTGCTATCATATTGCTGTTCTTGTCTCCCTCTTCTCTCTCTCTCTTATAGAATCATAGAATCAAAGAGTTGAAAGAGACCTCATGGGCCATCCAGTCCAACCCCCTGCCAAGAAGCAGGAATATTGCATTCTCTCTCTTGAAATCATTTAATAGTGAATTATGTGTACAGAAATATGGGTCAAAACAAAAGAGGAAGTAAAGCTAATTTGGTGGCAACAGTCTTGGACAGCAATGGCTTCCAAAGTGACCCATTTAAGGTGGAATCAGGTGTCAAACAGGGATGTGTTGTTGCCCCAATTTTATTCTCCGTCTTCGTTGCTATGGTACTTTATCTTGTTGATGGGAAGCTTCCCGCCGGAGTGGAAATCATCTATCGGACAGACGGCAAGCTATTTCACTTCAGCAAACTGAAAGCCAAAACCGAGGTTACAACAACATCTGTTATAGAACTCCAGTATGCTGATGACAATGTCGTCTGTGCACATTCAGAAGAAGACCACTCTAAACACCTTTGCAGAAGCATACGAGAAGCTCGGCTTGTCATTGAACATCGAGAAAACCAAAGTGCTCTTCCTCAGATGGCAAGCTATTTCACTTCAGCAGACTGGAAGCCAAAACCGAGGTTACAACAACATCTGTTACAGAACTCCAGTATACTGATGACAATGTTGTCTGTGCGCATTCAGAAGAAGACCTATACAAGCCACTCTAAACACCTTCGCAGAAGCATACGAGAAGCTCGGCCTGTCATTGAACATCGAGAAAACCAAAGTGCTCTTCCTCAGATGGCAAGCTATTTCACTTCAGCAGACTGGAAGCCAAAACCAAGGTTACAACAACATCTGTTATAGAACTCCAGTATGTTGATGACAACGTCGTCTACGCACAATCAGAAGAAGACCTATATAAGCCACACTAAACACCTTCGCAGAAGCATACGAGAAGCTCGGCCTGTCATTGAATATCGAGAAAACCAAAGTGCTCTTCCTCAGATGGCAAGCTATTTCACTTCAGCAGACTGGAAGCCAAAACCGAGGTTACAACAACATCTGTTATAGAACTCCAGTATGCTGATGACAACGTCATCTGTGCGCATTCAGAAGAAGACCTACAAACCACTCTAAACACCTTGGCAGAAGCATATGAGAAGCTCGGCCTGTCATTGAACATCGAGAAAACTAAAGTGCTCTTCTAGCAGTCACCAGCCAATCACTCTGCAATACGAGAAATACAGCTTAATCATGTAACATTAGGAAATGTTGACACTTTCCGCTACCTTGGCAGCCACCTCTCCGCAAAAGTCAACATTGACACTGAAATACAACATCGCCTGAGCTCTGCGAGTGCAGCATTTTTCTGAATGAAGCAGAGAGTGTTTGAGGACCGGGACATCTGTAGGGAGACCGAGGGGCTTGTTTATAAAGCTATTGTTTTCCCAACCCTGCTATAAGCCTACGAGACATGGGCAGTCTACAGACGTCACATGCAACTCCTGGAACGATTCCATCAGCGCTGCCTCCAAAACATCCTGCAAATCTCTTGGGAAGACAAATGGACAAACGTCAGTGTGCTGGAAGAAGCAAAGACCACCAGCATTGAAGCAATGGTCCTCCGCCATCAACTCCGCTGGACCGGCCACGTTGTCCGGATGCCCGACCACCATCTCCCAAAGCAGTTGCTCTACTCTGAACTCAAGAATGGAAAACGGAATGGAATATTGGTGGACAGGAAAAGAGATTTAAAGATGGGCTCAAAGCCAACCTTAAAAACTCTGGCATAGACACTGAGGAAGCCCTGAGCGCTCCAGCTGGAGGTCAGCTGTGACCAGCAGTACTGTAGAATTTGAAGAGGCATGAATGGAGGATGAAAGAGAAACGTTCCAAGAGGAAGGCGTGTCAAGCCAACCCTGACCGGGACCGCCTTTCACCTGGAAACCAATGCCCTCACTACGGTAGAACATGCAGATAAAGAATAGGGCTCCACAGTCACCTACGGACCCACGGGCAATACATCGATCTTGGAAGACAATCTTACTCAGACAACGAGGGATCGCCTAAGTAAATAAGTAAGTAAGCTATCATATTGCTGTTCTTGTCTCTCCTCCTTCTCTCTCTCTCTCTTGAAATAATTTTATTAGTGAATTATGTGTACAGAAATATGGGTTAAAAAAAGAGGGAGTTAGGTTAACTTGGTGGAGTAGGCATCAAGATGGGTGGGGTGTATCTAGAGATGTCCCCTTAAAGCAGTGTTACTCAACCTTCCTAATGCTGCGAGCCCTTAATACAGTTTCTCATGTTGTGGTGACCCCCAACCATAAAATTATTTTCATTGCTACTTCATCACTTTAATTTTGCTACTGTTATGAATCATAATCTAAATATCTGATATGCAGGATGTATTTTCATTCACTGGGCCAAATTTGACACAAATACCCGATACATCCAAATTTGAATACTGGTGGGGTTGGGGGTTGGGGGTTGATTTTGTCTTTTGGGAGTTGCAGTTGCTGGGATTTATAGTTCACCTACAATCAAAGAGCATTCTGAACTCTACCAATGATGGAATTGGACCAAACATGTCACACAGAACTCCCATGACCAACAGAAAACACTGGAAGGGTTTGGTGGGCATTGACCTTGAGTTTTGAAGTTGTAGTTCACCTACATCCAGAAAGCACTGTGTACTCAAATAATTATGGGTCTGGATCAAACTTGGCACAAATACTCAATATGCCCAAACATGAACACTGGTGAAGTTTGGGGAAAACAGAGTTGACATTTGGGAGATGTAGTTGCTGGGATTTATAGTTCACCTGCAATGAGAAGAGCATTCTGAACCCCACCAATGATAGAATTGGGCCAAATTTCCCACATGGAACCCCCATGACCAACAGAAAATACTATGTTTTCTTTATGCTCTTTGGCGACCCCTCTGACACCTCCTGGCAACCTCTCCAGGTGTCCCAACTCCCAGGTTGTGAAACACTGCCTCAAAGACTACAACTAGAGGGGGATCTACAGAGGGGCTATGGAGGATTTATAAAGGGGAAGTTGGGGTGATAACTTGGGAATGGGTGGGGGGGCGGTTGAAGAGTTTGACTTCCCATCTTCTCTAGTGTTTTCATCTTCCTTTGTTTCCCAATATTTTAACTTTGCTCTGCTTTCTCTCTTTCTTCTCTCTCCTTTGATGACATTGCTTGCTTGGTGAATCTTCTTACATATTCACTAGCAAAGTGATGTTTTCTTGAGTCATGTATTCTTTGATTAGTGACCAGTCTGTTATTTTTCTCTTTTTTTTTGCTTGGTTAATGCTCATTATCTGTGTTAAAATTTCTATTTTCATTATATCCATAATTTTCAAAATCCACTGCGCCTTTGTCGGTATTTCTTTTAATAGCGTGCATAGTTCATTCTAGCCGTTGTCACCAGGTAGTTGACGAGTCTTTCTTTATTTTCTTCCATTCCCATGTCTATCATTCCCAATAAGAAATGCTCTGCTTAAATTGTATACTTGTTTTTAATATCTTCTGAGTCTCTTCCTGAATGCCTTTCCAATACTGTTTAGCTGTTTTGCAGGTCCACCACATATGATAGAAGGAACTCACTTCTCCTCGCATTTCCAACATTTATCATTCGTTTTTGGATAACTTCTTGCCAATTTCTGAGGGGTGGTGTACCATCTGTATATAATTTTTAACCAGTTCTCCTTTAAACCATAGGGATATGTCCATTTTAATTTCTTATTTCACATATTTTCTCACACCTCTAACTTAAATGAATGTCCAATATTTGCCGCCCATTTGATCATGCATTCCTTTGTTTGTTTGGTTTCTGTGGATCATTCTAGTGGTTTTTTAAAAAATATTTTAGTTATTGATTTATTCTGTGTCATCAAAACTTTGTCCCAAAATACTTCTTTTTCTATGAATCCATTTTCTTACCTTTGATGTAATATTCTCTGATTTGTCTATATTGAAACTAGGAGATTTCTTTATCCAATTGGTTTATATCTTCTTGGGTTTTCAATATTGCCTCTCCTTGTTTTTTCAGCAGGTCTCTATATGTTAACCTCCTCCCTTCTCTCTTTTGAAGGTGCATCTGCACTGTGGAATTAATACAGTTTGACACCACTTTAACTGCGATGGCTCAATGCTGTTGTTTTATTATAAGAGCTTCTTTACTTAAGAAGGCTGGTGCCTCTCCAAAGTACAACTCTCAGAATTTCCATAGCATTGAACCAGGGCAGTTCAAGCGGTGTCAAAATTGCATTAATTCTACAATGTAAATGCTCTCCAAGTCTCCTCTTACACAACATTGACCCTGCTCAGGTCTTGCAGACTCAGGATTGTGGCTTCCTTGCTCAGGTCTTGCTTCTCTGATTGAGGCTCTTTATCTCGAATGCAGTCTTCATCTTTTCCTACTGCCTTCCACCAAGATTATGGCAACCAGACTGATTGATAACTGGCAAAAAGAGGGAGACAATGTGAAGGTCGTGACAGATTTTGTATTTCTAAGTGCAAAGATTACTGTAGACGCAGACTGCAGCCATAATCTGCAGTCTGCAGATTAGGAAATCAGAAGACGCTTACTTCTTGGGAGGAGAGCAATGACCAATCTCGATAAAATAATGAAGAGTAGAGACATCACACTAGCAACCAAGATCCGCATAGTTAAAGCAATGGTATTCCCCATAGTAACCTATGGATTTGAGAGCTGGACCATAAGGAAGGCTGTGGTGTTGGAGGAAAATTCTGATAGTGCCTTGTATCGCAAGAAGATCCAACCAGTCCATCATCCAGGAAATAAAGCCCAACTGCTCATTGGAGGGAAGGATATTAGAGGCAAAGATGAAGTACTTTGGCCACATAATGAGAATACATGAAAGCTTGGAGAAGACAGTGATCCTGGGGGAAATGGAAGGAAAGAGGAAGAGGGGCCAACCAAAGGCAAGATGGATGGATGGTATCCTTGAAGTGACTGGCTTGACCTTGAAGGAACTGGGGGTGGTGACAGCTGACAGGGAGCTCTGGCGTGGGCTGGTCCATGAGGTCACAAATTGATACTTCGGAACCTACCTGCATGGAGTGCTGTTACCTTCCAGCAGAAGCGCTACCTATTGATCTACTAACATTTGCATGTTTTCGAACTGCTAGGTTGGCAGAAGTTGGGCCTAACAGCGGGAGCTCACCCCGCTCCCAGATTCAAACTGTCAACCTTTCGGTCAGCAAGTTCAGCAGCTCAGCAGTTTAACTCACTGCGCCATAAGTGTAGAAATAACAGTATTTTTATCTAGGGATTTCCTAAGACCTGAACATTATTTCAAGGGTTGATCCAGGTAAAATGGTTGAGAAAAGTTGCTGTAGACATTAGCACTAAAAGTATTTGATTCTTGAATTCTGTCCCACACTCTGTTGCATTTGCTAATGATGCAGAAGATCTGGATAGGTACTTCCCCTTCTAGGAAATGCACCCCTTTAGGGCATGCAGCCTTTGAAAATGTTTACTTATGATGAAGTATTTGATGAAGGATTCAGAACCAAAGTGATTTTGAATCATCTTCTATATTGATCTCCTAACTGACTCATACTCTTGTCAACAGAGAATTTAAATGAATCTAAATGAATCTTAAGGCAACATAAAAGGTATTTCCCTCCACTTCTTTGACAACATTCATGTATAAACTTGTCCATGTTTGTTCACTGTACTCTTAAGTATATGGCCTGAGTAGAGGAATTTGTTCTATTTTTTTTTAGCTTTTAGCACAAAACCCCATTTGTCATTAACAGACAACGATGTGGCTTTTAACTAATTACTTCCAATATCTTCTTATGTAACCTATTATTGACCTTGAAAATGTTTGCATGTAAAATTGTATTTATAACACTTTCTGGAATAGTGTTGCTCGTCATAGTGGCCACAATGTCATTAATGTGGCTTGTAATGGCCAGTTCACCACATGTACTCTATAGTGAAACACACTGTCTTGTGTTTTTCAAGGTTTAAGGGTTAACATATGGCATTTGACCTCTCAACATAATTTCAAAGTAGGCTTATAGCATTATCGCTGTGTTGGAAATGAAGCACAGCAATTTTGAAAAGAGTTACTTGCTTAATTGCCCCAGTAAAATCTAAAGTTGAAGTTTGTCCTTGCATTCCTGGCAGCATTGAACCAACTTTTGTGCAATAGGGTTTGGCTATGCAACAGAGGGGCAAAAGAGGGACCTTTGAAGACCTTCAAAGTAATCTTGGTGGCTTATATTTGGACTGTGATCTGTAGGAGGTAATTCATATAGATTTCTGGATGAAAATAGTGATGGTTGTCAGCCAAATGATAACCAACAGTTCTGGTAGGAATGGCCAAAACACGATATTGGAGAGGGAAGCTTGCAATTTTGGACAAAGGTCTTCCTGAACCTTATCACTGCTACTTATCATGTCTACTAAATACTTCGGAAGGGATGGATATTGTATTACACATAACAGGGTCTCGGGCTTAAAGGACAAGTGAGCATGGTAGATAGTAACATATTCTAATAAGCACTTTGTTTAATCAGAACCAACTAGGCATTCTCAATTGTAAAGATAATAGAATACTTTTTCTGAAAAATCTAGTTGATATCACTTAGTACTCTGTTAAATGTCAAGGGTGTCGTTGTTTATTCATTTAGTTGCTTCCGACACTTTGTGACCTCATGGACCAGCCCACTTCAGACCTCTCTGTCAGCCTTTGCCACCCCAGCTCCTCAAGCCAGTCACTCCTCAATACCATCCATCCATCTTGCCCTTGGTCAGCCCCTCTTCCTTTTTCATTCCATTTTCCCCAATATCATTGTCTTCTCCAAGCTTTCCTGCCTTCTCATTATGTGGCCAAAGGACTTCATCTTTGCCTCTATTATCCTTCCCTCCAATGAGCACTCGGGCTTTTTTTTCCTGGAGTATGAACTGGTTGGATCTTCTTGCGGTCCAAGGCACTCTCAGAATTTTCCTCCAACACCACAGTTCAAAAGCATCTGTCCTCCTTCGCTCAGCCTTCCTTATTGTCCAGCTTTCACATCCATAAGTTACTACGGGGAATACCATTGCTTTAACTATGTGGATCTTTGTTGCCAGTGTGATGTCTTTATTCTTCACCATTTTATCGAGATAGGACGTTGCTCTCCTCCCAAGAAGTAATGGCTTCTGATTTCCTGGCTGCAGTCCACGTCTGCAGTAATCTTTGCACCTAGAAATACAAAATCTGTCACTGCCTCCACATTTTCTCCCTCTATTTGCCAGTTATCAGTCAGTCTGGTTGGCATAATCTTGGTTTCTTTGATATTTAACAGCAACCCAGCTTTTGCACATTCTTCTTTCACCTTGGATAGAAGGCTCCTCAGCTCCTCCTCACTTTCAGCCATCAAAGTGGTATCATCTGCATATCTGAGGTTATTAATGTTTCTTCCAGTAATTTTAACTCCAGCCTTGGATTTGTCAAGCCCAGCACAAGAACAAGATGTGTTTTGTATACAAGTTGAATAGGTAGGGCAAGAGTATACAGCCCTGCTGTACTCCTTTCCCAATCTTGAACAAGATTGTTGTTCCATGGTCTGTTCTTACTGTTGCTACTTGGTCGTTATACCGATTCCTCAGGAGACAGACAAGGTGGCTTGGTATCCCCATAACACCAAGAACTTACCACACTTTTTATGATCCACGCAGTGAAAGGCTTCAGAATAGTCAAAGGCATCAGAATAGGCTTCAGAATAAATGAGGGCGCTAGATGTTTTTACACTTACTTACTTACTTACTTAGGCAATCCCTCATTGTCCAAGTAGGATAATCCTCCTGGGTGGGTCCGTAGGCGACTATGGAGCCCTATTCTTGATCTGCATCATCTCCCACAGTGAGGGCATTGGTTTCCAGGTGCAAGGTGGTCTCCGTCAGGGTTGGCTTGACACGCCTTCCTTTTGGCACGTTTCTTTCTTTCGCCCTCTATTCGTGCCTCTTCAAATTCTGCAGCACTGCTGGTCACAGCTGACCTCCAGCTGAAGCTCTCAAGGGCCAGGGCTTCCCAGTTCTCAGGGTCTATGCCAGAGTTTTTAAGGTTGGCTTTGAGCCCATCTTTAAATCTCTTTTCCTGCCCACCAACATTCCGTTTTCCGTTCTTGAGTTCGGAGCAGAGCAACGGCTTTGGGAGACGGTGGTCAGGCATCCAGACAGCGTGGCCGATCCAGCAGAGTTTATGGCGGAGGACAATCGCTTCAATGCTAGTGGTCTTTGCTTCTTCCAGCACGCTGACATTTGTCCGCTTGTCTTCCCAAGAGATTTGCAGGATTTTCCAGAGGCAGCGCTGATGGAATCATTCCAGGAGTTGCATGTGACATCTGTAGACAGTCCACGTTTCGCAGGCATATAGCAGGGTTGGGAGGACAATAGCTTTATAAACAAGCACCTTGATATCCCTACGGATGTCACGGTCCTCAAACACTCTCTGCTTCATTCAGAAAAACGCTGCATTCGCAGAGCTCAGGCGGTGTTGTATTTCGGTGTCGATGTTGACTTTGGTGATATTCTTACAACCATTGGCAAGATGGCCAATGGGCCACAAGCTGAATGTGAGTCAACAGTGTGATGCGGTAGCTTAAAGACCCAGTATAATTCTAGGATACATCAATAGTGGTATCATTTCTAGATCAAGGGAAGTAATTGTCCCACTCTGTCCTGCTTTAATTAAATCTGCCCAGAAATACTGTGTCTAGTTCTAGGTGCCACAATTCAATAAGGGTATTGAAAGATGGAACATGTCCAGAGAAGGGTAATCAAATGATCAAAGGTTTGGAAGCCAAGTCCATTGAGGAACAGCTTAAGGACCTAGGGATGTTTAGGTTGGGAAAAAGAAGGCTGAGATGTGACATGACAGCCATGTTTAAATATTTGAAAGGATGTCACATTGAGGAGGAGGCAAGCTTGTTTTCTGCTGCTTTGGAGACTAGGATACGGAGCAATGGAGTCAAATTGCAGGAAAAAGAATCCACCTAAACATTAGGAAGGACTTCCCGATGGTAAGAGGCGTTGTTTGGCAGTGGAATATGCTGCCTCCTTGGAATGTAGTGGTGTCGCTTTCTCTGGAGGTTTTAAAGCAAAAGCTGGATGACCATCTGCTGGGAGTGCTTTAATTGTGTATTCCTGCATGGCAGAATAGGGTTGGACTGGATGGTCTTTGTGGTCTCTTCCAATTCTATGATTCTAGGTAGTTCTCTAGCTTAATATAAAGGGACATGACCATCCAAGTTTTAGGTATCTGGAATGGTTCTGGACTCAATCCTCCACAATCCTGAGAGGGCTGACTGTAAATTGCTACAGCCTCTCCTATTCATATGCTCTTCCTCATTAATAACCTTTTCCATTTTGACTATTCTCTGATAATTGCCTGGCCACATATCCTGTGTACACTTTTCACGTAATATAAATTACAGGACAGAATAAAATTTAGCGATTCAGTATTTCAGGCATTGAGGATGAGGCAATTCCACTGTTATAGACTTTGCAGCATCGATCAGTTAAAATGTTTTCAAATGTTTATTGCATGAATCGATGCCTTGTCTCCCCTCCTCCTTTGCTGACCATATCAGGGTGACCTAGGAACATATTTTACTTACTGAGGATGTTGATTGAGGACACACACGTATCTCCTATACCCATTTATTCTTTTATATTCCAGTGACTCATATCTCAATGGACTCCTTTTCAGCAGTGAATTTCTGCTTTAAAAAAAACAGCACTACCTGCTTCTGCCATTGGGTGGCTTGAGATCTTGTCTCTGCATATTCATATGTGCATACCATGTTACTTACAGCTGTAGTCATCAACATGAATTTCTCTTCTTTTTTTGGTAGAGGTCATACATTCTATCCCCCAAGCCTCTACAAGTGTTTTGTGACCTTGACCACATTCTGTAATTCAAGACTGTATTTTGTGAAGTGTCTGTCCTTTGCATTTGTGCTTTATGTATTCTCGCCAGTATTAAATATAGACCTGAAATACAACCCTCACGTTAACATATTGCATTAGTCTCCTTATGACTGGCTTTGCATGGGCTCATGGTTTAGATTGCAGGCATCCTATACAGAGAAAGCCTATAAACGCTATTTGGGCTTTAAAAGGTAAAGGTAAAGGTTTCCCCTGACATTAAGTCTAGTTGTGCCCGACTCTGGGGGGTGGCCCTTGAGTGCTCTAACTGGAAGTCAGCTATGACCATCAGTGCTACAGAATTCGAAGAGGCATGAATGGAGGGAGAAAGGGAGAAACGTGCCAAGAGGAAGGTGCATCAAACCAACTGTGATCAGGATCACCTTCCACCTGGAAACCAATGTCTTCACTGTGAGACAACATGCGGATCAAGAATAGGACTCCACAACCACCTACAGACCTACCGTCAAGATGCTACATTTGGAGCACCATCATCCTCAGATTACGAGAGATTGCCTAAGTAAGTCATCTCAATTTCTGAGCCGAAGACCCAGTGTTGTCCGTAGACACCTCCAGGGTCATGTGGTCAGCATGACTGCATGTAGCACCATTGCCTTCCTGCAGAAGCGCTACCTATTGATCTCACATTTGCATGTTTTCGAACTGCTAGGTTGGCAGAAGCTTGGGCTAACAGTGGGAGCTCGCCCTGCTCCCTGGATTCGAACCGCCAGCCTTTTGGTCAGCAAGTTCAGCAGCTCAGTGGTTTAACCAGGACTTTAGTATATATTTAATTTGAATCTGTAACAGGAGGGAGCAGGGTGGTCTTATGCCTCCATCATTACTTTCTGTACATGGGATAGAGAATGGTAATGTGAAGAGGACAACATCTTCTAAACATCCAGCAGCTTTTCTACATTATTGGAAACCAAGTCTGAAGGCAGAACATTGAGACCTTCCATTGAGAAGCTGTTTCTTGTGTTGCCAAAAAGTGCTGGTGCCTCACCAAACGACATCTCCTGGCATTCTATAGCATTAAGCCATGACTAAAGCAGTGCCAAACTGCATTAATTCTGCAATGTAGATACACCCCTCAATAAACATTTTTCTGTTGGTAGTGGAATTTATGTTAAAGGCTCTCCCAATTAGACATCTCTGTGACAGTTTACATGGTAGTGATTTTTTTGTTGTTATAGGTGCTGAGTATATGCAAAATCGCTGCGTACATTATTGTAAGGAAATGCTCTTGAAAATGGTGGCTTTTTCCCGGAAAATGTGTGATTTATTTCAAAATGTAGGCAATTTTGCCTGTTTTCACTTTTTAACTTCTTGTAGATAACAGAAAAATTTTACATTTGTTTGTTTAATTTACTCTTCATTGTAATATACTTTGCATTGTTTTAAAATACTTAAATTGATTTCACTTGCATGCGGCTCTGACCCAAGTGGACAGAATAAATGTCCAAGCAGAGATAGAATCATAGAGTTGGAAGAGACCTCGTGGGCCATCCAGTCCAACCCACTGCCAAGAAGCGGTAAAATCACATACTTCACCTTGTTGATGGGAAGCTTCCCACCGGAGTGGAAATAATCTATCGGACAGATGGCAAGCTATTCAACCTCAGCAGACTGAAAGCCAAAACCAAGGTTACAACAACATCTGTTATAGAACTCCAGTATGTTGATGACAATGTCGTCTGTGCGCATTCAGAAGAAGATCTACAAGCCACTCTAAACACCTTCGCAGAAGCATACGAGAAGCTCGGCCTGTCATTGAACATTGAAAAAACCAAGGTGCTTTTCCAGCAGGCACCAGCCAACCCCTCTCCAATGCCAGTGATACAGCTTAATGGTGTAACATTAGAAAATGTTGATCATTTCCGCTACCTTGGCAGCCACCTCTCCACCAAAGTCAACATCGACGCCGAAATACAACACCGCCTGAGCTCTGCAAATGCAGCATTTTCCAGAATGAAGCAGAGAGTGTTTGAGGACCGGGACATCCGTAGGGAGACCAAGGTGCTTGTCTATAAAGCTATTGTCCTCCCAACCCTGCTCTATGCCTGTGAGACGTGGACTGTCTACAGACGTCACATGCAGCTCCTGGAACGTTTCCATCAGCGCTGCCTCTGGAAAATCCTGCAAATCTCCTGGGAAGACAAGCGGACAAATGTCAGCGTGCTGGAAGAAGCAAAGACCACCAGCATTGAAGCGATGGTCCTCCAACATCAACTCCGCTGGGCCAGCCACGTTGTCCGGATGCCTGACCACCGTCTCCCAAAGCAGTTGCTCTACTCCGAACTTAAGAACGGAAAACGGAACGTTGGTGGGCAGGAAAAGAGATTTAAAGATGGGCTCAAAGCCAACCTTAAAAACTCTGGCATAGACACTGAGAACTGGGAAGCCCTGGCCCTTGAGCGCTCCAGCTGGAGGACAGCTGTGACCAGCAGTGCTGCAGAATTTGAGGAGGCACGAGTGGAGGGTGAAAGAGTGAAACATGCCAGGAGGAAGGCGCGTCAAGCCAACCCCGACCGGGACCACCTTCCACCTGGAAACCATGCCCTCACTGCGGAAGAAGATGCAGAGCAAGAATAGGGCTCCACAGCCACATACGGACCCACAAGGAAATCCATAATGGAAGACCATCTTACTCGTCCAACGAGGGATCGCCTAAGTAAGTAAGTAAAATCACATTCAAAGTGCCCCCAGCAGATGGCCATCCATCCTCTGTTTAAAAGCCTCCAAAGAAAGAGCCTCCACCACACTCCAGGGCAGAGAGTTCCACTGCTGAACAGCTCTCACAGTTAGGAAGTTCTTCCTTATGTTCAAGTGGAATCTCCTTTCCTGTAGATTGAAGCCATTGTTCTATTGCGTCCTAGTCTCCAGGGCACCAGAAAACAAGCTTGCTCCCTCCTCCCTATGACTTTCCCTCCCATATTTATACATGGATATAATGTCTCCTCTCAGCCTTCTCTTCTGCAGGCTAAACATGCCCAGCTTTTGAAGCCGCTCCTCATAGGGCTTGTTCTTCAGATCCTTGATCATTTTAGTTGCCCGCCTCTGGACACATTCCAGCTTGACAACATCTCCCTTAAATTGTGGTGCTCAGAACTGGGCACAGTATTCCAAGTGTGGTCTGACCAAGGTAGAAAACAGGGGTAGCATGACTTCCCTGGATCTAGACACTATACTCCTATTGATGCAGGCCAAAATCCCATTGGCTTTTTAAGCTGCCGCATGAGATTGTTGGTTGTCCACAAGGACTTCAAGATCTTTTTTACATGTACTGCTGTTGAGCCAGGCGTCCCTCATTTTGTATCTTTGCATTTCATTTTTTTTCTGCCTAAGTGTAGTATCTTGCATTTGTCCCCGTGGAACTTAATTTTGTTAGTTTTGGCCCATCTCTCTAATCTGTTAAGATCACTTTGAATTCTGCTCTGGTCTTCTGGAATATTGGCTATCTCTCCTAATTTGATGTTGTCTGCAAACTTGATGACCATGCCTTCTAACCCTTCATCTAAGTCATTAATGGTGTGTGATTCTCCCTATTTCACTTCCAATGGTTTACTGGAATACTTTTCCAGTAACATGCTAAATTAGAATAAATTGCACAATGTGCAAATTAGATGCCTGGATTTAAGGAACTAGAATGCAGCAACCCAATTCCAAATAGTTGTAATTGAACACAAGATAGTGTTAGAATAAAGAAAAATATGCAGGCATAAAATACAAATCTTATTGTTGCTTCGTTTCAAAATTTT
Organism: Anolis sagrei; assembly: GCF_037176765.1. Taxonomy (NCBI): domain Eukaryota; kingdom Metazoa; phylum Chordata; class Lepidosauria; order Squamata; family Anolidae; genus Anolis; species Anolis sagrei. The sequence goes on along the minus strand of NC_090023.1, from coordinate 32,662,223 downwards.
TCTCCTAATCATGGATATTATTGATTGACCTGCCTGTACCTCTGAAATAACAAACACAAACTTCAAAATGTTAAGGTTGGAAAGCTACTTTTAAGAAGAATGAGTAGAATAACACGGTGAAACCATTAGTTAACTGATCAAATATAAGAGACTCAAAGCATCATCCCATCCTTGACCAGTTATGCATGGCTTCAGTATATTGTTTTATTCATTCCTCTTCAAAGAAATCTTCCAAACTATGCTTCCACAATAGATCTTGAAAAAGTTACTTTTTTAAAAAATACGTACAAACCCATACCCCTAGCTAGTGTAGCTTCCAGCTGAAGTATTCTGGATATAGTCCAAATAAGTAACATTTCAAACTTTTGCTGTACATTTGCCCTAGCAGTGGAAGGAAAGGATCAATCATTGTGGTCATGATTGCAGTTGATTGCAGGGAAGAAGCATGTCCTTATGTATTACCGTCTTTATGTTTCAGTTTTGAGGACGAAAGGCCGGCTTTTAGATCTATAACCTCCCTCTTTCATTTGATTTCTATGCCACTTCTTCATTATTCATAGTATATAGATTCACAGAACAGCCACAACTATAAACACATCAAGCAAATAAAACATCAAAAATTCTTGGCCATAAATATTACCATGTTTTATTTGCTTTATGTGATTATTTTAAATACGTTGATTCAGATAAATGGAGTAAAAAAAATGGTAATATAAAAGCCTAAAAACATGGAACCAGGTACCGCTTTCTAGCCCAGGTCTTAGGAAAAAGTATTTCTTCAGCCCTAGAAGTGTTTCCCTGCTCCACAATTGGATTGATGTTTAAAAGATGCTATTAGTTGGGGACCAGATTTAAATTATGTATTTACTAGTACAAAAAGTGTGGTCAGATTTGAGACTAACAAAAAAATGAATATTTCGGTTTACCCTACCGAACTACTTACACAACTGTCATAGAAATGTAAGCATTTTCATCTGTCAAATCATCTTTCTTTCTGGCCCCTCCTACACTGACTATTTAATGCAGCTTCAAAGCGGTATTGAAGAAAGTGGTTTCGCTGTGCAGATGATTACACAGGAAATCCTGGTACTGGTTTGAGGTCTGGATGGTGACTACACAAACCACAGAGCAATGATGCATATCAAAGACTTTTATTCATAGGAGTTTGTTGCCTGGTTACCACAGTTTGAAGCTAGATTCGAACTGCACTAAATGGTCAGTGTAGATGGTGCCTCTCTCTCATCCCTACTTTTTATTGCTGTCAGCACTGGGCTGCATGGGGCTCATAAACAGAAGCTGAGCCCAGCTTTAAAAGGATGCTCTCAACCTATGGTTTATTGGATTGTGGAAGTAGTATTTGGTTTGAACTGGATGGGGTTACATTATACAGACAAACCTGTGTTCTGAAAAAGTAGCTCTTTTTTACTCAGCCTTGCTCCATTTACCTCCTCATCCTCTAATCAGCTGGATTTTTAAAATAGCATTAGAAGAATGGTGAAGAAAGACTGGGAAGACAGGTAATATTAGTGTTTGTTTGCAGCAGCATGTCTGCAATATGTAGTCAAACTTGGTCTGGGAGAAAACATCATTTTAATTTAGCAATTTGACTGTAGATGTTTGTGCCCCACTAGCATAGGTAAGGTCAGTAGCAGCTGCCCCGAGAATCCCTGAGTGAGTAACCTGCAGTTTCTCAAGTAGCTCCTGACACACACACACAAAAAGAAAAAGTATGAATGAACAGCAAAAAAGTGAGAAAACAGAAAACCTGCCTCTCCAGATTTATGAGCTTGGCCACCAAAATTAAAATCATAAGAAAGGTGAAGTCTAATGGGGAAAAATCATTTTAATGTATTTTGGAAGAAGCTTCCAAACAGTCTCCAGAAGGCTTGTAATGTTTTTGTGTAGTTATGCAAGGCTTACCAGACTTGGCTGTTTCATTTCCCATGTGCAGATTTCTAGTTTTGGATTTTAAAAATTGTTGGAACACATTGAACTGCTGTTCTTTTTAAAGGCATAGGAACCGATCCCTATGGTTCTTGTTATTTCTGCCTCCAGTACCAATATTTCTGTTAAAGAAGTAATAATGCCCCTGAACATATTTACCCCATTAACTGAGGCAGACCTGCAATTGAAACTTGGCTGTATTAAGTTGGTGGAGAGGAACAACTTTCACCCCGCACAATCTGGAAAACAACTAAAAATTAATGGTTTCATTTCTGGAATTTTTTTGTAGAGTTAAGAATGTTTGACGGCTATCCATTACTTAGGTTGACAAACCTGGGGTAACATCTTCCTCTTAAACTTGGGGTATATAATGTGGAGGATGGGGGTCATTATGATGAAAGAGGGAATAAGGAGGGGGGGGGGGAAGGCCCAATGACTACAAATCCCCTCATTCTGATCCAAAATAAAGCTTTCCCTATAGCAAGTAGTGACTCTGGTGCATGGACACCTATGCTGTTTGGGAAGATGTTGTCTTGCCACAGTTCCCACTGTTTTCACAAATCTAATGATGAGTTTCTCAACCAACCTCTGAGGATGCTTGCCAGCTTAAAAAGGATGCTCTCGACCTATGGCGAAACGTCAGGAGAGAATGCTTCTAGAACATGGCCATATAGCCCGAAAAACCTACAACAACCCGGTTTCTCAACCTTATGTTCTCAGATTCCATTAGACTGCAACTTCTTTCTTTTCAGCCTTTGGATGTGATGGCAGGGAATAGTGAGAGTTATATAGTGACTCTGCCACATTCCCTGAGGTTACAGGCATAGGATCCTCACAAATGCAGAAAAGTCACAAAATCAAAACAAAACAAAACAAAAAACACTTTTAGTATCAATTTGAGTTTGGTTCCAGGGCCCTCACGGATACCAAAATCTGTGGATGCTAAAGCTCCATTATATCCCATGGTGTTAAAAATGTCCCTTATATAAGATGGCAAAATTAAGGTTTGCTTTTAGGAATTTATTTGGGAGGGAGGTTGAATCTATGGATACAGAATCTGTGGATAAAGAGGGTTGGGTGTGTGCACTTCTATAAAATGAGGGTACATATCTAAATCAAAATTCTGACTAATTCTGGCACATTGTTCCTATTTGAGGTATACATCAGTTGCAAATATTAATTTATGCAGGTTGTATAGTCAGATCGTGTGTAGAAATAATTGTCTTTGTTCTGTTCATAAAGTCTGGTATAATTAAATACAGACCTAGTATGAATGGAAGGTCTTTCCTAATCTTGATTCTGATTTAATGAGAAAGCTCAACTTGGAAATGTTGATGTTAGATGTTTCTTAAACATAACTGATAAATTCTAGGAGTTACTCAGTATTAACATGCTAAGAGAACTTTAGATGCTTCTACGCTGCAGAATTAATGCAGTTTGACACCATCTTAGCTGCTATGGCTTATTGCCAAGGAATCATGGGAATTATAGTTTTATAAGACCTTTAGCCTCCTCTGCCAAGGAGTGCCAGTGTCTCACCAAACTTCAAACCCCAAATTTCAAAGCATTGCACCATGACAGCCACAGTGGTGTCAAACTGTATTAATTTTACAGTGTAGATGCACCCTTTGAAGACTTTGAAGCACTTAGAAATAACCTAATTCAATCTGAGGTTGCTGAAAATCATTTTGAAAGATCCAGCTGTTACTTTCAGTATGTGTTGACTAAAAAGATTGAAGCTCAGAGCAAAATGGTAGATAAGTTTCCCAGGTTTTGCTGCAAATCTCATCCTTTGCAGAGATGCAAAGATTATGGCATAATTCAAAATATATTACTATTACTAACATGCCATTTTGTGAAACAGTGGCATGTTTCATGAAATATAACATGCAAAGAATCTTGTAGCACCTTTGAGATTGAGAGAAAGACCTTGGTAGCATCAGCTTGTATAAATTTAAGTCTCCTACACAGATACATGGAAAGAAATGTCTACGAATGGTCTATGAATGAGCATGTGTATTCAAAATACAAAACTTGTGGGTATGTTGATGATGTGACCAGTTTTAACTATGGTCATTGGGGGACAACGGCAGGAGAGAAAAAATTGCATTAAGCACAATATGAATGTTGGTGGGAGGTATTGCAATGTAGTGTGATGCTGGCTGGGAACCAAAAAGGAGATGTATTAAACCAGGACTTCTTAAACTTTTTCCACTCACAACCCCTTTTGACCCAGGTATATAAAATAGGTATAAAAACCAACATTTAGTGATAATATGTAAATCTGCATATGTATGGTTTGCTAAACAAGCTAATTTTCCTTTTTGTGGAGTACAGCTGAAGTTTTTCTACACATTTTTGCTAACAGACTCGTGCAAATGACTTAAACAGTCACTAGGTGGCATTCAGAAACCTTTTACTGTTTCCTAATTTTTCATGGAAGGAAGAGGGGCCGACCAAGGGCAAGATGGATGGATAGCATCCTTGAAGTGACTGGACTGACCTTGAAGGAGTTGGGGGTGGTGACGGCTGACAGGGAGCTCTGGCGTGGGCTGGTCCATGAGGTCACGAAGAGTCGGAGACAACTGAACGAATGAACAACAACAATTTTTCATGATTCCAACATTGAGCTAAGGTACCCCCCCCCTCCCAGTTTGAAGAAACAGTGTGTTAAACGAATAACACTATGTAACAAAAAATTTGAAAAGTTTATTTTCCCGGTTTGAAAGTGCTATTTCCTGTTTAATTGTGCGGTACTTGAAAGTAGTTGTTCTATTCCTGAAACTTTGTTTTTGTGGCTGCCACAAACTATGTTGAATTGGTTGAGATGCTATTAGATAGTCATTGAAAAACTGTAGCAAAATGTGCTGCAGGAAGTCCTGGAAAAAAACAGTTTCTTTACAGTTTAATAAACTTTTTCCATGTTTTTATGATAGAACCAATTAGGAAATGATATTAATAACTAGAGACAAAAATCATGTTACATAGTGTAACATATTTTCTATTGTGGAAATTTGGGATTGGTGTCCAAGATGACACCAACCTCGGGCAACAGTTGACTAACATGTTAGATTTGATGGCTGGCATCCAGTTAGTAAGTTGAAATGTGTAAATCTGCAGCATGACACCACAACGTACTTTTTTGGCTATTGCATAGCTCAGAATTCTATTCTGACTACACAACATCCTAAAGCCCTCTCTGGTCCACCTTATAAGCGGCAGACCCCCTCTGTAACACAGGTTGCCGTAGAGTAGACACATCCAGCGATTTTTCTTTGGCTACATGTGCTGCAAGAACATAATGTACAGACATGTCCCAATGATCCCAGAGAGCCTGCTGGGTGTGCTTGTCATAGTGCATAAAGCAAAGGAATGTGTTGAATGTGTTCCCTCTGAACGCCCCACTCTTCAACAACATGGAAATCACTGTGTTGGGTAGACTTCATAGTTTAGAGGGCAGCAGGTTTATTATTTTTGTTTTTGAAAGATGACATAGTTACTTGAAATACACCTCTCCTGATAAAGAATCTCAGCCACTGCTTTGTAAATATTATATAGCTTGGATCAGAAGTGGTTTGGACTTTGGATTATAAGATTTTAGAACATTTGTACAATATTTGCCTAAACATATGGGATGAGATATCTTGGAGATGGGACCCAAATCTAAACACCCCAGTGATTCATGCTGTGAAAGCCTTTGACAATGTTGTGCCTGAAACAACATTGATGTACGCTGAACCACCAAGAAAGCCAATATATCACTATCTCAGCAACGCCAAATTTGGGAATTAGGAGCATTTTGGATTTCAGAATTCTGAATGAGGTGTACTCAACCTGTAAACAACAGGGGAATTTGAAACAGTAGTATTGTACTAATGTACAGTACTAGAACTGGGATTTTGCTTTAGTTCCAGTGAATATTATATTCATACTTCAGAAGAAAGGAAGAAACAGCATGGTAAAGGAGGTTTATGGTAATGCTTAAGTATTTCAGTCATTAGGGGACAAAACCAGAATTGTGTGGCTCTTAATTCCTCTTAATGTAAAATGTACATTTTCACTTTGCTTGGTGCCTGCCCTCATGCTGCCGCCACTTGTGTTGGGGACTGACACAAAGATGATGGTGACTGAATTATAAACAGAGATTTATTCTGAAAAACTGTATTGAGTTTTGCTGAGAAGCATGAATAAGCTGAAGTGGAAATAGTTAAGGACTTAAAAGTGTTTGTGCTGGATATTCAGTATTGACATGAGCACAGCCCACCCACCCCCCTGCCTTGCAATCTTAAGAGGATACATCATAAAGGTATGTTAGGGGGGGATGCTAAAGAACATGGTATGAATGGTCCCGTATGTTTTAACTTGTTTGTGTATTAACATTAATTAAAATAAATTGAAATTGCTCATTATACTTTGAGTCTATTTTTTAAACACCTTATAACTTCTTTGCATTTTGACAGCCCTAGAAGACAGAAGAAATTTTGCTACTCATTCAGTAATTGGATCAGATGCTATATGTGAAGTTTCACTTTAAATGATATGTAGGTTTGTGCTATTTTGAGAAAGAAGGCTGAAAGTTCAACAAGCAAAGCAGGGATAGTCTGTGCTTACAGCAATAAAACAACATGTTTATGGGTTGCTGTGAGTTTTCCGAGCTGTATGGCCATGTTCCAGAAGCATTCTTTCCTGACATTTCACCCACATATATGGCAGTCATCCTCAGAAGTTGTGAGGTCTGTTGGAAACTCGGCAAGTGGGGTTTATATATCTGTGGAATGTCCAGGTTGGGAGAAAGAACTCTTGCCTTTTTGAGGCAAATATTAATGTTGCAATTGGCCACCTTGATTAGCATTTAATGGCCTTGTAGCTTGACTGGTTGGTGCCTGGGGATCCTTTGTGTTAGCTGGCCCTAATTTATTCTTGTCTGGATTTCCCCTGTTTTTTTAACCAATCGGCCAGCTAACACCTCCCAACAAAGGATTCAACCAGGAAGCAATCAGCCAGGCTTTGAAGCTGCAGGGCCATTCAATGCTAATCAAGGTGGCCAATTGCAACATCCACACTTTCCTCAGACAAGAATTCTTTCTCCCACCTTGGACTTTTCACAGATATATAAACCTCACTTGACTAGTTTCCAACAGACCTCACAACCTTCGAGGATGCCTTTCACAGATTTTATTTATTTAGTATATTTATATACTACCTTTCTCACCCCTGGGGGAACTCAAAGTGGTTTATAACATTAATGCCAAGAATTCAATGCCAACATACATATAACAAAATAAAATCACAATAACAACACTTACATAAATTAAAACCATTAAACATGGGCATATACAACATGTAAACACTAAGACAAAGTATTAAAAACATCCAAATATAAATGTTAAAATCACATTCAAAAAATCGAACACTGTGGCCATTCTGATTGTCATAGCGTGTATTTCCTGATTATTCTTTGCATTGCATTACTGGCCAAAAGCCTGGTCCCATAACCATTTCTTTGTTTTCTTTCTAAAGGTCAGGAGGGAGTGTGCTGATCTAATTTCACTGGGGAGAGAGTTCCATAGCTGAGGAGCAGCCACAGAGAAAGCCCTGTCTCCTGTCCCCACTACATGCAGCTGCAGGCGGGACCGAGAGCAGGGCCTCTTAGGTGGAGATGTGGGTGAAACATCAGGAGAGAATACTTCTGGAATATGGCCATACAGGCCGGAAAACCTACAGCATCCCGGTGATTCTGCCATGAAAGCTTTCGACAACACATTCAACATGTTAATGTTATTTAAAAAACAATGGTCTATGCTATATTTAAATAGAAGCTCTATCCTCACACTCCAAATAACATCAGTTTCAGAAAAACATACCAGACCTGCAGGCAAGAGGGCAGATTCCCAAACCCCTAAAATGTAGATAATATATTAAAAGAGAACACAGGAATGCTGGACCACTCTAACAACCACCATGTCAGACTACACAGAGAAGTCATTGAAATCCACAAGCATGTGGACAATTTCAACAGAAAGGAAGACACCATGAAAATGAACAAAATCTGGCTGCTATTTTTTTTTAAAAAAATCCTCTAAAATCCTAACAGTAAATAAAGAACAACACTCAAAATCAGGGGAATTCCAGACAAGAAATGATCAGGGCCAGCTAATTACCTCCCAACAAAAGATTCCCCCAGGCAGTAAGAAGCCAGACCTTGAAACTGCTAGGCCATTAAATACTAATCAAGGTGGTCAATTGCTACAGTCACACTTGCCTCAAACAGACAAGAGTTCTTTCTCCCACCCTAGACATTCTACAGATATATAAATCCAATTTTTCTTAATTTCCAAAAGACCCCTCAACTTCTGAGGATGCCTGCCATAGATGCAGGTGAAATGTCAGGAGAGGATGCTTCTGGAACATGGCCATACAGTCCAGAAAACTCACAACAACCCAGTGATTCCGACCATGAAAGCTTTTATAATAATAATAATAATAATAATAATAATAATAATAATGTGGCCCATATGATTCACTGGAACTTATGTCACAAGTACCACCTGCCAGCAGTAAAGAATTGGTGGGATCATAAACCCGCAAACGTTGTGAAAAATGAACATGCAAAAATACTGTGGGACTTTCGAATCCAGACTGACAAAGTTTTGAAACACAATACACCAGACATCACGATTGTGGAAAAGAAAAAAGTCTGGATTATTGATGTCGCCATACTAGGTGACAGTTGCATTGAGGAAAAACAACAGGAAAACTCAGCCGCTATCAAGACCTCAAAATCAAACTGCAAAGGCTCTAGCGTAAACCAGTACAGGTGGTCCCAGTGGTCATTGGCGCACTGGGTGCAATGCCAAAAGATCTCAGCCGGCATTTGGAAACAATAAACATCAACAAAATCACGATCTTTTAACTGCGAAAGGCAACCTTACTTGGGTCTGTGCGCATCATTCGAAAATACATCACACAGTCCTAGATGCTTGGGAAGTGTTTGACTTGTGATTTTGTGCTACAAAATCCAGCAAAATCCAGTTGTGACACACTGTGCTTTTGTGTCAATAATAATAAACATTATTTATAACCTGCCAGCATCTCCCCAAAGGGGATTTGGGGCGGCTAACATGAGGCCAAGCCCAAAAATAATATAGCATAATTAGACACAAAACAACAGAGAAATACATCATAACAAAATATATAAAATAACAAATAAACAGTATAAAATAGGATAGTAAAATCAAACACAAAGGTTGGGCCAAATGTATGAGATAAAATGTTAAAAAGGCGCGTTTGGTGGGGACGCGAGACAGGGCCTTTTCTGTGGTGGCTCCCCGACTCTGGAACACCCTCCCAAAAGATCTTAGACAGGCCCCTACATTGGCAGTCTTTAGAAAGAACTTGAAGACCTGGTTGTTCCAATGTGCCTTTCCAGAGTAGGAATCTCCAATAACAAGTCCCATAAGCACTTTATTAAAACTAAGACTGCCGCACACTGCACACTGCACTTGCCCTATAATCCTTACATATCACCTGTCACATCAGCACTTTTAATCCTGTACCCATTACTCTGGCCCGGCCCAGTTTTATAGTGTCTTGATGTATTGTTTATTGCTTGTTGTTTAATATTGCTTTAATTGTTTTTAATTTGCTTTAGGTGTTGTACTGTTATGTTGTGTTTTGAGGCCTTGGCCTTTGTAAGCCACATCGAGTCCTTCGGGAGATGCCAGCGGGGTACAAATAAAGATAATAATAATAATAATAATAATAATAATAATACCATTATTTTGTACCCCGCTACCACACCTAGCCCAACTTACAAAAGCCCTTTGTCTCACCCTGGTCATTCCACAGATATATAAACCCCTTTTTTCCCAGTTCCAGCAGACCTCACCTCTGAGGATGCTTGCCATAGATGCAGGCGAAATGTCAGGAGAAATGCCTCTAGAACATGGCCATATAGCCCGAAAAAACCCCACAAGAACTGAATAATAATAATAATAATAATAATAATAATAATAATAAGTTAAAACCCTGGGTGAGATAGGAATAAAAAAGTGTATTTGTGAGAGAGGAGCCCAAAAAGGAGGGGCAGTGGGCAGGCCCGTAGCCATGATTTCGTTTTGGAGGGGGGGGGGGGGCTGAATTTTTTTCAGGGGGGGTTCGGGGGGGCTGAGTTTTGGGGGGGGGCTGAGTCTGAGTGAAAGAGGGTGTAGCCTAGCAAACCTTTTGTATCATTACCCCAATACCCCCATGCATATGGGATATATTGAGTATGGTGATCAGATCACGATATGAATAAACATAACAGTTTAAATAATGCACCAGTAAGGCCTTTTCGCGAACCACCATGAGAATTTCGGGGGGGGGGGGGCTGAAGCCCCTCAAGCCCCCCCCCCCCCCGCTACATGCCTTGTAGTGCGGTTTGGCCTTTATAAAGGACAGGGGAAGGTGTTTTATCATAAGGACAACTGCTGGTGGAAATAAACAAATAGGTTAACAATATATTAAAAGAGCTGGGTTGTTGTAGGTTTTTCCGGGCTACATGGCCATGTTCTGGAGGCAATTTTTCTCCTGACGTTTCGCCTGCATCTATGGCAAGCATCCTCAGAGGTAGTGAGGTCTGTTTGAAGTAGGAAAAATGGGTTTATATATCTGTGGAATGACCAGGGTGAGACAAAGGACTTTTGTCTGCTGGGGCTAATGTGAATGTTTCAGCTGATCACCTTGATTAGCATTCAATGGCTTGGAAGTGCCCGGGGGAATCCCTTGTTGAGAGTGATTTTATGTGCCTGTTTGTTTCCCCCTCTGTTGTTTTGCTGTTGTGATTTTTGAGTCCTTTAATACTGGTAGCCAGATTTTGTTCATTTTCATGGTTTCTTCCTTTCTGTTGAAATTGTCCAAATTGTCCACAAATGCATTTTTTATTCCTATCTCACCCAGGGTTTTAACTTTTTAACATGTGGACAGGGGAAGGCGCTTTATCATGAGGACAACTGTAGGTGGAAACAAACAAATAGGTCGACAAGAGTGTTTCTGCCTATAAATCCCATTAGGAATATAGCTTACTTCATTGTAAGAGCTTGCTGTGGGAGATTCTTGTTAAAATAGTGTGCAAAGGAGCATTACAGCAAGGGGTTGTTAGCAACGAAATGTATTTTGTGTATAGAAACTTCCTAACCGACGAGTGTATAATTGGACCTCAGTTTATCCATATAGGAAATGGGACTAGGACTTGTATGACTGTCCCGTTACTTCTGGAGGCAAATTATCTAACGCAGTGAAGTGGGATATGGTTATGTATTTCACAGACTAAGATGGTTTAATGAAAAATGGGGTCGAAGGGAGTGGGGTTTTTAAAACCCTAATTAATTTTTTCTGCCTGCAGCAAGAGCGTCGGGACTTGCTGTGGTGTGGCTTTAGGGCCTCTGCTACAGCCTCCAAGGAGGCCTATTCCACAGCGGGGCCGGCCGCTTAGCCAAGGCGGCGCGCCTGGTTTGGCCCCTATTGAGATCCGCGCCTTTGCCTAGGAGCCGCTCTCTTCATACATTGCATTGCAGCGGCACTTCCAGCCTCATAGAGCTGTGCATCCCGCTTCAGCCATCTCCCTCTCAGGCAGTTTTATATTTGCGCGCCTTTTCCATCCCCGGTGACGTGTCTCCCTCCGCGGCCAATCGGCGCGCCGCTCTGGTCAGGACAATGGGAGGCGTTCCTCCAATCGGCGCGGCGCCTGCCTCGGAGCCGGCCAATCGGAGCGCCCCTGTGTTGAGAGTAATGTTACCAGCGCTGGAGAGAGTGAGCAGGCTGCGTATCGATCCCGTTCTCAGCCATTGCAGTGCATTGGTCTTACATACGAGATCCAGCGGCCGGCGGCGTGACTTGCGTGGAGTGTGGAGTGGAAGGGAACTGAGTGAGGTTCTGGTGCTGGGAAGAGCGGTGAGTACGGTGAGAAAAGGCTCCAGAAGGAGGGAGAGAAGGAAGGAAGAAGAGAAGAGAAGGAGAAGAAGAAGAAGGGCGGGAAGGAGAAAGAGGAGGAGGAGGGAGGCCACGCAGAAGGGGCCAAATCCACACTCTTTGGAGGCACACAAAGCGGGGAAAGGGTGACAGAGAGGAAGGAGAGGCAATCCAATTTCCACACACATATATCTATATTGCAATATCCATCTTGGATATATTTTCAGCTTGGGAGGATTGTGGGCATGGAAAGCGCCGCTTGGATGGGGCGCCTGATAGAGAAGCCACACGGAAAGGGAGCCCACGGAAGGACCCCCACTTGGCCTCTTTGCTGCTCCCCTCCGGGGCGTTGTTGGCCTCCCGGCGATAAATCACCTCGGGAGCTGCGCTTGCCGTAACATGGCTGACTAGAGCCGTGTGGAGAGAAGAGGGAAAAGGAGGGAGGAGGAGGAGGAGGGAGGGAGGAAAACAAGGCGAGAGGAGGCCGGCTTTCAGGCGGAGAAGAGGAGCGACAGCCACCAGCCAACGGAAGGGGGCGCCTCTTGCTCTCCCTCCCTGTCTACACAACCCTCTGATACGGTTCAGTCCCGCTACACTGCGTTCTAGGACTAGAAGCCACGTCAAAAGCCGTTTCAGATGCATCATGTGGCAGATCCAGCCTTTTAACTGCGAAAGAGAGGGCTTCAAAGCCTCACTGGTCGGGGTTTTAAACATCTATCACAAATATGATATGTGATAGAATAGGTTCTTGTGGGTTTTTTCGGGCTATAGGGCCATGTTCTAGAGGCATTTCTCCTGACGTTTCGCCTGCATTTATTTATTTATTTATTTACTGTGCTTATAGACCGCTGTTCTCAGCCCAGGGGCGACTCACAGCGGTGTACAACATGGAGAGAATAAGGTGCAAATTACAGAACATAATCCAACAACAACCTAGCAATATCAAAACAACATCAACAAGCTATGCATCTATGGCAAGCATCCTCATGGCCCTATAGCCCGAAAAAACGCACAAGAACCTAGTGATTCCAGCCATCAAAGCCTTCAACAATACATTGTGATATAATATATTGTGTATACATATAATATTTAGAACATTATAATGTAATACAATATAATAATATGTGATATAATGCGTATACATATAATTATAATATTATAACGTAATACAATATAATAATATGAAATTATATATTTTATATTCCATGTAATATTACTAATAATATTACAATATAATGGTATAGTAGAATATAGTAATATAATATATTATTATAATATATATTATATATATTAATATAAGTGCGGGGTATAAATATAGGAAATAAAAAATAATATAATGTACATGATATATACAGGGTTAGTCAAAATGCATATGACTAACCCTGTATATTGTGTAAGCTGCTCTGAGTCCCCTTCAGGGTGAGAAGGGTGGCATATAAATGTTGTAAATAATAATACATTATAATTATAATATATATATTATAATATATAAATATAATATAAGGACGGGGTATAAATATAGGAAATAAAAAATAATCTAATGTACACAATATATATCGTGTAAGCCACTCTGAGTCCCCTTCGGGGTGAGAAAGGCAGCATATAAATGTCATAAATAATAATTTATAATTATAATATATATTAATATAAGGGCGGGGTATAAATATAGGAAATAAAAAAATAGTAAAATGTGCAAGATATATATATTGTGTAAGCTGCTCTGAGTCCCCTTCGCGGTGAGAAGAGCGGCATATAAATGTCGTAAATAATAATACATTATTATAATTATAATATATATATTAATATAAGGTCGGGGTATAAATATAGGAAATAAAAAAATAATATAATGTACACAATATATATATTGTGTAAGCCACTCTGAGTCCCCTTCGGGGTGAGAAGGGCAGCATATAAATTTCGTAAATAATAATATTTTGTTATAATATATATAAAAATAATATAAGGGTGGGGTATAATTATAGAAAATAATAATAATATAATGTACACTATATATATATATTGTGTAAGCCGCTCTGAGTCCCCTTCGGGGTGAGAAGGGCGGCATATAAATGCCGTAAATAATAATGTATTATTATTATTATTATTATTATATATATATTATAATATATATAAATATAATATTAGGGCGGGGTATAAATGTAGGAAATAATAATAATATAATGTACACAATATATATATCGTGTAAGCCGCTCTGAGTCCCCTTCGGGATGAGAAGGGTGGCATATAAATGTCATAAATAAATAAATAAATATGAGCCAACTTGGGGCCCTTTAAGTATTTTGGACTGCAGTTGCCACCATTCCTGACAGCCTCGGGCCCCTTCCTTTCCCCCCTCAGCCGCTTAAATAGGGCTGAGGCTGTTAGGAATGGTGGGAGTTGGAGTCTTTGGGTCCTTCCACACAGCCCTATATCCCAGAATATCAAGGCAGAAAATCTCACAATATCTGCCTTATCTGAGTCCACACAGCCATATATTCCAGTTCAAAGCAGATAATGTGGGATTTTATTCAGCTGTGTGGAAGGGGGCTTAGTCCACACAGCCCTATGTCCCAGAATATCAAGGCAAAAAATCCCATGATATCTCTTTTGAACTGGGTTATCTGAGTCCACAATCAGATGATGTGGGATTTTCTGCCTTGATATTCTGGGATATAGGGCTGTGTGGACAAGGACTCCAACTCCCACCATTCCTAACAGCCTCAGTCCCCTTCTTAAGCGGCTGAGAGGGGAAAGGAAGGGGCCCGAGGCTGTCAGGAATGGTGGGAATTGGGGCTGTGTGGACTAAACCCCCTTCCGCACAGCTGAATAAAATCCCACATTATCGGCTTTGAACTGGAATATATGGAAGTGTGGACTCAGATAATAACCCAGTTCAAAGCAGATATTGTGGGATTTTCTGCCTTGATATTCTAGGATATAGGGCTGTGTGGAAGGGCCCCAAAATACCTGGAGAGAGGGTCCAAGTTGGCCATGTCTGATCTATTGGAGTTTAAAACATACACATACATAGATAAATCTCTTATCTATAGATCCACACAGCCATATACCCCAGAATATTAAGGAAGAAAATCATATCTGCTTTGGACTGGGTTATCTTGAGTCCACACTGCCATTTAATCCACTTCAGTGTGGATTTTAATACAGCTGTGTGGAAGTGGCCTCAGACAACCCAGTTCAAAGCAGATATGGTGGGTTAATCTACCTTGATAATTCTGGGTTATATATATGGCTGTGTGGAAGGGCTCTGATATGAGAACCCTTCCACACAGCTAAATAAAATCCCACATCTGATTTCAACTGGAATATATGGCGGTGTGGACTCCGATAACTCAGGGCCCTTCCACACAGACCTATATCCTAGAATTATCAAGGCACAAAAGTCCCACAATATCTGCTTTGAACTGTGTTACTTGCGTCCACACTGCCATATAGTCCAGTTCAAAGCAGATAATGTATTTTATTCAGCTGTGTGGAAGGGAGCTTAGTCCACACTCAGATAATGTGGTATTTCCTGCCTTGATATTATGGGTTATATGGCTCTGTGGAAGGGCTCTGGGTGATCTGAGATCCCCTCTAGACAGGCCCCACGTATATATCCCAGGATCTGATTCCAGATTTGCTGCTTTAAACTGGATTATATATGAGTCCACACTGTCAGATAATCTGGGATAAACAGAAAACTCAGGCTACATCGTCCTGTCTGGGGGACCCTTCAACACAGACATTTAACCCAGAATATCAAGGCAGAAAATCCCACATTATCAGAGGGTGGTCTCAGATAACCCAGTTCAAACCAGATATTGTGGGATTTTCTGCCTTGACATTCTGGGATATAGGGCTATGTGAAAGGGCCCTGTATCTGCTTTGAACTGGGATATCTGAAGCTCCTTCCATACAGCTAAATACAATCCCACATTATCTTTGAAGAGAATATATGGCAGTGTGGATCCAGGGACGTTCCACACGTAACCCAGAATATCATGGCAAAAAATCCCACAATATCTGCTTTGAACTGGGTTATTTGAGTCCACACTGTCATATATCCTAATTCAGAGCAGATAATGTGGGATTTATTCAGCTATGTGGAAGGGGCCCCAGGGCCCTTCCACACAACCCTATATTCCAGAATACCAAGGCAGAAAATCCCACAATATCTGTTGAACTGTGTTATCTGAGTCCACACTCAGATAATGTGGGATTTTCTGCCTTGATATTCTGGGATACAGGGCTGTGTGGAAGGGCCCTGGGTTATATGGCTGTGTTGAAGGGCCCTAAAAGAAATAGAAAACCTGGGTTTATAGGGCCTCCTTCCACACAGCCATATAATCCAGAATATCAAGGCATAAAATCCCACATCTGCTTTGAACTGGGATATATAGCAGTGTGGACTCAACCCAGTTCAAAGGAGATATTGTGGGATTTTCTGCCTTGATATTCTGGGTTATATGGCGGCATTGAAGGGGCCCTTCCACACAGCCCTAGATACCAGAAAATCCCACAGTATCTCCTTTGAACTGGGTTACCTGAGTACATGCTCAGATAATGTGGGATTTTATGCCTTGATATTCTGGGATATAGGGCTGTGTGGAGGGGCCCTGAGATATTTGAGGCCCCTTCCACACAGCTCAACAAAATCCCACATTTTCTACATTGAACTGGGTTATATGGCAGTGTTGACTTTGGACCCTTCCACACAGCCCTATATCCCAGAATATCAAGGCAGAAAATCCCACATCTGCTTTGAACTGGAATATCTGGTAGTGTGGACTCTGATATCCCACTTCAAAGGAGATATTGTGGGATTTTTCTGCCTTGATATTCTGGGATATAGGGCTGTGTGGAAGACCATGAGAACCCTGTATCTCAGAATACCAAGGCCGAAAATCCCACATTATCTGCTTTGAACTGGGATATATGGCAGTGTGGACTCTGATATCCCACTTCAAAGGAGATATTGTGGGATTTTCAAAGTAGATAATGTGGGATTTTCTGCCTTGATATTCTGGGATACAGGGCTGTGTGGAATGGCCCTAGGTTATATGGCTGTGGAAGGGCCCTAAAATAAACATTATCTGCTTTGAACTGGGATATATGCAGTGTGGACTCTGATATCCCAGTTCAAAGTAGGTATTGTGGGATTTTCTGCCTTGATATTCTGAGTTATATGGTTGTGGTAGGGCTTTCAGTCCACACCGCCATATATTCCAGTTCAAAGGAGATGTTTTTTTTCCATCTGTGTGGAAGGGGCGTGAGTCCACACACTGCCTTATAACGCAGTTCAATGCGGGTTTTATACCCCTATGTGGAAGGGAGCTTTAGTATGTATCTATCTGGAACAATGAGAGGCTGTAATGGCTTTTATTTCCAAGTCCCAACCAACCCTGACTGACTAACTGAGGGGGGCACCATTGATAACCCAGTTCAATGCGGGTTTTATACAGCTGTGTGGAAGGGAGCTTTAGTATGTATCTATCTGGAACAATGAGAGGTTGTAATGGCTTTTATTTCTAAGTCCCAACCAAACCTGACTGACTGAGGGGGGCGCCATTGAGGGGACTTTTTCTCCCTCAGAAAAAGCGACGGTTTAAAAAGCCTCTCTCTCTATATATGTATTAAACATTAGGAAACAATAAAGACTTTGGTGGCTTGGATTCAAGAGAAACCACTTTCCCTTCATTCTTCTTCTCCTATTTCTCCTCAGCGCCTCCTGTCATGGCTGAGGGAGGGAGGGAAAAAAGAGGAGGGAGGCAGGCGCGCGCTCCCCTCCCTCTCTCCCTCCACACAAAGGGAAGGCAGCCAGGAGCCATATTCTCCTCCTCCTCCCTCTCCCTTCCTCCTCCTCCTCCTTGTCGTCTCTTCTCAAGAGGAGCGGCCATTCCGAGAAGGCAGCTTGTTTCTCAAGACAGTAATAACATTAAAAAAGGGGGGAAAGCGGGTGCCACAGCCTAGGCTACAGTCGCAATGGAGAAAGAAGAAGAAAAAAGGAACACGCAGGCTGGGGAGCCGCGCCTTCCCCGCCCGAAGAGGAGGGGAGTTTCCTTCTCTCAGCAGCAAAGGCGCCTCTCCCTCTGTCTCTCTTCACACAAAATGGAAGGAGGAGGAGGAGGAAGGGAGGTTGTTTTTGCCCGCGGTGACCTCCTTAGGCAGAACTCCGTCGCCATTGTAGCACCAAATAAAACAAGAAACCTCTGGAATCACTATTCTCTCCAAGGCTTCTCCACCCATAACGTCTACACAGGCAGAAAGAAGCCACAAGCTGCACCACTCATTCTATTTATTGTCGACCTTGCCTTTGCAAGGCAGGATTGCCATAAGGAGCTTAGGCAGAATGGGATTTTCCCCCCACCCTCAGCCAGCTAGCTCTAGGGATTTCTTGTTTCAGGATACAGATTTCAGCATTGCAAGCTGCTATTTTGCTGTTATTTGTATTTTATTTATTATTTATTTTAAAAAATGATATTTTACTCTTTACTCACCAAAACAAAACTTTTCTCCTGAGAAGTGTCCATGATTAAATATTGACAATATTCAAAATATATTGGGTATTTGGCCCTTAGGGTATCTCACAAAAATAAAAACTTTAATCCTCAAAGTGCCACTGATTATTTAAAAATGACATTTTACTCCTTAGATATTTTTTTAAAAATATATATTTTATTCTTTAGAATCCTTCACCAAAACAAAACAAAAAATGTTTCTTCTGAGTAGTGTCCATGATTAATATTAACAATATATTGAGTATTTGGTCCTTTTGGTATCTCACAAAAATAAAAAAAAAACCTTTAAATCCTGAAAGAACCACTGATTATCTAAAAATGTTATTTTACTCTTTAGATTCCCTCACCAAAACAAACTTTTCTCCTGAGAAGTGTCCATGATTAATTAATATTGATAAAATTCAAAATGTATTGGGTATTTGGCACTTTTGGTATCTCACAAAAATAAAAACTTTAATTCTGAAAGTGCCACTGATTATCTTTTAAAAAGTGATATTTTACTCTAGATTTCCTCACCAAAACAAAACAAACTTTTCTCCTGAGAAGTGTCCATGATAAATATTGATAAAATTCAAAATATATTGGCTATTTGGCCCTTAGATTTATTTTTTTTATTAAAAAATGATATTTTACTCTTGAGATTCCCTCACCAAAACAAAACAAACTTTTCTCCTGAGAAGTGTCCATGATTAATTAATATTGATAAAATTCAAAATGTATTGGGTATTTGGCGCTTTTGGTATCTCACAAAAATAAAAACTTTAATCCTGAAAGTGCCACTGAAATGATACTTTACTCTTTAGATTCCCTTTCTCCTGAGAAGTGTCTATGATTAATATAGACAAAATTCAAAATATATTGGGTATTTGGCCCTTTTGGTATCTCATAAAAATAAAAACTTTAAATCCTGAAAGTGCCACTGATTATCTAAAAATGATATTTTACTCTTTAGATTCCCTCACCAAAACAAAACAAAAAAATCATTTCTTCTGAGAAGTGTCCATGATTAATATTGACAAAATTCAAAATATATTGGGTATCTGGCCTTTTTGGTATCTCACAAAAATAAAAACTTAAGTGCCACTGATTATCTAAAAAATGATATTTTACTCCTTAGATTCCCTCACCAAAACAAAAAATAAAACTTTTCTCCTGAGAAGTGTCCATGATAAATATTGACAAAATTCAAAATATATTGGGTATTTGGCCCTTTTGGTATCTCACAAAAATAAAAACTTTAAATCCTGAAAGTGCCACTGATAATTTTTTTAAAAAATGATTTTTTTTAAGATTCCCTCACCAAAAACATAAAAAAAACTTCTCCTGACAGTGTCCATGATTAATTAATATTGACAAAATTCACAATATATTGGATATTCTGCTCTTTTGGTACCTCAGAAGAAGAAGAAAATTTTAACCCTGAAAGTGCCACTGATTAATATAGACAAAATTCAAATTTTCCTTTAAAGATATGTTTGACCCTTTCGATTTTCTCACAGAAAACTTTTCCCCTGACAGTGCTCATGATTAAGATTGACAGAATTATGTGTGTGTGTGTGTCTGTCTATGTGTATATATGTGTGTGTGTGTGTATCTACATGTATATATAGGAGCCCACCGTGACACAGTGGGTTAATAATAAATAATAATAAAAATGTTATTTATATTCTGCCCTATCTCCCTGGAGAGACTCCGGATGGATTCCAAACATAAAAGGCAAACATTAGATGCCCGAACACAACAACAATACACTCATAATAACAAAATTTTTATTTATTTATTTATTTGTTATTCGAACACCACTCCTCTGGGGCTCGGAGCAGCTTACAAGAACAGGCTAAAATTGAACACAATTTAAAAACAGCAATATCAAAAATCAAAGGCCTGTCGAAACATATGTCTTACATGCCCTGCGGAAAGCTGATAAGTCCTGCTAGGCAGAGTATTCCAGAGTGATGGTGCCACTGCTGTAAAGGCTCTGCGTCTGGTTGCTGTTAGATGCAAGGTCTTGACACTGAGAATTTCCAATCTTGGTTTTCAGAACGGAGGGATCTCTGGGGTTGGTAGGGGGTGAGGCGGTCCCTGATTGACAACCCAAATATAAAAACACATTAAACCGCTGGACTTGCTGTCTGAAAGATCAGCGGTTCGAATATGGACAGTGGGGTGAGCTCCCGCTGTTAGCCCCAGCTTCTGCCAACTTAGCAGTTAAAAAACATACAAATGTGAGTAGATCAATAGATACCACTTCTGTGGGAAGATAACAGCACTCCATGCAGCCATGTTGGCTAATTGACCTTGGAGGCGTCTACGGACAACGCCGGCTCTTTGGCTTTGAAATGAAGATGTGCACCACCCCTAGAGTCAGACACGACAAGACTTAATGTCAAGGGGAAAACCTTTACTTTATATGTATGCCACTTGGATATTTTACTCTTTTTGATACTTGTGATTAATACAGATAAAATTCTAAAATATCTTATAGCTGAAATATTGAATATGTTGGGGCATTTTTAAAGCATCCATGGGGCATTTTAAATGAAAATTTGTGAATTGAATTTTAAAAGTAACCTGTCAAATGAATAGGTTTTAAGTCTACAAGTCCCTCAACTTCTTTTTTAATCGTTTTTCCAGTTAGCCTTGTTGCCCACATATCCCCTTTTCATGTGAGAACTCTTTCCTTGACCCCAGTTTCCACTGCAGGCTTTTAAGTGTTGTTTACCTGACTGAAACCTTAGACCAGACTTGTTTAGTCAGAAAGTGCAAATCCTTTTTTTCTCTCAGTCTGCATGCCAAACTGATAGGAAATTCTGCTTTCTGTAGCAATACCAGCTAGAAGTGTGCACATTTCCCTAATGTTGTGCAATGTAAAGGAGAGAAGACCTTTTGTAGACAACTATGAGGAAGCTTGGGGAAATAAAGCAATGTTTCCCTGTCAAAAAAGAGAACTTCAGTATAGATATGAAAAAATGAGTGTTTAAAACTTGAAAATATTTCCTCTGATAAAAACATCTCTTCCAAACCAGACCAAAGTCCTCTCTTCCAAAGTAGCTGAACAGCTGCTGTATAAAAAGACACGTCTGTGCTCCCAACCTTAATCCTATTTTTAAAATTTTAATTTCTATCATCCCTTTCTCCAAAGCAACATTCAGTGTCTTGTTAACAAGCCACAGAATTGTATCTTATTAATTTGCTTTATTTCTACCCTGCCTTCTTATAGGGATTCAATGCGGCTAACAATAACATGACAGAACCCAATAATATGTAAAAAATGTAATAAGTTAATATCCTGCTTCTCGATGGGGGGTTGGACTGAATGGCCCATGAGGTCTTTTCTAACTTTTATGATTCTGTGGAATACTAACATATTTGTCATGGATATAAAAGTTAAAATGCAGTTAACCCCATAGGTGTCAATCAAGACCTTTGATCCTTTTTTCATCATTTCAAGGATCTCTGCAATATTGCACTACATTAACAGTTTAAGATGCCAACAGCTTTATTTTTTTATTCTTTTCTTAATGATTTTCTACCATGGTATTTGCTTTTTTTCACAGCAACTACACATCAGGTCAAGATATTCATCAATCCACAGCTCTAAGATCCTTCTGCGTTCAGTCACGACCAGTTCATATCCAGTTAGTATTTATGTAAAATTTGGGTCTCTTGTATCAGATTGCCTTACGTGATATTTCGTTCCATGGAATTGCAGTTGTCATTTTATTGTTAATCCGGTTTGCAGAGAGCAACCTTTTTTGTTTTGTTTTTATAAATAATTTTGTGTCATTCACATAGTCACCTCAGTTGTCAATCTAGATCATTTATTAACAAGTTGAAAAAAATGATCCTTGAAGTCCTTTTGAGCTAAAAGTTGGTACACAAGGCATCTGCTGGAGAACTTTTCTCCATAACCAGGCTTAACACCTCACTCCATCCTAGCAACATGGTTTGTATTAGCACAAGGGAACCTATATTAATGACTACAGTATGCAAGGCGCCTGGATAATCTGACCAGGCCCTCTGCATTCATATACTCAGTTCCATCCCGTGGTCTAGAACATGGTCTTAGTGCAAAATATATCCACACAGATAGGTTGCCAGAGGATTTGTGACTCATAAAAGGTCAGTTTGGATATAGGATTAGTTTGGCAGATTTATTCATGAGTTGATTGTATATCTTTTTTTAAAAGTCAGGCTATTACATTAGAAGATTGCGGAAATGCTGTGGATGTTACTTATCTAGATACCAGCAAAGCATTTGATAAGATCTCCTTGTGATACTTCGTTTAGCAAACTTACAAAAGATGGAAACACCATTAGATGTTCATCAGTGTTCATCAATGAGTATACTTGAGATTGAAACAAGGTCTTGAATGCTACAGGATTGTGTCCTGGACCCAATGCTCTTCAATATTTCTGAATTACTGATTTAGATGATGAGATGGCAGGAATCCTTAATCAGATTTTCATATGACACAAAATGGGGAGGTCGCTTGCATATTGGAAGATGAACATTATTCAAATGGACCTTGATAAACTAGAAAACCTGGCTGAAATTAATAAAATAGAATTCAACAGAAACAAATGCAAAAAAATTTGTACACAATACCCAAGCTCATGTACCACATGTGGAGAAAGAATAATAGGTTTAGAAAACAAAACATACAAAGTGAGGTTATAGGAGCGAAACATGTTCATGAGTGCAGAAAATAATGAGTGGTGACATAATTGCACTCTTTAAGTATCTGAAGGACTGCCACAAAAAAGAGGATACTAGCTTGTTCCCTGCTGCCACATAGGGCAGGCCTAATGGCTGTACGTTACAGAAGGGTAGATTTTGATTGAACATCAGAAGGATTGTCTTGATGGTAAATGAGGTTCAGCAATAGGACCAATTGACTAGAGAAATTGTGGGATCTTCTCAGGATATATTCATACTGCCTCCAAGGCAGTGGTTCTCAACCTGTGGGTCCCCAGATGTTTTGGCTTTCAACTCCCAGAAATCCTAACAGCTGGTAAACTGGCTGGGATTTCTGGGAAATGGAGGCCAAAACCTTTGGGGACCCACAAGTTGAGAACCATTGCTCTAGCTGGAGATAATGCATTGAGCAGGGGGTTGGACTTTATGGCCCATAGAGCCTTTTCAACCCTATGATTCTGACTGGCCTTTGGTCTAATTTGATGCTAGAATTGAGGGAGAACCCTGAAGGAGATAATGAAAGATGGGTGGATGGAGCATTGCAAGAAGGGAAACTTGGCAGGATGGTTTTAGATGTCAGGCAAGACCAGTCTAAATTTCCCCTGCTAGCCTGTTGGGTGAGGAGCCCATGAAAGACTCAACTTTAGGAGTTTTTCTTTCTAGTTGCAGATTTGCACTACCATTTATATTGAGAAGGCAAATTCCCTATTTTACATACATTTGGAGTTTTTTTTTGTTGCACACTCATTTGTTTGCATAAGTCAGGTGTATGATTATACTTCCCCGTGTTTCCCCCCTTAAAATATGAGAATTGGTGCTTCTGGAGATTTGTAGTATTTCACATTTTTCAATAACAAGTTTTCTCCACCTTGTTCTTGCAAAAGAATACTTTCAGGGATTTTGAACTGGAAGTTTTTGGAATTGGAAGCCACATTTTTACTTCTTCCAGCTTCTCTTGTAACTCCTGGAGAGTTCTGGGGCCAGAAGCTTGCTAGCCTTTGGCCTATATAGCTGTCCATGTAGGTAATTAAAAGTATTACAGAAAAAAATTCTTAATACCAGTTGTACATTCCATTTTTCTTTATTTAAAATTTTATTTTTAAAATAAGAATGGTCTATAGAAACCCAGTGAATCCCCAAAGGTCTGTGTTTTATCTTCCAGAATAATTAAAAATGGGCAAAGGTGATCCTAAAAAGCCAAGAGGTAAAATGTCCTCATATGCCTATTTTGTGCAAACTTGTCGGGAAGAACACAAGAAGAAACATCCAGATGCTTCAGTGAACTTTGCAGAATTCTCAAAAAAATGCTCAGAAAGGTGGAAGGTAAGTATTTTGTTTCTGAAATAGTGATGCAATAGATGCCCAAATAAGTGGTAATATTTGGTAATAAGAAATAAAATTACAGAATACAGCTGGATGCCATGTCATATTGAATGTGCATGTTGCATTTATTTTTATAGACCATGTCTGCTAAGGAGAAAGGAAAGTTTGAAGATATGGCAAGAGCTGATAAAGTTCGCTATGAAAGAGAAATGAAAACTTACATACCACCTAAAGGAGAATCAAAAAAGAAGTTCAAGGACCCCAATGCACCAAAGAGACCTCCGTGAGTAGCTTTATAATTAACATGTAACATTGCACTGATAATACAGTGCAATGAATGGTAAAGTTAGCTGCTTATTTTTATTTTATTTCTATCCTATTTTATTATAAACTTCTTGGGAGAATAGTACTAAAACTTCTAAACTTGCTGTGCATAGTGAAGCAGTTTTTTCTATTCTTAAACTTCATAATTTAATTTTCAGTTCAGCATTTTTCTTGTTCTGCTCTGAGTATCGTCCAAAAATCAAAGGAGAACATCCCGGTCTTTCTATTGGAGATGTTGCAAAGAAACTTGGAGAGATGTGGAATAATACTTCTCAAGATGATAAGATACCCTTTGAGAAAAAGGCTTCCAAACTGAAAGAGAAATATGAAAAGGTACACTTGAATAACTATTTTTTTGGCAGGTATTCACAATGTCATTGTATTTTTGTAATAGTAAAGGATACACCTATATAGCTTGCTTTATCTAAAAGTTTGAACAGAAAGCATTGCATCCCATCAGCAGAATATTCTTCCAAATATATGTTGGAAGATACAGTATTGAAAAGACCTTGTGAGAATATTACTATATGTCACAAGAAATAAAAAAATCTCTGGGAATTGTCTGAATAAACCTCATTTAGGTTTATGCAGACCATTCAGTTTATTCAGACCAAATAACATGCTATTAATACTGTCACATATAACTGCAAGATGGATGGATGGCATCCTTGAAGTGACTGGACTGACCTTGAAGGAGCTGGGGGTAGTGATGGCCGACAGGGAGCTCTGGCGTGGACTGGTCCATGAGGTCACGAAGAGTCGGAGACGACTGAACGAATGAACAACAACAACATATAACTATGTTATAGTAATAGTAATAGCTTCATCTTTTAGCTCACAGGTGAAATTAATTTTTGAGAGTCATGGAATAGTACCACATAAATGCTTTGAGTGAAAGCATATAATAGAATCTCACACCATCATCATATCCATATTTTGTTCTGATACCCATGCTTGAAATAAGTTGTAAGAGATGCAACATTAATGGGATAAAATACATAGAAACTGCTCAGGAAGCGACTGGGTAACCTCTTCGTATTTGAAAAGGGATATCTATTGAATTTGTATGACTTTTACATGGGTGGTGTTAGTGATATTTTCATTATGGTCTCCTTTTAGGAGTGAAAAAGAGATAATACTTGAGGGAGGGTAGATAAAGAAATTAAAGAATTAAACCTTGCCCATCTCATACTGAAAAAAAAAAATGCCAACAGCAGAACACGAGTTACGGCTTTCCATGAATGACATTTCCATTTTTGTCGTATTTTGTAACAGCAGCTGAAATATTGTCCCGTTTGAAACCCATAACTATTCTAACTGAACAATCAAGACAAAACTGTCTTAATAAGTATTGAGATTTTATTTATGAGTTATACATGCAATTCAAAAACAGAGACTTAGTACATGCTGAAGGTGGCACTGTCTGCTGTGTAACTGAAATTCATGAAATCTATGAATAAGCTCTTGGTCAGAATGCTTTGATTTGTAATATGTAAAAATATAAATATTAGACTGTCACCTGAGCAAGTTGTAGATTCTGAATTGTAATTGTGCCAGAATGTGAGTCGAGTACATATCCTTGAAGGAATAGTTACTCAGTCATGGGCTGGGGGAGATATACATTCAGTGCTTCAAATTCTTCTGATTATCTCTTCCAAGGATATTGCTGCATACAGGGCTAAAGGGAAGCCTGAAGTAGCCAAAAAACTAGCTCCAAAGCCTGAGAAAAGCAAGAAAAGGGAGGAAGAAGATGAGGATGACGAGGATGATGAAGAGGAAGAAGAGGACGAGGAGGAAGAAGATGAGGAGGAAGAAGAGGATGATGAATAAGTCTCCTTTTTAGATTATTATTTTTGTCTGAAAAGCATCTAACCCCCCTGTACACAACTCACTCCTTTTAAAGAGAAAAATAAGAAACATAAGGTTGTGCAAGATTTGTTTTTAAACTGTACAGTGTTCCCCCCTTTTTTCTTTCTTTCTTTTTGTATAGTTAACACACTACCAAATGTGTCTTTTGGTAGACCTGTCCTCTAGTGGTATCTCAGTCGCCACTAACTTTGCCTAGTACAGTTTATGGGGGTTATAAATTGGCATGGAAGTTTATGGAGATTTCCTGTTGGTGCACAGCACAGATTAGTTATACATGCGGATGTAGTTCATTATTCATCTTCAGTTGTCTGCATCATAAAAGTAGTAGTTGTTCTGTTTAACTGAATACCACTCTGTAATTGCAAAGAAAAAAAGAGAAGAAAAGTTGTAGCTGTTGACATTCTGATTGCTTCTAAGTAAATACATTTTTTAAAAAATTAGTATTGTTGTCCTTTTAATAGGTGCCCTTGTAAAGACAATATTTTCCACTTTTTTCCTGGAAAGTTCATTTTTATGCTCTTTTGGAATCACATCACAATTACACTTCATATAATGACCTGATGTGAGAGCTTTGTTCTACTTGCCCTACATAATCATGATAGGGTAGGAAATACAATATATACAGGAATATGCAGTGCAGGGCTTTTTCTTGTAACAGGTCGCAATTTAAAAAAAAAAGCAGCACCTGTTCTTAGTTAATCTATACTTGCTCAGTTTTTATTGCATACAATATTCTATGGAGCTGTGTAAATTTACCAGTTTGGGAAATACAGACTTCACTGGCATGGGTACTTCTGGGTGGGAGGAGGGAATAACATCAGATAAGTATCCTTGAGGGACCATTGAAAGAGTATATTCTCATTCTGATTTGCGAGGAAATTACATGTATGATTTCATTGACTGGTAATGAGAGTTGTATTTGCAAATACCTGAATGCAGATGTGAGTGTACCTTACCTAAGTAGGTAATGTTAAATGCTAAATTACTGTAATCCTTTAAGGATACTATGACAAGTGATATTTGTGGATTTTTATACCAAGAAATCTCTTGGCACTAAATATCCCACATGAAAAGATTTTACTTTGCTAATGTTTTCCATGAGTGGTACTCTTGTTTGATCTGTATAAATCTATGTTTTCATAAATACTAGTTTTAGCCCATTTGCAACATTTTACATGGTCTCAAAATGAGATAAGATGTATCATTCTATTAGTCTTATAATGCATTCTTGATGTTTGCCCATTTTGTAAGTTAAAAATAAGGGGAAAGTACTTTTTTGATTTAGGTGTGAGATGTAATGTGCTGTTCTAATGACCTCTGATTTGATAAAAATATAGGTTACTTTGAAAACCAAAGTTAAAAAGTTTTTAGTAAAGTATTCAATAAAAAGTGCTGGCAGTTAACTCTTTTACATTTACCTGCAAACTAATTTGGGGATTGATTGGAAATTCTGTAGTTATAAAATGACGGTTCTCAAATGCCAGTGTTTAAAGATAGCATTCTTGTAATTTACACACATTTTTGATGGGGTATTGTTTTGTTATGCATTTTTGACTTTTAAGATTCTTACTTCAATTTTGCATTTGTTTATGTATAACCTCAGGAAAGTATTGAACATCTGATTTCCTGGTTAATACTAATAAAACAATAATTACAGAGGTTTTATATATTTAGTTAAATGAGTTTACTTTAAACATGTGTTGCTCTTCACCAAAAAGTAAAAAATAATAATACAAAACTCATAGGATAGGATCTTAAAATAGTTCACATGAAAATAGTTTTTTAATACATCTGAACTCTTCCTTTGGGCAAAGGATCTCTTGAACAATGTGTGATTGATCATGGGAGATTGCTGGAAGGGAGGATAGGATAGGAAGCGACTTCCATTAACATTGCAGGGAGTGTAATCCTGGTGTATCTGCTCAGGAGTACATCCAAATACCTTCAGTGAGGTTTACTCCTGATTTCAATGGTTTCTAGTTAGAGCGGACACTGGATTTTGCTCAAAGTAAGAAGGCAAATGACTGCAACTTGTTTTCATGAATTTTATGTGAGCATAGCATCCAAAAAGGACTTTAAAGCTTTTTGTGAAGTTGTTCATATCAGTAAGGCTCACTATTACCCACAGTTTTCCATTTCCACGCTTGCATCCAGGAACATATCCCCCCACAGATATAAGAAGTTAATCTAATTCACACAGTTTTGTCCTCATTTGGATACATCAAGTAAAAAAAGGTAAGTATAGCACAAACAAGATGGTTTTACAGCTGGTATGTGTGTCACAAATCCCTGGCTGAGTACTGGCACTAATCCAGATATTTTGTTCTAGTGGAGGTATACAGTATTTCAACTAACAAATAGATCAGTGGTTCTTAACCTGTGGTCCCCCAAATATTTTGGCCTTCAACTCTCAGAAAT
Organism: Anolis sagrei; assembly: GCF_037176765.1. NCBI lineage: Eukaryota > Metazoa > Chordata > Lepidosauria > Squamata > Anolidae > Anolis > Anolis sagrei. The sequence goes on along the minus strand of NC_090023.1, from coordinate 32,633,180 downwards.
CCTAACAGCTGGTAAACTGGCTGTAAAAATATGATGGAAAGATTGGGGGGATAGGTTCCTGCACCACAAAGAATAACAGTTCAACGCATTCAGCTAAACTTTATTGATAGGCTGGAACCAAACTATTGACTCAATCTGGAGAACCCAGAGACACCTACAAACACAGGGGAGAATATTTTTTGGAGCTTGGGTAAGTTAAAATCATGGATATTGTGTCTGGGTAAGGGCATTATACTGTAATGAATAAAATCCTGAATTAAAAGGGTTCATCCACATCTTACAAAAAAAATCTTGTCACAGTTATGTTTCCTATCATTATTAATGCTGTGACTATTGATTCATGTCAGTGACAACATTTACCTCATCGTATTGTCGAAGGCTTTCATGGCTGGAATCACTGGGTTGTAGGTTTTTTCGGGCTATATGGCCATGTTCTAGAGGCATTCTCTCCTGACGTTTTGCCTGCATCTATGGAGAGAATGCCTCTAGAACATGGACATATAGCCCAAAAAAACCTACAACAACCCATTTACCTCATCCTTTACTTGCCCAGTGAACATTGTCAGCCTTCCTTCCATGTTGCTGTTAATTGCCCATTGTTTCGATCTTTGTGGGAGAGAATGCAGTACATTCTTGGTTTAGGCTGCTATTGGTGGTTGAGGTTTTGATCTGAACTTTATAACTGTTTGGTACTGCACCTTATCCACAAAATGAATTCGGCATCTTGAGGCATATCTACACTATCCACTTAAGTCCATTTCAAACAAGTATTGAAGAAAATGGTCTCGCTGTGTAGATTGGTAAAAGGGAAATCCTGGAACTAGTTTAAGGTCTGGATGGTAATTACTCAGCAGTCACACACATTAAGGGCTTGCTTTTGTCGACACTTGCCGTCTATCTGCCGCAGTTTGAAGCTAGCTTTGAACTGCATTAAATAATGTAGATTGGGCCTTGGAGAATTTAAAGCTGGGATCAAAAAACAGAATGGATTCAACAATTCACTGACAAACACTGGCCACCACCAACTTGGAGGGAGTCTGCTCTCTACCTCAGCACCTCTAATTGGGATTATTGATTTTGCACAATCATTACGTTTCAGGACTGGCGAATGAGCAACAAAGTTGTTTGTAGACCATGGGCCACACACCACTGAGCAAAAAGTGATAGCAAATGCAAAGCCGGGCTTATATCCATTAGCAGAGCACCTTTGCTGGCACATTGCAGGTGTCAACTCTTGTTACTGAATAGCAGCATATAGGAATCAGCATAATGTAGGAATGTGTAGGGAAAGTTGTACTAAAGTCGACAACACGTCATTGCACATACCTTATAGTTGATATAAACACTCAAGGAAGCACATAATGCATAAAGCATCAACCTCTTTTGATGATGCCAACCTTAAGACATGAAGCACACGCCTAAAACTATTTCAGAGAATGTGATGTTTTATATGCAGTTATGTTTATTGGAGAGCTGAAATTGGCTTTTGCTCCATTGGGCATGTGCTCCATGGCAAATTTGTGTCTGTTGCTGTCTGATGTGTGAAACTGGCGGCACACAGTATGAAAACATGAATGTGAAAGTAGGCATGCTTATTTGAATAATATCTGAAACATTCACACAATTCCTTATTTTTCTGGATGATAAATCGTTACGTGCTGCTTTTGTGCTTTTGAATACCTCACCAAATCTGCATATCAAAACAGATCAATACTGTGCTTGATGTGCCGAAGTATAAAATCTGCTGCTTGTTGGAATAATTGAAAGAATAAAAAATAAGTCTAATTCATCCATTTATCTTCTGCCAAATGTATGCTCAGTATGAGAGCGGAATATTAGTGCTCTAGTCTTTCTGCATGTTCCGTAAAAGGAAATTGTTAATAATTTTGCTGTATGCTTCAGTTGTTTACCTAATTACTTGTGAGAGAAAACAGCTGCAAACTTACCACACCATCTGGATAGCTGAAAATCAGATTTCGTTGACTTTTTCCATAGTATCTCAAGTGAAGTATGGTAACAAAAATCCAAACTGTGAATCTTGGAATTGGATACTTGTTAAAGCGGCTATACACCTGAATTATCAACTGATTAAAGAATTATAAATTTGCATTATTAACTGAGTCTGTTAACCAACTAAAAACATGTGTCCTTCAAGAATACGTTGCAGAATATACTTTTTAATGAGAGCCAAACAAGTATGCCTTCCTTGGAATACTCTACTTCCTGCTTCACCAATTCCTATGTGCATTTTTTGGATTTTTTCTACACTTGACAGCCATGCCATGCCCAATCTCAAGATTTGCTGAAACACGAAACCTTTGAGAAGAGACTGAATGAAAAGCAAGAGCGGATACAATTTAATCCTTATGCATCAGTTTTGTGTTTTTTTCGTGCTTTTGAAAGAGAGATATATTTTCTGGCCCCAATGAAAGTTACAATGCATTGAGAGGACTGTGGTTAGGATTAGGGTCACTGGTAAAGCTGAATGTACACTTCCTGCATTTCCTGAAGTCAATGAGTGGCTTTGTCCACCTTCCTGGAACACGATAATCACTATAAACAGAGTCTCATTTCTGCTTCTTAGCTTTCCGTTTAGCTAAAGGACAGCACAAGGTTCTTTATTGTCCCAATATATATTGACTGTTACAAACAGATCCGTGACAAATAAATTCATTGGCATTCATTTTGTCCCAAGTTGAGGTATTTTGTGTAGCCCCCCACCTCAAAAGAAAACCTACAACGAAAGTCCCATCTATACTGATGGAAAAATGCAAGTGCCTGAGAAGCTCTGTTGTGGGGGATGATTTGGTCTTGGCAACGGCAGATCTCAGATAAATGACCCAATAAATAATATTGTACAGAGATACCTAACTGGTAAATTTAGCAAACACACAAGATAGATACATTGTAATTCAAACAGTAATTCAAAGTGCTGGTTTTGACCTATAAAACCCTATTTGGCTCTGGCCCAGCGTACCTGTCCGAACATATCTCCTTCTATGTCCCACCTCGGAGCTTAAGATCTTCTGGGGAGGCCCTGCTCTCAGCCTCCCCTCTATCACAAGTGAGGCTGGTGGGGACGAGGGACAGGGCCTTCTCAGTGGTGGCCCCTCGCCTGTGAAACTCACTCCCCGGGGAAATTAGGTCATCAACATCCCTCCTCTCCTTCAGAAGGAAGCTGAAAACATGGATATGGGACCAGGCCTTTGGATAATCTGGCAGACTGACAAGGTAATGACGACCAGAATTTGGAAAGGACTATGGTAATGCTAAACGGACTTGCGGATTTTAGAACTCGGTGAACGTTGGCCACTAGATTGGCTTTTAGTTATTATATTAATTGAATGTTTTAACTTGTGGTTATTGTTGTTATGTATTTATCTGTTGAATTGTTGGCGTCAAATTGTGCCGGTTGTAAGCCGCCCTGAGTCCCCCCTAGGGGGTTGAGAAGGGCGGGGTAGAAGTGCCTGAAATAATGTATGTTTCACAGAAAACTATGCACTATAGCCACAGGCTGCTGTTTGCCACATTTCCTGAACACATATCCAAATGAGCCGCAGTCCTTCCAAAGAGGTTTGGGTGTGCTTAAGGTATTGAAGGATATTAAATTCCAGAACTGGCCTTTTCATGTTCAAGCTCCAGTCCCGGCTGAACAATTAGACTGTTGCAGCAGAAATACTAGAAAAACAAGCATTCCTGTAGGAGCCAACTGTTTTGCTGTCTGCAAACAACAAGGGTCTTACCAAACCTATCCTTCCAGTTGGATGTTTCTACTGTAATGGGCACATGACAAATCTGTCTCAAAACAAAAAGCAGGGCCATCCTGAGCCAAGTTTTTTCTTAAGTTCCTCACTCATTACAAAGCAGATTTGCAGATGTCGCAAAGAGCCGTTCAGTGCCACCCACTGTTGGCAGCTTGGAAAAAAGGAAGGTTATTTTAGGTTACGACAGCCAGCCATTGCTCAGTTAAGCACAGGAAAAAACACAGATCTTGGCTCTCGCTCAGTGTGTCAGAGGTGATCTCCTCTCTGTCTGAGCGAGCTTTAGGGGAGCATGGAAGTGTAGTTTCCTCAAAGCACCACTGCTCTGAGCAGCTCGGTTTTGGTTTTGCTGGTGCGGTTTTTAAACGGCAATTTCCAAATAACTGATCCTGTTTTGAGCAAAGTGTGCTGCTTTTGCTGTGCATCGGGCTGTTGCAGAAAAAAGGCTTTGCCTCAAATCATCTGGTGTCACTTGTCGTGAGATGCTAGTTTAGAAGAATCTAGATCAGAATTTTTTTGGGAATTGTTAAAAAAAAAAAAGACAAAATCTGGCCAGAGATGAAGACTGAATTTCTGGATTTTGTTGCTTGTTCCTCTTCTGGTTTTCATTTCAAAAATTATATGTATTTTCAATCCACATACACACAGATTCTTTATAGCATATCAGTCTTCCCCAGCCTGCTGCTCCCCAGATGTGTTGGACCACAAACACTATACATTGGCTGGGAGTTAAGGGCTTGTACCCCACATCTGAAGGATACTGGGTAGGGAAAATACTCCCCCTTACTATGATGAAAGTTTATGGGAATGTAATAGGATGAAGATGAAATGACATCATCTCTTTCCTCTGAGGTTGAGAGATTGAGAGGGTGTGACTTGCCCAAGGTCACCTGGCGGGTTTACATGACCATGTGGGGATTCAACCTCTGGTCCCCAGAGTTGTAGTCTGAGCTCAAACCACTACACCAAGATGGAAGAAGTCATACCTATGCTTATTTGTGAATCTCATATGAATTACATCCAACAATTCCTGGATCCCTCTACACTTCCATATCATAGAGATTATCAAAGCGGATAATCCACATTATATGCTTTTAACTGGATTATAGAAGTCTACACTGCCATATAATCCAGTTCAGAGCAGATAATCTGGATTTTATATGGCAGTGTAGAAGGGGACAGAGGTGGCAGATTTTCCAATACTGTGATTTTTTTGAAAAAAGAGTGATTTGTACAATACATTCCCCTGAACAAATGCAGCACCTGGAGTTCAAGACATGGCTCTACTGTACTATTCCACAGGTTGTGACATTAACTTTCTCTTGTCACATCAAACAATGAATTTGAGAGACAGAACTGGAGTCTAGCATCAACATTCAGAACACTGGGAGGTTTTTTTTGAAACCACATTAAACATGCGGCTGTCTGTTAAAAACACAATAGCCTCAAGAGTCAAAACCACAAGTGTGTTGGGAATGTCATTGGGTCATCTGTCTGGGAGCAGTTGGCTTGGCTTGATCACAATTCTCCAAGGTCCCAAACAAATGTTTTTGCCAGCAATGCTACCTGAGAGATGATTTTTCTTTTTAAAAAACCCACCATAAAGAGCTTTTCTGTAATCAAAAACATGGGCTCCATACCAAAAATATATATTCCTTTCTTAGGCAATCCCTCGTCCAAGTATGATGGCCTTCCAAGTGTAGTGTCTTGGTGGTGAATATGTAGGTGACTATAGAGCCCTATTCTTGACCCACATGTTCTTCCACAGTGAGGACATTGGTTTCCAGGTGGAAGGTGGTCCCGGTCAGGGTTGGCTTGACACAACTTCCTCTTGCACATTTCTCTCTTTCGCCCTCCATTTGTGCCTCTTCAAATTTCACAGCACTGCTGGTCACAGCTGACCTCCAGTTAGAGCACTTGAGGGCCAGGGCACTAGATTTTCTTTAAACAGGGATGTAAGTGGAGCATGTAACTGCTGCCTATTGGCAGGTGTGTGTGCATGTGTATTTAGATAAGTAAGCATTTTAATGATTTTTAAAATAAATTTCATGAATAGTTCATATTATACTTCTTTTGTTTATGATAGAAAAAAGCAAAAGATGTGGGGAGGCTATAGAACAGGGGCGGAGACTGTGCAGTTCTCCAGATGTTGTTAGACTGCAACTTCCAGCAATTTTAATCAGCAATGCCACAAGTGGAGAAAACTGCAAGTTAACAACATTTGGAAAGCCATTTCTCTCTATCTGCATTGTAAAGGACTCCCATGGAAATGAAAAACCACAACTAAAGAAATTATGGTTTTTAAAAAACCCAGAAATAACACCTTTCTAGCAATTTCTAAGTCTTTCAATATGACTTTATGGTTGACTTTTGCTGGAAGTTCACAATAGAATTGCATCAGAAGACTTAGAGATTCCTAGAAAGGTGTTCTCTCCAGAAATCTCTAGGTTCTCTGGCACTGTTGGAAGAAGTTGACCATGAAGTCACACTGGAGGACTCAAGGATTCCTACACAGAATATTATAATCAAACCCATGGATAATCAAATCTGCGAAAGTTTTAATGGCATAAGTGGAAGGACGACTATAATGGTTGATTGCTCCTGATGCCCTTGGATATTTGCAAATTACTATTCTGATTGCCAGCCTTTATGTAAGATTCAATTGCCACTTGGTTTCTGTATGCAATATACAGAAGGAAATTGTGTTTCTCCTTAGATCACAAAATACCTTGACTCAGCCTAGTTTTCCTGTCTTTTAACAGGGTCCAAAGCTTGCTATTTGGTGTGACTCCCTCATATTCCATATCATGTGTGGCTGTCTGATTCACTTAATTTTTTGGCCTCAAAAAGAGGGAGATACTCCTCTGTCCTCCAAGTCCTGCTAAGCTGTGAACAGAGCATCTGAAGTACCTTCTAGGAGAAGAATGCCTTAGATACAAATGTAGCTGTGAAACATAGAATTGCATGTAATTTCCACAGTTGCTGCCCTTGAAAAAAATCCCTGCAGTTTGAACTTCTGCCTCAGTGCACAGTGTACTGGGCCTCTCCCTTATTCTGCTTCTATGGTGAGTGATATATTTGCTGTATTTGTATTTAAAGGCTGGGTGGTTTCCACCCCTTGCCCTAGTTTGCTGGGGAAGAATCTAGAGGGCGAAGTTTTGCATATCTGCCAGCATCTGCTTGTACTTATTGCACAAGTATTTAGCACAGAACAGCACATACTTGCCTGAAGCTTGAAGGCAAAAGTGAAGTGCGTACTTTAAAAAGCAATCCAGCCGCAGAGCGAATTAAAAGAAAATGACGGCGTGGATGATTCGGCAAACATAGTTGTTCTTAGTGGGTGTAGTTCAGCTGCAGGCCCTTAAAGCATCAAGATTTGAGCAGAAGAGGCAGTAGGTTATTCCTTGGGTATTATGTACAGTACCTGCAAGGAAACAGACACTGCTTTTGAATCCACAATGAAAGAGTTATTTGCATAGCAGAAGACTATGGGTGGATCAGAGTTCTTGGCACAACCACTGCTAGCACAGTGATACGTAAAGACATTGGATTTTAACTCCTGCCAGGCTGGCTGGGGATGAGGGGAGTTATAGTCCAATAGATCGTATTGGTGCAACAGTTTGGAAAATCTAATTTATTTATTTATAGCATTTTTATCCCTCTCTTTCAGCCCGAAGGCGACTCAGATCGGCAACAATTAGATGCCACAACATACATACATATGATGCCTATGTGAGGCCGCTCTGAGTCCCATTGTGGGGAGAAGGGCAGGATAGAAATGTATGAAATAAATAAATACATACATACATACCAATTAAAACTTTTAATTTCACATAATAAAATTTTATTTATTTATTATTTGCTACATTTGTATACCGCCCCTCTCAGCCTGCAGGTGACTTGGGGCAGTTCACAAGGCAACAATTCAATGCCAACAACATCATAAAAACATTTAAAACATTTAAAAGTGATAACATATCAGTTAAAACCATGACAATAATAAAAACAAGTCATTTTGTCTCCTAATTAAAACGTCATCCAAACATATAATCCAATTGTTCCATACAAAACCAATGAAAACTATAATAGTCAATGTCTTCCAGTTCAACTCCTGAACCATTTACATCATCTAAGCTGTTCCGTGTTCGTTATTTCATCACACTGTGCTTATCCTATAACGCCGTGTTTCCGAAAGCTTGCTCGAAGAGCCAGGTTTTTACTCTTTTCCGAAAGGTCAGGAGGGAGGGGGCCGATCTAATATCCCTGGGAAGGAAGTCCCACAGCTGAGGGGCCACCACTGAGAAGGCCCTGTCTCTCGTCCTCTGATTCTGAACATATAGAATAAGACTGCTTCAGGATCTAGTGCAGAGATGGAGAAAGTATGCCTTTCAGAATATATTGACTAGGGCTAATGAGATCTGAAAGCCTTCCTGGCCTAAAATTCAATGTTTGTTAAGTCCTTCAAGAGTAGGTCAGAGGTAGGAATTATGTGACCCTGTAAATCAGTGGTTCCTAAACATTGGTCCTCCAGATGTTTTGAATTTTAGCTCTCAGAATCCCTGACTGTTGGCCAAACTGGCTCAGAGTTCTTGGAATTCAAGTCCAAAACTTCTGAATGACTAAAGTTTAGAAACCACTAAAGTTTAGAAACTATTGTGGTGGACACTGGACATACTTATGATGGAGGTGGGAGCAAGAGAAGGGACTCCCTAGCAGATCTTAGTGCTCATGCCGGTTCATAGAAGAAGATACATTATATTGCTCTATAAAGAGGTTAGGAGGACAAACCATGCAACAAAATGACTGAGATCAATCACCTATTGAGTTAATTTAACACAAAATTATTCATTCCTAACAGAAAAAAGACACAAATTGACCTTGTATCCTTTCATCTCTATTTTAATCCAAAGATCTGTATGTTAACTCCTGCTCAGTAATTGAATTGCTGGGTAAATTTTAACCAGTTGTGATCTCTCAGTATGATATACCTTGTCAAGTTGTTGCAAAAAGGAAATTATGAGTGCTGATCTGAGATCCTTGGTGGAGCAGCATAATAAAAAGTAGTGGTGGAAAATACCATCAAGTAGTAACAATCATTGGAAACATAATAACAATAATTATTATTAATGGTCATTTAGTTTTATTAAGTGCAACTGGAGATAGAAATGAACACGCTTCAGGACCATCTATAAATAAACAACAGCCAAAAAAGAAAAAGGGAAGAAAATCCACAAAGCAATCTCAAAACTGGCAAAGAACCTGGATACCAGATGGCTTCACAGCTGAATGGATAAAACCTTCATTTTTTCTCTCTATCCTTTTATGAATCTCACAGCTCAGTCCCTAAACCAAATAAAGAGCACACTTCATGTGACGAATGCAGAGCCATCTTATGAAGGACTCATGACTATAACATACGTACTTTCAACTTCTGTTTTACTGATTTTTATATAGATTGCTCTGGTAACTTATTTTGACTGCACATAAGTGCTCCAAATAAGAATAAATAATCTTAGATAGAAAGGCAGTGAAAAGTAATTAAGGCTCTAATTAACAACTGTCAGTCTGGTTTACTTAAGAGCCTGTGTGGAAAAGATGAAATTCTCCAGGTGGTTTTTTTTGGCTGTTAACCCCACAATCTTTCACCACCGGCTCTATTGGCCAGGATGCTGGGAGATGCAGTCCCACAACACCTGGAGGACAGTCCTGAAGATCTTCTGATTAGTAAGGAAACTTAAAATGTATAGATCTAGAATGAGTTTCAGAGCAGTTTTAGGTCAGGGGAGGGGGAATACAAGGTAGGTTGTGTAACAAAAGCATGTTGGAACGTGAACGTTTTATAACACGAATCCCACTCTGAATATTTCCAAAAATAGACAGAGAAAGGTAAGGTAGCATTTAGGCAGCATCAAGTGTCAGAGTTTACTGCAGGGAAGCAAACCCATTTCTTCCAGAAAGCAATTGCCTTTTAAATGGCATCTGGCACTCTTTTGGTGTAATGGTTTTAGTGTTTTGGCCAGGACTCTGGATCAAAGGATTCGATGTTTAGCTTGGCCATAGAAACACACTGGGTGACTTTGGGTAAGTCACTGTCTGCCACAGAGGAAGGCAATGGGAAACCCCCTTTGAACAAGTCTTACCAAGAAGACTCCACAATTGGATTGCCTTAGCATCCCTGCAAATTAATTTCCTGCAATGGGAAATTACCTGAACGTGCACAACATCAACAGTATGGCCTCCAAGACAGACTTGGGGTTCTATCCTCATTTATAATACCCTATCCTTGCTTCCTAATGTGCATCGGAAATGTGCTTAACTGGGGGTCAGCTGTGACCAGCAGTGCTGCAGAATTCGAAGAGGCATGAAAGGAGAGCGAAAGGGAGAAATGGGCCAAGTGGAAGGTTAAGCCAACACTGACCGGGACCACCTTCCAGCTGGAAACCGATGTACCCATTGTGGGAGAACATGCAGATCAAGAATAGGGCTCCACAGCCACCTATGAACCCACTGCCAAGACACCAGACTTGGAGGACCATCATGCTTGGGCTACGAGAGATCGCCTAAGTAAGTAAGTAGGGGTCCTATCCTCATTTATAGGTAGAATAGCTGATCCTTGCTTCCTGTCTAATGTGCCATGGAAATGTGCTTAACTTGTTGCATACAGACATCTTAGGCTCCTTCCACATGGCTGTATAAAATCCATATTGAACTGGGTTATATGGCTGCGTGGACTCAGATGACCCAGTTCAAAGCAGATATTGTGGCTTATCTGCCTTGATACTCTGGGTTATATGGCTGTGTGGAAGGGCCCATACATGCTAATGATGTAATCATTGTGTTTGGAAAAAAGGACACAACCTGCATAGCAAGGAACAAGAGCTTGGAAAAGTTAGTTGTTTGGATGGCAACTACAAACAAGTCACTTTTCCAAGCTCTGTTCAGAATAAACAAAAGCAACTTCTCTGTTGGACATTTTGTATCTTGGACATTTTATTTCTATTTCTTTGTTTTCCAAATATTTTTGTGTCCATTTTACTACACACATATCTCAGTTTAAAAAAAGCATCTTCTGAAGCTTCTTTTCCTGAAGGTTTTCAATGCTTGTCTAGTCTTTCCTGTCCTCTTCTTCCTCTATTGAGCTGGAACTTATAAACATGTTAGCATTGGGGAAATGGCGAAAAGGAGAGAAATGCAGAATCTTAGTTATTGGGTTGCAGAAGCGTGTCTTCAACAAACCGTACAATGAACAAAGCTTGAATCAGACACTAGCTGATTCTCAAGCTGTGATGAGGAGAGGTAAGAAATAATAATAATAATAATAATAATAATAATAATAATAATAATTGTGCCGTTTTTCTGGCATTGTATATTTCTGCCGCTTCTATGATTGTTCATTTGTATTTTGATTCTGTAGCCCACTTGTCGATGGATGTTCAGAATCAGCAGCATCCACCACGGTCCTTTTTATCCTGGGCATCGGCCGAGCCAGTATAGACTTCGTTTTGGTTTGCTTCTCCATAGTGCTAATGGGTTAAGGTGCTCTTGGTTCCACTCCTCAACTGAGACCTCTCTGGCTTGGTTGGACCTGCTGGTAGTTACACTACGGCCAGCACAGTTCCCAGCATCCATGGAGCAGTTAAGCCCCCCACCACGACAAGGTGGCACCCATCAGGAGGTGAAAATCATCAGCTGATTTTTCAATCCTGACAAATGCAATTAAGGCTAGGATTGAAAAATCAGCTGATTATTTATTTATTTACTACATTTATATACCACCCCTCACAGCCCAGGGACGACTCAGAGTGGTTAACAATAGGCAACAATTCGATGCCAGAACAGTTACAATTAAAACAATAATAAAATACTATTAAATACTAAAAGCAATATTAAAATGTAGAAAAACATACAAAGCATAAAAACATTACCAAAGCGTCTCCATATCAAATCACTGTCCAGTTGTGTTGTCAGTGGTCCATAATATCGTATATCTATGCCGTATTTGGGAAGGCTTGCTCGAAAAGCCAGGTTTTCACCTTTCTTTGAAAGGTCAGGAGGAAGGGATCCAATCTTATCTCTCTTGGCAGGGCATTCCATAGTCGAGGGGCCACCGCTGAGAAGGCCTTGTCTCTCATCCCCGCCTGACACATCTGTGAGGAAGGTGGGAACGAGAGCAGGGCCTCCCCAGAAGAACTTAGTGGCCTAGATGGTTCATAAGGAGAGATACATTCGGATAGGTAAGTTGGACCGAAACCGTTTAGGGTTTTATAGGCTAAAGCCAGCACTTTGAATTGTGCCCAGAAGCAGATTGGCAGCCAGTGGAGCTGGCACGACAGAGGAGTTGTATGCTCGCTGAGCGTCGCTCCTGTTAACAACCTGGCTGCCGACCGTTGGATCATTTGGAGATTCCAAACAGTCTTCGAAGGCAACCCCACGTAGAGTGCATTGTAGTAGTCTGTATGGGATGTAACTAGAGCGTGGCCTACCGTGGCCAAGTCAGACTTCCCAAGGTACGGGCACAGCTGGCACACAATTTTTAACTGTGCAAATGCTCCCCTGGTCACTGCGTACAAATCTTGTTTTATATCAAATTATCATAATAATTGCTGATGCCTCACACCAGGATGGCATAGCACTGAGCCTGGCCGTGAGATTAGAGATGATATTTCTCAAAAAGGAGTTTAAGGTGCAGCTCCTGAAGCAGCTTCCCCTTTGGCTCAGCACTAAGATTATTGTATTATGTGAATCTAATGTGAAGCTAAGTTTTGGCAAGATAATTTAGCCAAAAAAAAGAGGCGAGTATAAGATTTGAGTGAATAGGGCAGTTCCTATCCTGATAAGTCTTGATTTATTGTGAAATCCTATCAAAGTCTCCATTGCTTTGGTGAGCAGTTAGTCTTTTCCTCTGAGGTTATTCAAACATATTTATTCTCTCTTGCTCTCACTCTCACTCTTCTCTTTAGAAGAGAGAAAGATGTATTCCTTCCCCATTTAGTTAGACTGCCACAGACTATTGAGTGTGGTTCAAGATAAGATACTGTGTATCTGTTGTAATATGGTACTTCCTGAGGTGCTTTGGGGTATATTTATCATGACTAACCTAGGACCTCCCAAGCAGTTCCTGGCACTGTCTTTTAAGATCAGAGTTTGCTAATGGAGAAAGTGACTAATTATTTTAATTATTCCAAGACGCCAAAAATAGCTATATTACATTTTGGAGCTATTGCTTTGCCACTATTTTGTGCAAAATGCTGTACCGTATCTCACTATGTCATACCAATTGAAAATTGCATTTCAAATCTTCCTAAATGGCTCTTAACTGCTTCACATGAAGCAAAATTAGCCTAATCAGCACAGTATTAGCGGAATTATTTATCAACCTGCTTTCAAATTCCTTTTTAAAAATAATATTTCAAAGATTTCAGATGCCTTCACCTCTCCAACACTGGAATACAAATAGCAGAGGGATGTAGAGAAGAGACAAAGTCTCTGGTGTTTGAAAATTTTATTCTTCCAATTAGCCCAATGCATTTTGGCCTATTAATATTTAATGGTTGCCAAAAGGTCATATAAAGAAAAAGGGATCATTCATAAGCAACAAAATGCAATTAAAGACAAGTTACAATTTGCCCTATCATATGTACCTATATCTTACATCAAAATGCATATAGAATGTCTCAACTTTAAAAACTCATGCTATACTTTTGTTTCTTCTCTACATCCATGCTCCTTATTTTTTATACCAATCTGTCATCTTTCCACGTGGTTTTTCTCTTGGTAGGACACACTTTGGCTGCAGCAATGCCACCATCTATGAAATCAGGAACTTGTTCTCTGTGCCTTCCATTCGATTCCACCACCAGCCTCATCCATACATACACACACACACACACACACACACACACACACACTTATTTATCGTGTCAGGAGCAACCAGACAGTTGTATTACATTTTTAACAAAACAAACAAACAAACAGACAAAACACAAAGTCTGCAAGCTTGGTAGTTGATTAAATGTCCTTTGACCAGTATCTGGCCACTTGGAGTGCCTCTGGTGTTGCTGCAAGAAGGTCCTCCATTGTGCATGTAGCAGGGCTCAGGGTGCATTGCAGCAGGTGGTCAGTGGTTTGCTCTTCTCCACACTTGCATGTCATAGATTCCACTTTGTAGCCCCATTTCTTAAGATTGGCTCTGCATCTCGTGGTGCCAGAGTGCAGTCTGTTCAGCGCCTTCCAAGTCGCCCAGTTTTCTGTGTGCCCAGGAGGGAGTCTCATTTGGTATCAGCCATTGATTGAGGTTCTGGGTTTGGGCCTGCCAATTTTGGACTCTCGCTTGCTGGGATGTTCCAGCGAGTGTCTCTGTAGATCTTAAAAAACTATTTCTTGATTTAAGTCATTGACATGCTGGCTGATACCCAAACAAGGGATGAGCTGGAGATGTCACTGCCTTGGTCCTTTCACTATTGGCTGCTACTTCCCGGTGGATGTTAGGTGGTGCAATACCGGCTAAACAGTGTAATTTCTCCAGTGGTGTAGGGCACAGACACCCCGTGATAACGCGGCATGTCTCATTAAGAGCCACATCCACTGTTTTAGCGTGGTGAGATGTGTTCCACACTGGGCATGCGTACTCAGCAGCAGAGTAGCATAGCGCAAGGACACACGTATACATACACATATATACACAAAGCTTCTTCTTTTGTGCAGCTTGAAAGGAGCAATTTCATTCAGGATTGCTGTGGATTCAGCTACACTGTAGAATTAATGCCGTTTGACACTACTTTGACTGACAAAGCAACATCCAAGAAAGCTAAAGGACATCAGCAGCAGGGAGCTTGGAGGAAAAGGCAATGATTGTCTGCTGAAGGCTGCCTTTGACCTCAGCTCCTGGTGACTGGCTCAGGATTCCATGGCGTTGAGCAATGGCAATTAAAGTTGTATCATACTGCATTAATTCTACTGCATTAATTCTACAATGTAGATGCACTCTGAAAGAAGGATAAGGTTAAAGGTGCTATCTCAATTCTGAAGCAGAGAGATCTCTAGACCGGGGGCAAGGTTAAAATTGTCCCATTCTGAGTGTCCCCTCCCATGCATGTGAACAAAAAGGACATGTACACGTGTACCTGCAGCTTGTCTGGTTCTCCATCTGAGACCAAACTCGGCCCTCAGATCTGGAAAGTCTTTACATCTGTCTTCCAACAACCCTTAATGGAATTGAGGTTTAAATGTTCTATGCTGAGAACGGCTCTAATTAAAGAGCCATATATTAATGTAAAATTAATGACTAGATTAATTGTACTCATTAAACTACACGATCTTATTAACTTTCTCTATTTTCTTCACTTAGTATTGATAAGCATCTGCCATGAATTAGCCCTGCAATTATATTTCTTCTCTATTTTTGTTTTATTGCTTTTGCTGTTAGGACCTGTTCTCACAGCATTGCTTTTGTGGTCTGATGGTCTTCTCTCTTCCTGTCGGCTGCACAATACTAGACATTCCAAAGCATCCTGCTTTTCAGGCTTAGCCAAAGACGTGGAAATAAAGGCAAAGGAGTCACTAGGCTAGACGTCATCCTGCTGATGAAAACCAGAACCAAATAAAATCTTGCTTGTTCACGACCAGTTTCAGCTTCGATGTTGTGGAAAACAAACAAAAGGGTCTCAAACGATCTTGTGTAAGGGGAGGGAAACCTCAAGAAAAGAAAAACTATAAATATAAAATTAGCCAAGGAATTAATAAATATAGCTTTGCATTATGCAGAAATAGTCAGCCCCCAAGTTACAAACAAGCTAGGTTTTGTAATGTATTGTTGAAGGCTTTTATGGCAGAAATCACTGGATTGTTGTAGGTTTTTTGGGCTGTATGGCCATGTTCTAGAAGCATTCTCTCCTGACGTTTCATCTGCATCTATGAGGTTGTGCAGGCAAAACGTCACGAGAGAATACTTCTAGAACATCAGGAGAGAATGCTACTAGAACATGGCTATACAGCCTGAAAAACCTACAATAACCTAGGTTTTGTAAGTTTGTTCTTAAGTTGAATTTGTATGTGAATTGGAACAGGAACATTTTTATGTGTAACTCCAGCCATCATATCTATCCGTCCGTCCGTCCGTTGGTCTGTCTGTCATCTATCTATCTATCTATCTATCTATCTATCTATCTATCTATCTATCCATCTATCTATCTATTATTTACAGTATTTATATTCCGCCCTCCTCACCCTGCAGGGGACTCAGGGCAGATTACAGTGTACACATATACGGCAAACATTCAATGCCAATTTGACATACAACGTATACAGACATATACAGAGGCTATTTAACTTTTCTTGGCCGCCAGGGGAGCTATTGCTTTCATTGTCTATCTGCGACACTGATGAAGTACTTCCGCATTCCTCACATGCTTTTGCTGGAGTCTTTTTATGGCCTCATAAATTAGTTAATGATAACATGAATTTCCCTTCCGAGAGGTAGATTTCTCTCTCATTTCCGTCATTTCACCTCATTTCTCAAATATGAATGGTTTGTAAGTCGGATGTTTGTAACCGCCTGTAAGCAACCAAGATCCAAACAATGCTGGTGCTTCTGTGGTTTCCTCTCCCAAGTTCCAATTGCTCTTGCAGAGACTTCTGAAACAATGCTTACAAAAGTTAGTAGAGGGGGGCAAACAGTCCAAGCTCTGCTGCATGTTTCTTGGCATCCTTAGGCCAGAAAGGTGAGCAGAGTAGACAGCCAGGCCTAAGGTAGGACAGAAGGAACAACATCCAGTGAACACATAGGAGCTTGTGATATTTCATTCCATCAAGCTACACAGTACATTTTCCTCTAATACAGGGGTCTCCAAATGAAGTCCTGTGGGCCAGATGTGGCCCTCCAATGTCATTTGCTTTACATTTAGAGTCGCCCTAAGTCTGAAATAACTTGAAGGCACACACAACCACAATTCTAATTAACTTGACTATCTCATCAGCCAAAATTTGGCCCACACTTTCCACTGAAATATTTATTTTATTTTTATTTATTTACGGTATTTGTTGCTTACAGTCGGCAACAATTCGATGCCCCAATAGACATAAAATACAATAAAAAACATTTAGCATATACCGTATTTTCCAGCACACAAGACAGCTGGATGTATAAGACGACCCCCAACTTTTCCAGTTAAAATATAGAGTCTGGGATATACTCGCCATATAAGACTACCCCTCTTTAAAAAGCATCAGATTTGATTTCAATATGGTAATTTTCCTATTACTGTACCTCCTTCTCTGCCTCTCAGATCTCTCACATAAGCATCTGCACCGCTTCACTGCAGTCTTCAGGAAAAAGATCTGAGAGGCAGAGGAAGAGGTACGGTAATAGCATACAAGGGGGGCCAAACAGGTAAAAGAAGCGCCCCTTGACCTCACCATCGGGACTGCATTAAGTCCATGAATCCTGATGAATGGATTTTTTTTCTACTGTACTTGTACAGTGTTGCCCTTATTGCTTTCATACAGTCGCTGCATATGGCAAGGACGCAGCCACTGCAATTTTTGAGCTCCCCCCACCATATGCAGCAACCACAGATTCTCCAATCTGGATTGGAAGTTTCAGCACCCGCTCTATAAGATGACTCCTGCCGTATAAGACGACTCCTGCGTATAAGACGACCCCCACATATAAGGCTACTCCAGCATATAAAACGACTCCTGTGTATAAGACGACCCCTGACTTTTGAGAAGATTGTTTTGGGTTAAAAAGTAGACGTTCCTCCACATGTGGGTTTGACTTTTGCGAATTTTGTTATTCACGGATTTGATGAAAATGCTCTAGGTTTAGATGGAAGACTATGGTAAACCTCGGGTCATGCTGGAGGAGCTGCAGCAGTGGTGTCCAACCTTTTGTCCTCTAGGTGTTTGGATTTCAGCTGCCACAAATCCTGCACATTGGACAAGCTGGCTAGGGCTTCTGGAAGTGGAGTCCCAAACACCTGGAGGACCAAAGATTGGACACCACTGATCTAGAAATTTCTAGAGAGAACACTTCTTTAAGAATCTCTTAGTCAGTGTTTCTCAACCTGGGAGCTGGGACCCTTGGGGGGGGGGGTGTGGATATCAGAGGGGTCACCAAAGACAATCACACATACTTCTGATGGTTTTAGGAACCTTTTTGGCAGAGAAAACTGAAGATCTCTCTGTTTGTCTTTCCTTTATGGAAACAGACGGCAAATCCTCCCACCAAAAGCCCTCCTGCTGCTATGATTGACGAGCCTCTCACCTGGCCTCTCAGTCAAGGAGAGGGCTGTTTTTGAGACTCCAAGCAGGAAGGGGAGGGCAGGCCTGATTGGCTGATAGCAGTGTGGTGTGTGGGCGAGGTAGAGCATGTGAGGTTGGAGGGAGGCTTGTGCCAGCGAGTTCCTTCAAGGCAGCGGTGAAAGCACACATATGACATGGGACTGAGTGTCGCCCAGCAGCATTTACAACACAATTCATAACAGTAGTAAAATTACAGTTATGAAGTAGCAACGAAAATAATTTTATGGTTGGGACTCACCACAACATGAAGAATTGTATTAAGGGATTGTGGCATTAAGAAGTCTGAGAACCACTGCTCTTAGTTCTCCATGCAATTTTGTGGTCAGCAAAAGTTGATCTTTGCATCATGTTGAAGGACCTATACATTCTTAGAGAGGCATTGTCTTTTTTTTAAAAAAAATCTTTACAAATGCTGTTTTACTTTCATTGATGTTTTGTGCCCTAACCCTTGAGCATCAAGGATAGGTGAATAATTTTTTCTACTCTTTTCCCATCAGAATCCAAGGAAGCCCCTTGGGTGCTGAACCAGTGCCTGACTGCTATGATGGTCTGGATGAGGACGAACAGGCTGAGGATCAATCCTGACAAGACAGAGGTCCTCCAGGTCAGTCGTATGTCTGACCGGAGTATTGGGTGGCAACCTGTGCTTGACGGGGTTGCACTCCATCTGAAGACGCAGGACCACAGCTTGGGGGTCCTCCTAGATTCAGCGCTTACACCTGATGCTCAGGTGTCGGCGGTGGCTGGAAGGACCTTTGAACAACTAAAACCCGTGTGCCAGCTGCAACCATATCTTGTGAACTCTGACTTGACCACGGTGGCCCATGGCTTATTTTCTTCTTGACTGGATTATTGCAATGCACTCTCCATAGGGCTTCTTTTGAAAACGACCTGGAAACTTCAATTGGTCCCATGTTCAGATTAATAACTGGTGTTACAGGGAGCGGTCAACCCCCCTGTTTAAGGAGCTCCATTGGTTGCCATTCATCTTCCGGTCCCAATTCAAGGTAGAGGTCATTACCTATAAAGCCCTGAATGGTTTGGAACCCGCCTACCTTCGTGACTGCATCTCCTACCACCAACCTGCACAATCTTTCAGATCCTCCAGGGAAGCCCTCCTTTTGCCTCTTCCTTTATTACAGGCAAGACTTGCAGGAATGAGGGAGAAAGCCTTCTCCGCTGTGGCTTCTCGTCTTTGGAACTCACTACCTGGTGAGATTAGGCAAGCCCCCTCCTTAGCAGACTTTAAGAAACACTTGAAAACCTGGCTTTTCCAATGTGCCTTTGGAGAGTGGCCATTTATTCCACTTCTGTTTGCCCCATCTATAGTGTTTCCCCTATGATGCACTTTCCCCTGCCCTAAACTGAAAGTCTTACCCCTCTGTTTTATCCTTTTTGGGCTCCCCTCACTTACACATGTTCTATTCCTACTTCACCTAGGGTTTTATCATTTTATCTGGCCTGCCCTTCCTGTTTGACTTGATATTGTGTTAATTTGCTTTATTGTTTTGTTTTGCTACTGTAATTATTTTCTGATGTAAGTTCTGGGTTTTTTTTTTTTTTGCACTCTATATTTTATTGTGTTATACTATATTTTTGACGGCCGACAGGGAGCTCTGGCGTGGGCTGGTCCATGAGGTCACGAAGAGTCGGAGACGACTGAACGAATGAACAACAACAAAACTATATTTTTGGGCTTATTATTATTATTGTTATGCATTTGTTGTTTAGTTTTGTTGTTATTTCGAGGGCTGACTGTATTCTTTACCCAGATTTATTATGTGTATTATTTGCCTTTGTAAGTAACATTGTCATATATAACTGTGGGCTGCTACTTCTACCTTGCCCGAAGTAATGTTCTGTGTAATTCATACTGTCTGAATAAACACCTTGCCCAGTAGCAGTTATTAACATGTCCCATCTGAAAAAACCTGGAGCACTGCTCTGTTTGTTTTGCGGAATGACATCCTTTCTTCTAACGTTTGCGTATACACTGACTGACACTTTTGCCCTAAGTCATATTCTGTAATGAGCAAAGTCCAATTGCTTCATAGTTCAGCTCCCTTGCAAAGGGCTCTGCTGTCCAGTATTTTGCTCCGGGGAGATTAGATTGAGCGCCTTGAGGGAAATATGCTGACAACCCCAGAGTGCTTTTCACGTTACTCAAACGCGCTTTCCCCCTCCACCCCATCTTCATTTGAGGCCAATTGAGATAAAAAGAAACAAGGAAGGAAGCTTGAGGCTGGTAGCTTGGCAGGTGCAAGGGCTTTTCAGATAAACATCTGCTTTAGTGGTAACTCTGGACCAGTGAGTGAAACAGTAAGCCTGTTTTCCCTCCTCTCCACTTTTCTTAAAAACAAAAAAACAAACACTGCTTTGCAGACTTTGAGAAATGGGCAGGCTGCTATTTCACTCGAGTGTGTCCATTCAGGCTTTGCACTGTCATATTCAAACAGGAAAGCTACCAGGCTTGATCATTCTTTCCTGTTAGACCAGTAACTGTTTAATGCAGCTGCTCCTCTAGTACACAAGAGCATGGACTTGGAAACTGCAGATGCAGTCGCAAAACAAATCACACACACACCTTGCATGAAGGGGGATTGTGAACATTGTTTGGGCCCTGGAGGAGTTCCAAAAATTAGGATTCCCCCTTTCCTCACATGTGGGATATTCCAGAAAAGGTGGTAGAGAAACGAAATCTATATAAATAAAGATGTAATGTTCGTTTGTGGGATTAACATAACTCAAAAACCACTGGGTGAATTGACATCAAATTTGGACACAATACGCTTGTCAGGCCAACGAGTGACTACAAAACACTGAAAAACACAACAGAAGAGACTTAAAAAGCCAAAAAACAAAAAAATACATTACATCACATGCACAAAACCATATATATATATATATATATATATATATATATATATATATATATATGCAAACACACATATATACACAAATATATACACACACAAAGCACATATACACAGAAAACAACGTGTGGCAGGGGATGGCTAGTGACTAAATAAATGAAATATGGAGCATAATATACATTGGCACCAATGTCTTCATGTGTGATCCTTCTGAACAAGCCTGCAATTTCTGTGAGGTCGCTTCCACACAGCTGTATAAAATCCACATTGAACTGGATTATATGGCAGGGTGGATTCAGGGCCCTTCCACACAGCCCTATATCCCAGAATATCAAGGCAGGAAATACCACATTTTCTGAGTGTGGACTCAGATTACCCAGTTCAAAGGAGATACTGTGGGATTTTCTGCCTTGATATTCTGGGATATAGGGCTGTGTGGAAGGGTCCTCTGATAACCCAGCTCAAGGCAGGTGATGTGGATTATCTGCCTTGATATTCTGGATTATATGGCTGTGTCGAAGGGCTCTGAGACTCACGTAGTGATCTCATGCAGTTTAACTCAATTATTGGCACCCTGCAAGATACTGATGGGAGATTTGGTAAGGAACTAGGGAAGAAAACTGTGAATACTGTGTGCAATTCTGGGCACCACAGTTTAAGGCGGTTATGACAAGCTGGAATGTGTCCAGAAAAGGGCAACTAAAATGATCAAGGATCTGGAGAACAAGCCCTATGAGGAGCATCTTAAAGAGCTGGGCATGTTTTGCCTGCAGAAGAGAAGGCTGAGAGGAGACATGATGGCCATGTATAAATATGTGAGGGGAAGTCATAGGGAGGAGGGAGCAGGCTTGTTTTCTGCTATCCTGGAGACTAGGAGGCAATGGAACAATGGCTTCAAACTACAGGAAAGGAGATTCCACCTGAACATTAGAAAGAACTTCCTAACTGTGAGAGCTCTTCAACAGTGGAACTCTCTTCCCCGGACAGTGGTGGAGGCTCCTTCTTTAGAGGCTTTTAAACAGAGGCTGGATGGTCATCTGTCAGGGGTGTTTTGAATGTGATTTTCCTGCTTCTTGGCAGGGGGTTGGACTGGATGGCGCACAAAGTCTCTTCCAACTCTATGATTCTAAGCAAAGCAAGCAGCACGATCTTTCCCCCCAGGACCATGTCCCCTGGCTAGAGCAATTGCCCCAATTAAACCATTAATGATCTGGCCCTGGCATTTTATCAGAGAAGCTTTGTTTACAAAGGATTTCTCTTATCAAAAGGCCCAGGTGCAAAACAGTGTATCATTGTGGGCTATTAAAATCCTGTTTCCCCTTCCTTCAGGTTGCTCAGCAGATGTTACTAGGACCAAAAAGTTTAACACTGGACTTTGGGTGTTTAGCGTTTTCTGTTGTACAAATGAAGCAGAATCCTATTATAAAGAGTGCTTCGGTAAAGTGCATTTGGGATGCACATGCCTTCCTGATGTTGTCGAATCTCTGTTCACATCACTTCTAATGAGTGTAGCCAACAGTATAGCATAGACTTTCTAAAACATTAAATCATAGAATCACAGACTCGGAAGAGACCACAAAGACCATTTAGTCCAGCCCAACCCAATCCAAATTAAAATATCCAGACTTCTCTTTAAAATAGATCTTAAAAGTTTTATAAACAGCTAGAGCAGGCTCTCCTAACTTTATGACCCAAATGGCAATTGAAACAGTACATTCTTCTCCACCCTCCAGAAGCTCAGATAGGTTGGGACTAGTTTCCCTTGTGAGAGATTTCCACAAACAGAGCACTGCTTCAGAGTGTTAGGTCTGCCTATCAGCCTGGCCTCTTGGAGCTATGGGAGAGGTAAGAGTCCCTCTACTGGAGATTATAGATTTTGGACAGGCTCTTATGAGAGGAGACAGCGTTTCAGATGCTTTTTGCCTCAAGCTGTGTAGAGCTTCCTAGGTCAAGTCTGTGGTGTAATGTAAAATAAACCACGTTTAGTTCACGTTTGATCAGTCCACACACTGTCTTGCCAGGGAAAGAAAATATGCCACGCAGATGAACAGTAAAGAACAAGTAGTTTACTCTTCGTAATACAGAACAACATATATACAATTATGTGATCAGTCACATTGACTCACATACTGTCCTTTTTGAGAGCTTTAAAATGGTCTTTCTTTGTCCATGTAGAAATCTTCCTCCAGCAGCAAATGAAGGAAGAGCACATTCCAAAGCTATCTCTGTATCTGCTTCTCTGCAAGCACCTGATAGCTCAAGCCTGAAAAATGTAACAGTAACCTAAAGTACTAGGCTCAGCCAGCTCCCCAGATGTAGCCCAACTAATCAGCTTTATGCATCTTATTTTACAGTTGTCACACACACACACGCGCTAACTGATTTCTTACATGCTCCAGCTAAGTCTCCTTACAGCAATTTACAATGGTATCATAATCAAAGGTGATTACTCGTGACTGAGTATGATTGTCTTCCAAGGGTGAAGTTTTGGAGGTAGGTCCATAAGTGGCTGCGAAGACCTATTCTGGATCCACATGGTCTTTCTAACTGGGAAGTGACCAAGGGCCCTTCCACACTGCCCTATATCCCAGAATATCAAGGCAGGAAATCCCACATTATCTGAGTGTGGACTCAAATAACCCAGTTCAAAGCAGATAGTGTGGGATTTTCTGCCTTGATATTCTGGGAAATAGGGCTGTGTGGAAGGGCCCTCTGGTAGGGATCTCTGTGGCTAGATTTGCCCTCCCCAGGAAAGGGTGAAAATGGCATACCACCAAACTGGACAAAGGTGCTCCTGGCCACACAGCCAACCACCTAGTTTTCTAGGAACAGTATTGGACCAACAAACCAGATGTCTCAGAAGGAATGTAACCTCATTCAGAACAAGGTATGATCCCAATCCCAGACTGGCTTTCTTGTGGACCAATAGCATTCCCATCATGTCTGGACTGAGACTTAGTTTCTTCATCAACATTCAACCTTCGCTGAATCTAAACAATGATTTGGGACTTCCACACCCACTTTTGCACCAGCTGCAAAAGCAAGATAGAGATATACTGGTGACACTTGATCTCCAAACTCTAGATCAGTGGTTCTCAACCTGTGAGTCCCCAGATGTTTTGGCCTTCAACTCACGGAAATCCTAACAGCTAGTAAACTGGGGTTTCTGGGAGTTGTAGGCCAAAACACCTGGGGACCCACAGGTTGAGAACTACTGCTCTAGATGGTATTTCCCAGTGGCTACAAATAGATGTTAAGAAGCATGTGGAAACAATACTAAGCCCCACAGAAGCCTCCAGATTAATGGTTGGGTCCCAAATAGCAGTCCTCTGGGCCCACCTTCTGAAAATATTAAATTAAAAAAGGCCTGGAATTACTGCAGCCTATTGAACTTGCGTCCCATGTTGCCTGAATGGCTCAGAAGGATTCCGTGAGTGATGGTACTGAATGCCACTGAGAGATTCATTACAATGAACAGAGACACATTCGCCATCCACTTTCTGCCACATGTCATCCAGCAAGGTAGCTGATGCAATTGCAGTCCTATAACCATCAATCCTGAACCCAGACCCAAATGGATCTCATCCAAGAAAGGCTGGAATTGGTCTGCCACCCCACTTGTTCCTTTAAAGGGGGTGGGGAGACCTGAAACTGGTCAACAGTTACCAAGTGAAGGTCTTGGTCTTACAACTGCTTTTTAAAGAGGGGCTGCTATACAGCCTTCTTTCAAAGAAGAATTTACAATCTGCACCATCCAATTGGCTAGCCCTTCTCATGCAGCTTTAAACAGCCAGGCTGGACATGGGTCTAAGGGCCCTTCCACACAGCCCTATGTCCCAGAATATCAAGGCAGAAAATCCCACATTTCCTGCTTTAAACTGGAATATATGGCAGCATGGACTCAGATAACTAGTTCAAAGCAGATATTGTGGGATTTTCTGGGATATAGGGCTATGTGGAACGGCCCACAGAGACTTGCAGTTATAACTTGTAGTTATGTTAACTCAATAAGAAAGAGATAGAAGATGGAGTTTAAATCTTGATCTTTCCTGTAGGTTCAGGCAAAAATAGCCTATTGCAGCCTCCCCTACCCTCCTTGATCTTCCTTATTAATACCTTTTGCAATTTTGGCCAAGGTCTGATGTTGCTTGGCCACGCATGTCCTCATTTTCATCTGCAAAGAGTTGGAGTACAGTTACTCTACCCAGTCTCAGGATTAATGGCAACTGGATTACTTATTATTCTTTATTATTTGTGGTATTTGTATACCGCCCTTCTCAACCCCGAAGGGGACTCAGAGCGGTTCACAGAGTTGGCAACAATTCAATGCCATCGATAAAAAACAGTATAAAACATCAAAATTGTCCCTCCTGATAAAACATTAAACATTATTTAACACTTCACATATAATAACATCACATATCATAAAGACATAGCCGTTGTCTGTAAACAGTCCTGGGTCATTGCACTTTCAACTTTAACTTTAACTTTACATATTCTGTCAAGGGTTGAATGAAAAGTAATGCCTTCAACTTCATAACTCCTCAACAGATGGCAGTACTGGTATGCGGCTTGTTCAGTAGACTCTCCTCTACAGTTCCATTTTAGCGGGAAGCCTTAGCATTGAACAGTTGTGTTGTCAAAGTGCGAAGTATGGAACCCTGCGCAGATGGTCAGCCAATGTGACTTAAGCAACGTATGCAGCAGGTACTGACTTGTTCAGTAGACTCTCCTCTACAGTTCCATTTTGGTGGGAAGTCTTAGCATTGAACAGTTGTGTTGTTAAAGTGCGAAGTATGGAACCCTGCGCAGACGGTCAGTCAATGTGACTTAAACAACGTATGCGGCAGGTACTGGCTTGTTCAGTAGACTCTCCTCTACAGTTCCATTTTGGCAGGAAGTCTTAGCATTGAATTGTTGTGTTGTTAAAGTGCAAAGTATGGAACCCTGCACAGACAGTCGGTCAATGCAACTTAAGTAACGTGCAGTCATTGAATTCTTGACAGCAGAAGGTGTCACCCCAAAGGAGATTCATCAGAGAATTCAAGCTGTTTGTGGTGATTGTGTTGATGCGAGTACTGTGCGTCGTTGGGCAAGAAAGTTTAAAGATTTTGAGGTGGGAACATAAGACTTGTGTGACAAAGAGTTGAACATCCTGTGACAGCAATCAAAAGGTTGACAGATTGATTTAGGACGATTGTCGTATCACTCAAGAGAGAAATTTCAAGTATAATTGGCATTTCACAAGAATGTGTGGGTTACATTATTGCTTTGCTTGGCTATTGGAAGATCTGTGCACAATGGGTACCCAGGATGCTGATGCATGAAATGAAAGCGCACAGACTTGAATATTCAGAGACTGGATCTCACCACCGTATAACATCCTCCATACAGTCCAGATTTAGCACTGTCTGACTTCCATCTGTTACTGATAATGAAAGAAGATCTACGGGGACATCATTATGCTTCTGATGAAGACATTGATAGAACTGTGAGATGCTGGTTGCGGAAACAGAGTGTCGACTTCTTTGGTGACGGCTTCAGAAAACTTGTTCATCATTGTCAGAAATGTATCCAATTGTCTGGTGATTATGTGGAAAAGTGAATAGTGGTAGTTAAAGAGAACATTCTAAGGATTATTTCTGCGTTTGATTTATTAAAATATCCCCATCCAAACCCAAGTAACGAAGGTGAAAGCATTACTTTTCATTCAACCCGCGTATTTTATGTAACTGAACCTTTCTTCACAAACTGTATTTCTGATTTGAGCCAGTAGGTGGCGCTTGATAATACAGTTATGAGTGGTTCTCAAAATGTGCAAGCTCACAAGTCACACTGCCCTTTACCATGGAAATCAGGAAAGCAGATAGCAGCAGTTGGAGAGCAGTCATTTGTTTTAGAAAGGAGGAGAAGGCTTACACTCCTTTTTTGTATCTTTCAGGAATCTGACCTTGTTAGGAATCTATTCATATAATTAAAATATGCTAACTGACTTAATATCTAGATTGGATCTCAGCCAGGGATTTTTTTTTCAAACCACCTATCAAGTATTGTCAAAGACTTTCATGGTTGGAATCACTGGGTTGCTATGAGTTTTCCAGGCTTTCCTCAAACCAGGAAAAGAGAGATGAGATATTGGCTGGCTGGGAGGTTTCCGGGCTGTATGGCCATGCTCCAGAAGCATTCTTTCCTGACGTTTTGCCCACATCTGTGGCAGGCATCCTCAGAGGTTGTGACGTCTGTTGGAAACTAGGCAAGTGAGGTTTATATATCTGTGGAATGTCCAGGGCAGGAGAAATAACTCTTGTCTGCTTGAGGCAAGTGTGAATGTAGCAATTTGCCAACTTGATTAGCACTGATTGGCCTTGCAGTTTCAAAGCCTGGATGCCTCCTGCCTGGAGGAATCCTTTGTTGGGTGATGTTAGCTGACCCTGATTGTTTCCTGTCTGGAATTTCAAGACAGAAAACAATCCTGTCTCTTCATTTACTGCCAATTGCAACATTCACAGCAACCCACCTACCAAGTAATTTGTTTTAGGGGAGACTTCTTGCTGGCCAGGGATAATGGGCAATGCAGTACTGGTTTAGATCATGGGTCCTCAAACTAAGGCCCGGGGGCCAGATATGGCCCTCCAAGGTCATTACCTGGCCCTCGCTCGGGGTCAACCTAAGTCTGAAACAGCTTGAAAGAACACAACAACAACGATCCTATCTCATCAGCCAAAAGCAGGCCCACACTTCCCATTGAAATACCATTAAGTTTATATTTGTGAAAATTGTTCTTCATTTTAATTATTGTATTGTTTTAAAGTGTTTTTTTGCACTACAAATAAGATATGTGCAGTTTGCATAGGAATTCATTCATTTATTTTTTTTGAAATTATAATCCGGCCCTCCAACAGTTTGAGGGACTGTGACCTGGCCCTCTGTTTAAAAAGTTTAAAAGTTTGAGGACCCCTGGTTTAGATTAAGGAATCATTCTCTAATTTGAAAAAAGAAAGAAAGAAAAATGAATGCTAATGTCAGACAATAATAGATATTGGAACTTGGAAGCTGAGGGTGTATCCAGACTGAGTAAAAATACCAAAACATCCTAAATTTTGTTCCTATTTATTCCAATTTTATTTTGCAAATCCAGATACGTTTTGTTAATCACCAAATATTTTCTGTCAGCATGGACTACAATTAGAGACATTTTATACTAGCTCCCCATGTCAATTTATTTTAATTCAGTAAAAAATCAGAAAGAATAGGAATAAAAACTCTGGGATTTTTCACTCAGTCTGGATGTGCTCTGATTCAGATTTTCACAGGAAATTTTGGAATTGGCTGATGTGGGATATACTTTATCCTGACCCATGTTCTTGTCTAAATCATATCCTACTTCCATTGTTTTAGGTTTTGATAATAAACATAGCAAACTGTATAGTGGGCCCTTGTTGTCTGCTGAGGTTTGGTTTCAGAACCACCCCCTCCCGGGGATGGCATGGATTTTCAGCTCCCATTACTGTATGTGTACAGTGGTATCACAAAATAGTATCCCTTATAAAATGGCAAAATTAAGATTTGCCTTTGGGATTTTAAAAAAATACTTCCAAGTAGTAGATGGTTTAATCTGTGGATACAGAATCTGTGCATAAGGAGGTCCCAAGCATGCCCAAACTATAAATAGATATGTATTCTTTTCATTTTTCTACCAGTGCAGATAGTATTTTGCTGACTTAGACTATTAGAATAACTAATATTCCTTTGGGTAGTCAGGGAAAGCCAGAGTAGAAAATGAGTTTGAATCGATACCAACAGAGCCAGGATCCCGAGTAATTTTGTCTCCTCACCATTTTAGCTGCTGAGAAAACTGACTTAATTTATACTTTCCAGGCTGTTATATGCTGAGAGGAACACAGTTATCTTTTCAGTTTTCTGATGTTTACATTGCGGCTCTCAGCTCAAAAGCTGTGAACAGAAATGCATAGTCAGGAAAAGGTGTATGCAGAAAGGCCTAGAAAAATCCACGTTTTGAAGGGGGAAACATAAAATATGTATTTTGGGAAAATTTTGAGGCCTATATTAGTGAAAGATGTATTTTTGTGTAGTTAAAAAGCCTATATTGATAGATTAATGCAGAAGCTAGACACAATGGGCTTGTTGTAGTTTATTTATTCAGTCGCTTCCGACAGTCTGTGACCTCATGGACAAGCTCACACCAGAGCTCCCTGTTGGCCGTCACCACCCCCAGCTCCTTCAGAGTCAAGCCAGTCACTTCAAGGATACCATCCATCCATCTTGCCCTTGGGCAGCCCCTCTTCCTTTTTCCTTCCATTTCCCCCAGCATCATCATCTTCTCCAAGCTTTCCTTTCTTCTCATTATGTGGCGAAAGTACTTCATCTTTGCCTCTAATATCCTTCCCTCCAATGAACAGTCGGGCTTTATCTCCTGGAGTATGAACTTGTTTACTCTTCTCGCAGTCCAAGGCACTCTCAGAATTTTCCTCCAACACCACAGTTCAAAAGCATCTATCTTCCTTCGCTCAGCCTTCCTTATGGTCCAGCTCTCACATCCATAGGTTAGTATAGGGCAGGGGTCCACAAACCTTTTAAACAGAGGCCCAGGTCACAGTCCCTCAAACTCTTGGAGGGCTGGATTATAATTTGAAAAAAAAATGAATGAATTCCTATGCACGCTGCACATATCTTATTTGTAGTGCAAAAACCACTTAAAACAATACAATAATTAAAATGAATAACATTTTTAACAAATATAAATGTATTAGTATTTCAATGGGAAGTGTGGGCCTGTTTTTGGCTGATGAGATAGGATTGCTGTTGTTGTTGTGTGCTTTCAAGTCATTTCAGACTTAGGTTGACCCTAACCGAGGGCCTTGTAAATGACCTTGGAGGGCCGCATTCGCCCCTCGGACCGTAGTTTGAGGACCACTGGTATAGGGAATACAATTGCTTTAACTATGTGGATCTTCGTTGACTGTCTCTACTCTTCACCAATTTATCAAGAAGGGGTGGCTCAGAACAGCTTACAAGATATATATATACATACAATATATTATATTATTAGCATAGTACAATATCACTATTAAATACTATAACATTATATTGTAATATTAGTAATATTACATGTAATATAAATATATAATTATAATATCATATTATTAGTAGTATTATATTGCATGACATTATCTATATATATAAATCTGTTAGGTTGGTTCAACCGGACAGCAAAACTCCACAACCCCCCAACGAAACTGTACCAAAATTGCCATGCCCATAACACAACCCACAAGGTACAAACATATCTACTCAAAATGAAAAACAACACAACAACACACTCACAAAACGGCAAAACAACAAAACTAAAAAAACCAACGAAACTTAACCAAAATTCCCATGCCCATAACACAACCCACAAGGTACAAACATATCTACTCAAAATGAAAAACAACACAACAACACACTCACAAAACGGCAAAACAAAACTCACAAACCCCCCAATGAAACTTAACCAAAATTCCCATGCCCATAACACAACCCATAAGGTACAAACATATCTACTCAAAATGAAAAACAACACAACAACACACTCACAAAACGGCAAAACAACTGAGCATGCGCATTGGTGCCCAGCAGCAAGTTCCCTGGCGTGCGCACACAGTCTTCCGGCCAACGTTCCCTCTGCGGAAGCCATGCCCACTCCAATCCCCGCCGCGCCGCTTCCCGCACACACACACCCCCTGCCGCACACACACACACAACCCCACGCTCCATCACTCCCCCCACCGCCACACACACACGCGCAACCCCACTCCCCCCCGCTGCCGCACACACACACGCAACCCCACGCTCCATCACTCCCCCCGCCGCCGCACACACACACACACAACCCCACCCTCCATCACTCCCCCGCCGCCGCACACACACACGCAACCCCACTTCCCCGCCGCCGCACACACACATGCAACCCCACGCTCCATCACTCCCCCCGCCGCCGCACACACACACACAACCCCACGCTCCATCACTCCCCTGCTGCCGCACACACACACGCAACCCCATGCTCCATCACTCCTTCCGCTGCCGCACACACACACGCAACCCCACACTCCATCACTCCCCTGCCCCAATCTTACCTCCTTTTACTTCATGCCACCTCCAAACCCCACCCCTTCCCTTCCCGCCCTGTCAAAATCCAGGAAAGACAGGAAGGAAGGAAAGAAGGAAGAAAGAGAAAGGGAGATAAAGAAAAGGGGGAAGGAAGGAAAGTTAGAGAAAAAAGGAAGAAGAAAAGGAAAGAAAAGGAAAGATGGAAGGAAAGAAAAGAGAGACAGCAGAAGAGAAAGAAAAAGGGGGAAGGAAGGAAAGAGGTAGAGAAGGAAGAAATGAGAGACAGAGGGAGGGAAAGAAAAAGGGGGAAGGAAGGAAGGCGAGAAGGAAAGGAAAAAGGGAACAAAGGAAGGAAAGAGGGAGTGAAGGAAGAGCGAAGATGTAGAGAAAGAGGGAGGAAAGGAAAGAAGGAAAGAGAGAAGGAAGAAAAGAGACCAGAAGAGAAAGAAAAAGGGGGAAGGAAAGAAGGAGAGAAGGAAAGAAAAAAGGAAATGAAGGAAGGAAAGAGGGAGTGAAGGATGGGGGAAGATGTAGAGAAAGAGGGAGGGAAGGAAAGAAGGAAAGAGAGAAGGAAGAAAAGAGACCAGAAGAGAAAGAAAAAGGGGGAAGGAAGGAAAGAGAGAAGGAAGAGGAGAAGGAAAGATGGGAGGGAAGGAAGGAAGGAGGGAAAGAAGGAGAGAAAGAGGGAAGGTTGGCCACAGCAACGCGTGGCGGGTAAAGGTTGTTATTTCTATGATTATTATGATGCTATTATTCCTATGAGACCCTTTTAGGGGGAATGGGAGAGGTGTCAGGTCCCAGAGGCAATGCACTGCATTATTGTTATTGTTATGATGGTGGTGAAATAAAAGGAAATAAAAAGAGAAAGAAGGAAGCAAACAGGGAGGGAAGAAAGGCAAAGGAAGAAAGGGGGAGGGAATGAAGGAAAGAGAAGGATGAAACCAAGTAGTGAAAGAAGGAAAGAAAGAAAGAGGTAGAGAAGGAAGAAAGGAGAGAAAGGGGGAGGAAAAGGGGGAAGGAATAGGTAGGTACCTCTCTTTCATAATAGTTCAGATATCTACCTCAACTTTGATAAGTTTTACTATAAGCCACAGCAACGTGTGGCAGGGCATAGCTAGTGATATTATAAATATTATAGATATATTGTGTTGTATTGTATTATATTATATTATTAGAATAGCACAGGAGACAAGGTGGAACTGTCTTCTGGCCCCCTCTCTCTTCACTCTGACCCAGAGCAGCAGTTAGTGCACGGGGAGGGTCCCCAACTGATGACATATGCAGGAGACAAAATGGAATATATATAATGTTGGTCCTCTGCATGTACAGATTCTGCATCCACTACTTGAAAATATTTTCCTCCTCTGCAAAAAAAATCCAAAAGGAAAAGCTTGTTTTTTCCAATTTATATAAGAGACATCATTTTGTTATGCCATTGTACATAAGGGACTTGAGAATCCACAGATTTTGCTATCTGTGTAGGGTCTTGGAACCAAACTCCTGCGGATACCAAAGGACCACTTGTAGATCAGTTCATACATCTGGGTTGTTGTAGGTTTTCTGGGCTATATGGCCATGTTCTAGAGGCATTTTCTCCTGACATTTCACCTGCATCTATGGCAAGCATCCTCAGAGGTAGTGAGGTTGCTTGCCATAGATCTAGGCGAAACGTCAGGAGAAAATGCCTCTAGAACATGGCCATATAGCCCGGAAAACCTACAACAACCCAGTGATTCCGACCATGAAAGTCTTCGACAATACAAATTCATACATCTCTGAGTACCTTTTATCCCTGTAGTAATTTCTAGATTGTAACTTCTGCATTCCCTCACCATGTTTATGGGCAAATAAGAGAGGTAGCCGCTTGCACAACAGGCAGACAAATCTCAATTTCAGCTGGACAACAGCATCTCTTCCTTGGGCTTATCACATGACGTCATTCCTTTCCTGCTGCTCTCTTGGTGAGAAACAGCTTGGAAAGCATTTCTCTTACAGGCACAAATAATCCATTAATGACCTCCTTTTGTTAAAAGAGATGCTTTTTAGGAATGACGTCATGTGATGAGTCCAAGGGCATCAGCCTGTTGTCTCACAACCTTCACGTTGTGAAGCAAACTGGAACATACACTTTGAAGATAATCTCTTATCAGCATTCATATTATGCTGCTTTGACTTAATCCATGGTCCTGCGCTTGATCTTTCCCACTGCCTATTAGCCACCTTCACCTTCCTCCCCATGTATGCTCTACTCAGCGAATGTGTACAGTCCAATCTTTTATATTTATTTTTGAAACAAATATGCAATAACAGTAAAATAAAAAAATGAAAAAATGAAGATTGTTTGTTATTTGGGGGGAGGGATTTGACATTTGTCTAGCTATAGATGATAGGGACTGGACAGGGGAAGCCTATAGGCAGAGGACAGAATCAGAGGTCATCTTTAGTGATCAGCAAAGGATGTTAGGGGAGAACGCCAGATCTGACAAGCCTTGCGTTTAGACACTAGTATTTTATGAACATTCAAAAAGGCACACTTTACTCTGATTGGTGCAAATCAAGATCCACTGTCTTATCGTTTAGATGTACATGCCCTGTTGGCATGTTTTATAGCTTATGATTAGTGGAGTGTGTATGGTGAGAACTTTAATAGCTTTTTCATTGGAGGAAACCTTGTGTCTGAACCATCCTCTTTAGGCTGGCAAAGGTTTCCGAGTCAGGGAAATGGGTGCTAGAAAGAGAAATGATGGAATTGATTACTATCAGGGAGGAATGAATCCTAATTCATCTAAAACACAGACATGTGCTTTTCATCTTAAGAGCAGACAAGCATCTCAAGCTCTGAAGATTACCTGGGAAGAAATCCCACCAGAGCACTGCAGGACACCCAAATACCTGGGAGTTACCCTGGACTGTGCTCTGACCTACAAGAAGCACTGCTTGAATATCAAGCAAAAAATGTGCCCTAGAAACGATATCGTACGAAAGCTGACTGGCACAACCTGGGGATCACAACCAGATACAATGAAGAAATCTGCCCTTGTGCTTTGCTACTCTTCTGCTGAGTACACATTCCCAGTGTGGAACACATCTCACCACACTAAACAGTGTATGTGGCTCTTAATGAGACATGCCACATTATCACAGGATGTCTGTGCTGTACACCACAAGAGAAATTACACTGTTTAGCCGATATTGCACCACCTGACATCCACTGGGAAGTAGCAGCCAATAATGAAAGTACCAAGGCAGCGACATCTCCAACCCATCCCCTGTTCGGATATATCAGCCAGCACGCCTACACCTTAAATCAAGAAATAGTTTCTTAAGATCTACAGAGATGCTTGCAGGAACACCTCAGCAAGCGTGAGTCCAAAAGTGGCACGCTAAAACCCAGAACCTCCACCCATGGCTGATACAAAGTGAGAGACTCCCTCCTGGGCACACAGAAGACTGGGCGACTTGGAAGGCGCTGAACAGACTGCTCTGGCACCACGAGATGGAGAGCTAGCCTTAAGAAATGGAGCCACAAAGTGGAGTCCACGCCATGCGAGTGTGGAGAAGAGGAAACCACAGACCACTTATTACAATGTAGTATGAGTCCTGCCACATGCACAATGGAGGACCTCATTATAGCAACACCAGAGGCACTTCAAGTGGCCAGCTATGGTCAAAGGACATTTAATATAATGCCAAGTTTTAAAACTTTGTGTTTTTAAAAAATACATTAAAATAAATTACATTACATTAAAATAAATTACAACTGTACTTCTTGGTTCGATAAACAATTAGGGAGGAATGGCCCTTAGGTGGCGGGATCTCCTCATTTCCTTGATGAAACAATGGGGAGTGTAGCTGTGGTGATGGGCTTCAGAGTCACTTTGTGTGGAATTCATTGAGCCCCTGGATATCCGCTGCAGGCTGATTGAATATTGGCATTCTGATATATTATTCAGCGTGGTGGCTTGGCTGAAGAGGAAGTTCTCTGCCTTGTGTGATAAACTCCATAGACCAAAACACCTGAAAGATACAGATATTTACCCTTGCTTTAGTCCACAGCATCACAGAACATTTCATCTATGATGACTCACCTAAAAGCTCTGCTATAGAGTCAACATTAAAACAGGCAATCAATTTTTGTCACCTGGAAAAGTGCCAAGACTGTCTGTCTCCTAGTCACAATCCAGTGTATTTTCTAGATCGAGGTAATGCATTTACCTGTGTTCTAGCCATATGTATACATCAGGCAAAGGGGATAAAAAAGGAAATATCACCACATTTTACATGATACGGAAAAACAGTTGCTGTGGCCTAGTCTTGTAGTAAATGAGTTTACCATTTGCTGTAAAACCTGCATAATTCTCATGGGAGTAGACAAGATCTATAATTCTGAGAACTTTCTTCATTCATCAGGTTATAAACTGCAGAAGATGTAGTTTTTAAAACTTTTAAAGCAATTTAAAAAACAATAATGTTCAAATCTCTGAAACTTTTCTGCAGCTCATATTTTCATGGTGTCTGGTCCCCCTCTCATGTTGATTTGTCCACAATATGAGGTGCTTGAAATACTGGCCAGAGTTCACAAAGAGGTCATCTTGCTTCATGTTTCATATATACATACATACATACAATTTATTAATAATACATAGGCACACATAGGGAAATCCATAGAAAGGAGGGGGACCTGTGCTGGCGGAGGCCTCTCACTATGGAGTTTTTGGGGAAACATACAGAGTGGGGCTCAAAGATCAGACTGGGGACCTGTGTTCGTGGAAGTCAGGCTGTTCCCGAGGGATTTGATGAGGGGTCCCTTGCAGGCAAGGGGTTTGGGGGATCCCTAAGACTAAAAGAAAGGTGCAAGGAGGTTTTGGGGGACATGCAGGATGGGGAAGAGGGGTCCCTTCCACCTAAGAGTTCATAAAGGGTAACACGGGGTTCAGCAAGGTACCGCTCAGCCAATTATCAATTCATAAAAATGATCCAAGTCATAAAAATGATCCAAAAGGTTGGCAGAAGGCTTGGGGTTCATGAGTGACACAAAGGGGGTCCCTGGGGTCAGTGGGCACCACTCAGGGCGATGCACACAGGGACGGGGAATCACACGCCAATGTTCAGTGGAACCGTGAGACTGTTTTAATTTTGATTTATATGTTTATTAAATTTAATGATGCATTGTGTTTATTGTATAACTATGGCATTGAATTTTTGCCAAAACTTTTAAGCTGGTCTGAGTCCCCCACGGGGTGAGAACAGTGGGGCAGAAATAAGTAAATAAGTAAATAAATAAATAAAGTGTCCAGACCTTGAACCAGTGCTTGGCTGCTGTGTCGGACTGGATGAGAGCTAACAAATTGAAACTGAATCCAGACAAGACAGAGGTCCTACTGGTCAGTCGTAAGGCCGAACAGGGCATAGGGTTACAGCCTGTGTTAGACGGGGTTACACTCCCCATGAAGACGCAGGTTCGCAGCTTGGGAGTGATCCTGGATTCATTGCTGAGCTGGGGAGGCCCTGCTCTCGACCCCACCTCTATCACAAGTGAGATGTATACGAAAGCTGACTGGCACAACCTGGGGATCACAACCACACACAGTGAAGACATCTGCCCTTGCGCTATGCTACTCTGCTGCTGAGTATGCATGCCCAGTGTGGAACACATCTCACCACACTAAAACAGTAGATGTGCCTCTTAATGAGACATGCCGCATTATCACAGGGTGTCTGCGCCCCACACCACTGGAGAAATTATACTGCTTAGCCGGTCAGAGGCGGCCCTAGGTAATTTTCAATGGTAAGCAAACAGTATTTTGCCCCCCCCCCCCAACCAATCATTGATATATATTTTCTGTTCGTTGTGGGAGTTCTGTGTGCCATATTTGGTTCAATTCCATCATTGGTGGAGTTCAGAATGCTCTTTGATTGTAGGTGAATAATACATCCCAGTAACTAAACTTGCCGCATTTGCTCCCTTGCCTAACCCGCTTTCGGTCCAGAGGCATGCCTGAAGACCCCGGCGTGTTCACCAAAAGTCACCTCTTCTCCTGACTTTCTCCTCAGCCATTGGGACCAAGAGAGAGAGAGAGGACCTTCTTGTGGCAACACCAGAGGCACTCCAAGTGGCCAGATACTGGTCAAAGGACATTTAACCAACTACCATGTTTGCAAAATCTGTGTGTTTTTTTCTTTTTCTTTTTAATCTGTGTGCTTGTTTTGTTCTGTTAGAATTGTAACACAATGGTATGGTTGCTGATGACACGATAAATAATTAAATAACAAGTGAGATTGGTGGGGACGAGGAGCAGGGCCTTCTCGGTGGTGGCCCCTCACCTGTGGAATTCACTCCCCGGGAAAATTAGATCATTGACATCCCTCCTCTCTTTTAGAAGGAAATTAAAAACATGGTTGTGGGACCAGGCTTTCGGGCAATCTGGTGGTTAGATAAGGACAATGGCGACCAGAATCAACAGTACTTGACAATGTGGAATGAATTTACGGACTCTGAGATGGCGAACGCTGAGCATTAGATCGTTTTTATTGATTTTGATGTATATACTGACCGTTTTAATTGTTATAATTGCTGGTTACATGTTTTATCCATTGTTATGTTTATGTTGAATATTTATGTGAATTGTGCCTTTGTAAGCCGCCCTGAGTCCCCCCTCGGGGGTTGAGAAGGGCAGGGTAGAAATGCCCGAAATAAATAAATAAATAAGGTGCTATATTTTTACATGAGAGCAGAGCTCTATAGGAATTTTTAGGTCTTCCAGCACAACTCTTAAGGACTGCTTCCACTGCAAGCTGAACAAAGAGTCATATTGAATGATATAGAGACTGCTAGAGAGGTGTTTTCTCCAGAAATCTCTAGGTCCTCCAGTCTTGCTATAAAGTCATACTGGATGACTTAGAGATTCCTAAAAAGAACATTTTAAATCAATTTTTGGGATAATCAAATCTGTAAATCTGTAAAAGTTAAAACTGGAAATGTGGAGGGGTGACTATGGTCATGGATCTCCCACATCGTAGCTGATTTTGCCCTACAGCCTTTAATTCAGAGATGAGGAACTTTTAATAATAATAATAATAATAATAATAATAACATTTTTAATATCCCGCCACCATCTTCCCAAAGGGACTCGGGGCGGCTTACATGGGGACCAATCCCAGCATAAACAAAGTTTACAAACTAAAACACAATTAAAAACATAATAACATAAATCAATCTAAATAAAACTAACAGAGTATAAAAACACCAAAAAATGAATCAAACAACCTCAATGGCCAGTGACCAGGACTATGGTGGGCATGAAAAAATTAGATAAGGCTGGGCAAGGACTTGTGCAAAACGCAGGCTATAGGGCTGGGGGTAAAATGCTGAATGAACCTAGTCAATAAGTTAGGGCTGAGCAGCCCTGATCAGCAACTAAAACCTTTAGTCTCCAGATGTTTCAGATTTCAATTACATTAACCTCTACACTGCATCTATTAGGGAGTTCACATCCAAAATATCCAGAGGGCAAAGTTTCCCATCCCCGCATTAACTAAAAGATGATACCTCTAAGTCAGTGATTCCCAACCTGGGAGTCAGGACCCCTTGGGGGGTCACAAGGAGGTGTCACCAAAGACCATCAGAAAATACAATATTTTCTATTGGTCATGGGAGTTTTGTGTGGGACGTTTGGCCCAATTCTATCGTTGGTGGAGTTCACAATGCTCTTTGATTGTAGGTGAACTATAAATCTCAGCAACTAAAATTCCCAAATGTCAAGGCCTATTTCCCTCAAACTCCACTAATGTTCATATTTATTGAGTATCCGTGCCAAGTTTGGTCCAGCTCCATCATTGTTTGAGTCCACAATTCTCCCTGGATGTAGGTGAGCTACAATTCCAAAACTCAAGGTCAATGCCCACCAAACCGTTCCAGTATTTTGTGTTGGTCATGGGAGTTCCATGTGCCAAGTTTGGCCCAATTCTATCATTGGTGGGGTTCAGAATGCTCTTTGATTGTAGGTGAACTATAAATCCCAGCGACTACAACTCCCAAATGTCAAGGCCTATTTCCCCCAAACTCCATCAACGTGCACATTTGCGCATATTTAGTATTCATGCCAAGTTTAGTCCAGATGCATCATTGTTTGAGTCCACAGTGCTCTCTGGATGTAGGTGAACTACAACTCCCAAACTCAAGGTCTATGCCCACCAAACCCTTCCAGTATTTTCTATTGGTCATGGAAGTTCTGTGTGCCAAGTTGGGTTCAATTCCATCATTGGTGGAGTTCAGAATGCTCTTTGATTGTAGGTCAACTACAAATTCCAGCAACTACAACTCCCAAATGACAAAATCAACCCCCTTCCCCAACCCCACCAGTATTCAAATTTGGACATTTCGGGTATTTGTGGCCAATTTGATCCAGTGAATGAAAATACATCCTGCATATCAGATATTTACATTACGATTCATAACAGTAGCAAAGTAACAGTTAGGAAGTAGCAACAAAAATAATTTTATGGTTGGGGTCACCACAACATGAGGAACTGTATTAAAGGGTTGCGGCATTAGGAAGGTTGAGAAACACTGCTCTAAGTAAAGATCCCAAAACAACAAGTAACCCTCTTCTCCGTTTTAGACAATATTAACTCCTAATAATACACTTAGTTAGGAAATTGTATTTTACTCCCAGAACCTCGAATTGAATCCTTATCTGCAAGTTCCTGTTTCAACTAAATGTTGACGTTTCCATGGTTTTGTTTTCGACATCACACCAAAATTATAGCACACTTTGCAGTCGTTCATTGAAATCCCCTTTCTTTTCATGCTCTGCAAATGTTCAGCCATTTCCAGCCCAGTTACTTGGTACTTCTCCCCAGAGAGTCTTAAGCTCTTTAAGTATCTCCAGGTTGCCAGATTTCTTATATTCCCTCCCTCTCATTCTCTCCAGGAAACTAATTTTATATCTTAAACTCTCAAGATTAGCTTGACAGCATCCTCCGTGTGTTCGGTGCAATCGCCCAGTAAAACGCTGCCTAATTGCTGCTTTTGCAGAATCCCAATGTGATAGTATTTGTCTTTCGACTATCGTTCTGGACAATAAATTCTTCTCAGGCTGGAACGAGTAAGCTTTACTGTTGAAAGCCAAGCTGCCTGCAAAACTAGCTCTTTATCTAAGAACCCAAGTAACTATGGTTGTACTTCATACTCAATGGCAAAGTGGTCTATATCAACAGTATGGCCTCCAGGACAGACCTGGGGGTCCTATCCTCATTTATAGGTGGAATTGCCTGTGTTTACTTCCTATCTAATGTGCCATGGAATTGTACTTAACTTGTTACATAAAGATATCTTAGGTCCCTTCCTCACAGCTGTACAAAATCCACACTGAACTGGATTAAATGGCAGTGTGGAGTCAGATAACCCAGTTCAATGCAGATATTGTGGATTATGTTTTGATATTCTGGGTTATATGGCTTTGTGGAAGTGTTGTCGGGAAGTTTAGAATGGCTGTGGATAGTGAGATCCAAGCCACTGTGTGTTTAGCCTGGTGAGAAAAAGAAGCCAATATCCCAGAATAAATCTCACCAAGTTGAAGCAGAAGCCACCGAGGTTTTATTTCTATTCTAGCTGGAAAAGGATGACGGCTGCATTAATTTGCTGAAGAAACCGCCATGTATTTTAGGCAGAAAAATACAGAATATATAGTTTTCCATTCATATTTCCCTGTGCCCACTCCCTGAGCCGGCTTCGCTGTGATTGGCTGTGATGCCAGCAAGCCAGAGGAGCAGCCAGGGACCGAGGCTGTTCGTCCAATCAGAGCCAGGGTCTCGCTTCGGCCGCTCAGCCAATGATGAGAGAGGAGGCAGGCAACAGTGGAAACAATGAGAAAATGTCATGATGATGGGTTATGAATGGCCCTTTCCGCGCCTGTATGATAAGTGACCAAGGCGATAGCTTGAGCCTTCCAGCCTTGATCCTGGCTATTGTCCTGAGTTTTGAGACAAAATCTGTGTCTGGCCCCGAAGAGCCAGTTCCATTGTCAAGGAGTCCTGTAATATTGACTTGTTGATGGGATCTGGGATTTCTTTTCTGAGATGGGGA
Organism: Anolis sagrei; assembly: GCF_037176765.1. NCBI lineage: Eukaryota > Metazoa > Chordata > Lepidosauria > Squamata > Anolidae > Anolis > Anolis sagrei. Next base: position 32,592,045 of record NC_090023.1, on the reverse strand, counting down.
ATGGTACAGTGGGGGAGAAGCGGCGACAATCCTGGATTCATCGCTGAGCCTGGAACCCCAGGTTTCGGTGGTGGCCAGGGGAGCTTTTGAACAGTTAAAGCTTGTGCACCAGTTAAAGCAGCTGCGCCCGTACCTTGTCTGATCTGGCAACAGTGGTCCACGCTCTTGTTACGTCCCAAATAGATTACTGCAACACACTCTATGTGAGGCTGCCTTTGAAGACTGTTCGGAAACTTCAACTAATCCAACGGGCTGCAGCCAGATTACTAACCGGAGTGACATACAGGGAGCACACACCACCCCCTTGTTGTGTCAGCTCCACTGGCTGCCGATCCAAACTCAATTCAAAGTGCTGGTTTTGACCTATAAAGCTTTATACGGTTCTAGCCCAGCTTACTTGTCCAAACGCATCTCTCACTACGTCCCGCCTTGCAGTTTAAGATCATCCAGGACCGGGGAGACCCTACTCTTGCTCCCAAAGTGTGGGTCGGGACACATGAGTGTGTCCACTGCAGTGTGTAACAGAAAATGACACAAGATTAAAAATTATATGTGTGTGTGTGTATGAGAAAGATTTCCATGAGATATGTTGCATTCCTATACATTTCGTTATTACAAATCTGCCCAGGCCTGGTCTAGACTTTAGAATTTATTTATTTTATTTTACTATATTTGTATACCGCCCTCCTCAGCCCTTAGGCGACTCAGGGCAGTTTACAATGGCAACTATTCGATACCTAAAAACACCAAAAAAACACTAAAACATAATATAAAACCATAATACGAATACTAGAAGCATTCAATTAATGCACTTTGGTCCCACTTTATCAGCTAGCTGTTTTAAAATATGCTATGATTCTGTATATGTATTACTATAGCTATATTTATGACTCTGATTCTGTGATTTATTTATTTGTGTTTTAAGAGCCTCTACAGATTCCCAAAAGGTTCCAGGGAAACAGCTTTACAGCCCTGAGGACTTCCGGAGGGAATAACAGCTCTGCTCATCTCCAGCTAAGTGATTACAGGCCTGTTGGCACGTCTACTAGGTTCTGAGACGCAGTTCAGCCGGTAGTGGACTCAAGTCAGTCAGGTTTAGGTTCACAGCAGCCTGGGAGGAGCTAAAAAGGGGATTTTTCCTTTGAGCAAAGTTTTTGAAGATAGTGCCTGTTTCCTTTAAACAAGATTGCAAGACCTAATAGTCTGTTAAGAAAGCTTACAATTCCTGTTTGTTCATTAATAAAGAACTGTTATATTTAAGCTCAAGCCTCAAAAAGACTGCTTAGTAAGGGGGATTTTCCTAAAGGCTTCTTTTCTGGGCCCCTGGCTTCCCGCTGGATGCAAGCCTAACATCCTCTCTTAAAAGCACCTCATTTCGGCTCCAGCGGTGACAGAACAATAGTGTAGGTCGCGACACATTAGTGTGTCCGCTGCAGTGCGTAACAGGAAATGACACAAGATTAAAAATTATATGTGTGTGTATGAGAAAGATTTCCATGAGATATGTTGCATTCCTATACATTTCGTTATTACAAATTGGGCCCAGGCCTGGTCTAGACTTTAGAATTTATTTATTTATTTTACTATATTTGTATACCGTCCTTCTCAGCCCTTAGGCGACTCAGGGCAGTTTACAATGGCAACGATTCAATGCCTAAAAACACCATAAAGGTAAAGGTAGTCCCCTGACATTAAGTCTAGTCATGTCTGACTCTGGGGTGTGGTGCTCATCTCCATTTCTAAGCCGAAGAGCCAGCGTTGTCCGCAGACACCTCCAAGGTCATGTGGTCATATAAACTTGGATGTTTGAACAGGCATTCGGTTAAACAGTGCAATGAATGTGATGATTACAGGAATGGAAATTTGGACGACAGATTGGATCACGACTCCAGTTATGAGATGTATTGTGTTGTCTAGGGTTGTGTCAATATTGTATATTATGCTTTTATGGTTTTAAATTGTATATCGTTGATTGTTTTTTATCCTTGTTGTAAACCGTGTTGAGTCGCCTGTTGGGCTGAGAAACTGCGGTATACAAGTAAAGTAAAGTAAATAAATAAATAAATGACTGCATGGAGCACCGTTACCTTCCCGCCAGAGCGGTTCCTATTGATCTACTTACATTTGCATGTTTTCGAACTGCTAGGTTGGCAGAAGCTAGGGCTGACAGCGGAAGCTCACGCTGCTCCCCGGAATCGAAGCTGCGACCTTTCAATCAACAAGCTCAGCAGCTCAGTGTTTTAACCCACTGCGCCACCGGGGGCTCCTTAAAAACACCACAAAACATATAAAAACATTAACACATAATATAAAACCATAGTAAGAATACTATAAGCATTCAATTAATGCACTTTGGTCCCACTTTATGAGCTAATTGTTTTACAATATGCTATGATTTTGTATATTTATGACTATGATTCTGTGATTTATTGGAGAGCCCAGCCAGCCATGTTATCTTCCTGAGGAGAACCTTCTCCAAAGGCCACCAAAGCAGACTGAGACGGTTTGGATCAGGCAGTGGGTGGAGCTACAGGGGGCGGAGCCACAGACGCTCTCGCCCCTCCCTTCGCTGTCTCCATGGTAACCAATCGCCGCCACTGCCCTTCGCTCCCACCAAAGACCCAACGCCTCGGCTACCGCGAGTGCGCATGCGCCCGCGCCCACCAGCTCTCCTAAAGGGGAGGCTGCACCAACCGATAGGCCCACCGCTCTTCCATTCATTGCTTTCTCCCCCCTCCACTTTTTCCCTCTTTTTCTTTTTTATTCGCTCGAGTCGGGATGATGTCCAACGACAACCTTCTCCCGTCACCAGGAATCATCCTTAAAAAAAGACGTCCCTCCTGATTCAAAGTAAGTCCTTATATATATAAATAGAGGGCCGGGAATGGGGGAGAAAGATCTCCCCCTTAACGTTTTGTCGCAAAGCAGGATGGGAGTCGTAGTCTTAGCGGCAACTGCTTTGTACGATCGCCTGTGGAACCGCGGGCCTCCGAGAAACTACAAAACCCAGAAAGCTTTGCGGGAAGATAATCAGATTCATTTTGGCTCTTACACCTTGAGGCCTGCCCTCCCCCCGTTTATCCTAATAGAATGGCTGGCCAATGGGAGGCCCTCTGGCAGGTAACCGTTATTTGTAGGAAAGGGCAGAGGGAGGGGTGGCTGGTGTTTGGAAAGGCACCCGAATAACGGTGATGGGGAAGCCCCGCCCCACTGTGATTGACAATTCGTTCTGCCAATGACAGTGGCTGATTATTTGGGGCTATATGCCAAGGTGTGCCAAGTATGTAGAGAGGATATAGACCAGACCTGGGACAGCTTGAGCCCTCCAGGTGTTTTGGACTTCAATTCCCACCATTCCTAACAGCCTCAGGCCCCTTCCTTTTCCCCCTCGGCTGCTTAAGCGGCCGAGGGGGAAAAGGAAAAGGCCTGAGGCTGTTAGGAATGGTGGGAATTGAAGTCCAAAACACCTGGAGGGCCAAAATTGGCCCAGGCCTGATATAGACTAAAAGGTGGCATAGAGTAAGGCAGGAATTAGATGCAAACAGAGGCTGCCAAATAGATGACAGGAGATTGAAGGGTTTCTTACATACTATATATAGGTCTTCCTTTGAAATATTGTTACCTGGGGCCGACAAATACAAGGCTGGGGTAAAAATTGCTGGGAGAAACATTAACAAGCTTAAATATGCAGATGATACCACTTTGATGGCCGAAAGCGAGGAGGAGCTTTCTAATCAAGAAGAAAGTGCAGAAGCTGAGTTGCAGTTAAACATAAAAAAAACCCCCAGGATTATGACAACAAGACTGATTGATAACTGGCAAATACAGGGAGAAAATGTGGAGGCAGTATTTATTTATTTATTTATTTATTTATCGTGTCAGGCAGCCGAGCAGTTGTACTACATTTTTGACAGAACAAACAAACAAACAAACATACAAAAGACACAGAGTTTGCAAGCTTGGCAGTTGATTGACTGTCCTTTGACCAGTATTTGGCCACTTGGTGTGCCTCTGGTGTTGCCGCAAGAAGATCCTCCATTGTGCATGTAGCAGGGCTCAGGTTGCATTGCAGCAGGTGGTCTGTAGTTTGCTCTTCTCCACACTCGCATGTTGTGGATTCCACTTTGTCACCCCATTTCTTAAGGTTGGCTCTGCATCTTATGGTGCCAGAGTGTAGTCTGTTCAGTAGTTTGTTCAGTGGAGGCAGTGACAAGCTTTTTATTTCTAGGTGCAAAGATTACTGCAGATGCGGACTGCAGCCAGGAAATCAGAAGATGCTTACTTCTTGGGAGGAGAGCAATGACCAATCTTGATAAAATAGTGAAGAGTAGAGAGATCACACTGGCAACAACGATCTGCATAGTAAAAGCAATGGTATTCCTCGTAGTAACCTACGGATGTGAGAGCTGGATGATAAGGAAGGCTGAGCAAAGGAAGATAAATGCTTTTGAACTGTGGTGTTGTAGGAATGTTCCGTGAGTGCCTTGGACCGTGAGAAGATCAAACCAGTCCATATTCCAGAAAATAATGCCTAACTGCTCACTGGAGAGAAGGATAGTAGAGGCAAAGTATTTTGGCCACATAATGAGAAGACAGGAAAGCTTGGAGAAGACAATGATGCTGGGGAAAATGGAAGGAAAGAGGCCAACCAAAGGCAAGATGGATGGATGGTATCCTTGAAGAGACTGGCTTGACCTTGAAGGAGCTGGGGGTGGTGATGGTCGATGGAGCTCTGGCGTGGGCTGGTCCATGAGGTCACGAAGAGTCGGAAGCGACTGAAAAATGAACAACAACAAGGAAACTCACTACAAGGGCTTTACACGTTGTGTAGTTTTATTGACTTTGATATTTTGTCAGTCTAACATCATTAGGAAGGGAATTCCATAGATGAGGAGCCACCATTGAGAAGGGTTTATTCTTTTTAATCTGTCTGGCAAGCCTGAGCTCATTTCACAACTTAGCCTTACAATCCTTTCCCGTACATATGTTGGTCATTTGTTTGAATTCCTCTATGGTGATTTTCCCCTTTTCCATTTCTTATGCATGTCTCTTAAATCTTAACTCAGTTAAAAGTTCTTTGGACATCCATTCTGGTTGCTTTACACTTCTCTTATTTTTTCTCCTTGCTGGCATTGTTTGCAACTATGCTTTCAGTATTTCACTTTTTAAAAACCTCCCATCCACCATTTGCTCTCTTCTCTTCTAGTATTCCTGTCCATGCTCAATATTTCCTTAAATTTCCTGAAGTCAGCTCTCCTAAAGTCTGGAATACTTTATGCATGGCTTTGCTGATACTTGTTGCATGATCATGGATCCAAGGCAGGTTTCTGAGTATTAATGCCTGATTTTATTATGATGTTCTTTTATGCTGTTCTCATTCATTGTGTTGATACGTTTTTATGATAGTCAACTAACACTCAATCATTAATGACGTTGCATTCATAACCTTGACTCAGTCATCAATCCACATAGAAACTGCAGTCAAGACATCAGAAGAATAACTGGAAGGGCAACTATGAAGAAACTAGATAAGACCCTCAAGAGGACAATGAAGTAAAGCAACCCATTTGAAATGTGGTGCTGGAGGAGAGTTCTAACCCTCACCGTAAGCCTGTCAAAAAGACAAATAGATGAGCCTGAGAGCAAATCAAGTTGGAACTCTTTATTACAGGCCAAAATGACTAATCCAAACCTACTTCATTTTGGATATACAAAAAACCCTGGAGAAGACAATAATACTTGGTAAAGCTGAAGGTAATAGGAAAAACGAAATGCTGTATTTCTGTTTTATTGGCTATTCTAAAGCTTTTAACTGAATGGATCATAATAAATTGTGGCAAGAACTTGGTGGTAAGGGGATACCAAGTCACCTTGTCAATCTTCTGAGGAATCTGTATAATGACCAAGTAGCAACAGTAAGAACAGACCACGGAACAACAGACTGGTTCACTATTGGGAAAGGAGTACAGAAGGACTGTATACTCTCATCCTACCTATTCAACTTGTATGCAAATCTGGGGAGAAGCGGATGAGCTCCCTCTATCAGCTCCAGCTCCACATGCGGGGACATGAGAGAAGCCTCCCACAAGGATGATTAAAACATCAAATCATCTGGGCGTCCCCTGGGCAACGTCCTTGCAGGTGGCCAATTCTCTCACACCAGAAGCGACTTGCAGTTTCTCAAGTCACTCCTGACACACACACACACACAAAAACTTGTATGCAGAACACATCATGCAATATGTAGGGCTTGATGAATCCAAGACAGGAGTTAAAATTGCTGGAAGAGACATTAATAAACTTAGATATGCAGATGATACCACTTTGATGGCTGAAAGCGAGGAGGAGCTGAGGAGCTTTATAAACAAGGTGAAAGAAGTGCAAAAGCTGGGTTGCAGTTAAACATCAAAGGAACAAAGATTATGGCAACCAAACGGATTGATAACTGGCAAATAGAGGGAGAAAACGTGGAGGCAGTGGCAGACTTTGTATTTCTAGGTGCAAAGATTACGACAGATGCAGACTGCAGCCAAGAAGTCAGAAGACATTTACTTCTTGGGAAGAGAGCAATGACCAATCTCTATAAAATAGTTAAGAATCATAGAGTTGGAAGAGACATCGTGGGGCATCCAGTCCAACTCCCTGCCAAGAAGCAGGAAAGTCGCATTCAAAGAGTACAGACATCACACTGGCAATGAAGATCCACATAGTTAAAGCAATTGTATTCCCCGTAGTAACCTATGGATCATAAGGAAGGCTGAGCAAGGTAGATTGACACTTTTGAACTGTGGTGTTGGAGGAAAATTCTGAGAGTGCCTTGGACCGCAAGAAGATCAAACCAGTCCATACTCCAGAAAACATGCCTGATTTCTCACTGGAGAGAAGAATATTAGAGGCAAAGGTGAAGTACTTTGGCCACATAATCAGAAGACAGGAAAACTTGGAGAAGATAATGATGCAGGGGGAAAAGGAAGGAAAAAGGAAGAGGGGCCGACCAAGAGCAAGATGTATGGACGTTATCCTTGAGGGGATTGGTTTGACCTTGAAGGAGCTGGGGTTGGCAATGTTATGAAGAGTCGGAAGCCACTGAACAAATAAACAACAACAATGTTAAAGATGGATTGACTCAATATGAGTTTGCAAGATCTGAGTAAGGCTGTTAATAACATGCTCTCTTAGTGGTTTGTCATTACCTTGGGAAGAGAAAAAAACACCCACCCTTTTAATTTCTTCTGTGTTTCTCCTCCTTCCCACCTGTGAGAGAATAGATCTAGGTGAATGAACTTTGCTTCATGCAATAGAGGGAGCCTGACTTGATTTCAACTTGGCAAAAGATCTGTAGATGTCCATGTTGCACTCTGTATGAGTTGTTTTCTCTTAATTTGTGGAGACATGAGACCTTGAACAATCCAGACTTCTAGTTATATTTGTTATTAGTAGGGCATCATTGACATTGCCATAGCAACTTGTCTCTTTCTTGTGCCAAAAATATCTGGATGACATTAGCCTGTCTGTTGCAATGCTCTCCAAAGTATTCTGGAGGGCTTTGCTGTATCTCAAGTGCATTAAATGGTTTGGAATGATTGTCCTGGAAAGCAGCCAGCTACAAGTAATTAACAGATGTGTACATTAGAGCAAAAGCCTGTTGGTAAGCCAAAGCTTGCAAGAATGCTGTGTTAACTGCTTTATGATGGGCAGTCAGAATATTGTTATTTATGACCATCTTGTGGTTTTTTGGAAGATGTAGAAAATCAGGACCAGTATAGATGAATAGAATTAAAAGAGTGCTGGAACCTGTTTACTTGGATAAAATGTTTTTGTCAGAAAACAATATATTGGAAGAAAGGTTTATCCTTGCACATAGTCTGCAAGCTTGATATACTTCTCCTTTAGCCATGTTTGTGTTTCCCAAGGCATCTAAGAAACAACGCCACCAAATTTTGGCAGAATGCCCAGGAAGAGCCAACAAACATCTTGTTTAAAACAAACATCTTGCTTTGCTTTAAATATCTTGAAGTGGTTTGCCACTGAATTTTGGTGTCAACCTGCTACACTTCATTGCAAGCAAAACCAATGCTTTTTCAAAATGGTATTTCCCCAATTTGCAACAGAATTCTGACATAGAGTGATAGTATGAGTGCAACTTGCATGAGGTCCTTGGGAGTAAAATGGGTTCTGCATCCAACATATTTATCCATCCCTGCCCTGTGCTTCCAGGTCATATTCTTATGTTTATTTATTTTTTCATGAAGAGCTAAGTATGATAATATGTTTCAATCTAAGGGTTCATATTCTACACTATAGAATTAATGCAGTTTAACATTACTTTAACTGGTTCAATGCTATAGAATCCTGGGATTTGTAATTGGGTGAGGCACCAGAACTCTGTGGCAGAGATGCTAAAGATCTTTTTAAATTACAATTCCCTTGATTCAAATATGGTGTCAGACCATACTAATTCTATCATGTAGATGCACCTTAAGACAAAAACTGTTTAAAATATATTAATCATAGAGTCAACTTTGTCTGCAGCTAACATTCTTTGTCATACACCTGGATAAAATTTCCAGCGATAATAATAGACTTCATAATTGTCAAAACAACACTAAATAATGCACAGTGTCAAAACTTGCAGCTGTTGATTGAATTATTTGTTTTACTTCATGCAATAACGGAGTGTTCATGAATGTGTGTGTCATTGTAGATTTCTCAAAGAAGATGAATTTGGCTGAGATTTGTGATAATGCTAAAAAAGGAAGAGAATACGCACTGCTTGGGAATTATGACTCTTCAATGGTTTATTACCAGGGTGTCATACAGCAAATTCAACGACACTGTCAGTCAATCAGAGACCCAGCACTAAGGAGCAAATGGCAACAGGTACAGTGAAGCAGTAGTTGGGTGGGAATAATTATCCACATATTTTACAAAGTATATATAGTAGGTTCCTTGTATCTGCTAGAGTTTGGTTCTAGCATCTGTGAATGCTCAAGTCCCATGATATATAATGACATAGTAAAATTGTGTCCCTTATATAACATGGCAAAATGAAGGTTTGCTTTTTTCTTTAAAAAATGTGGATGATTGCATTTGTGAATGCAAATTCTGTGGATATGAAAAGCTAACTGTACAGCTATCTTTGGCTGGTATGATTATTGCAGAACAGAATATGAACGTGGGACCCAAGATGGCCGAGTCATTAGCAAAACTTTAACAATCATTTTCATAATTTATGGTTCATAAAATTCCTTTGTTCAAGTGGTAAATTTAACCTCATCACTACAAAAGAAATCTTTCTCAGATGATAGTGCCAATTTCAGAACAGAACTTCTCAGGTTGCTTTTGAGAAATGATAACCCCTGAAATATTCTGGACCTAATATTAGAAAGCAAAACTGAATTCCATCAAGTCTTTAACATGTTGATTGCATATGGAGTTTGCTATATTGAACTTCATAATTTCTTTTTCAGATTTCAGTGTATTTTTCCACATTTTAAATGAAGGAAATGTAACTTCAAATGAAATCAAATTTCTTTGTTGTTGTTATCCTCTTATTCAGACTTTTATCTTTTGGGATATATTTATTTACAGTATTTATATTCCGTCCTTCTCACCCCGAAGGGAACGCAGAGCAGATTACAGAACACATATACGGCAAATATTCAATGCCATTATACACTGACAAGATAGACAACTGTACATAGATAGAGGTATATATAGGCTTTCCCATCTTCTGCATCTTGGAGGCTGTACTCTGTTCCAGCCATGGGGTGGGGTTTGGTGGGGGTGGGGGGCTGTCACTCCACTTTCCCTGCCAAAGAGCTTTGTTCATAAACTTCCTCCTTGATCTAATTGCCGGCCTTAAATACCTCCCTGCTTAAGCGGTACCTATTTATCTACTCACATTGCTATTTTCAAAACTGCTAGATAGGCAGAAGACCTGGGCTTCGAACTGTCAACCTTTCAGCTAGCAAGATTTACGCAGCTGGCGGTTAACCTTCTGTGCTAAGTGAATATATTCATTTGCTAGTGATTTACACCAGTGTATCGAAATGGAAGCATCTAATTAACTCTTTCTACTGTCTTTCTTCCTGCATTTTTCTTTCTCATCCTTCACATGTGAATCCATCTTCCTGAGTATTACTTTGATCCTTTTTTTTTAAGGAAAGGCATTCATTTTTAAGGAAAGGCTGAATTTTACAGCTGATTCTCCCCCTTCTACCTCATCTCATCTTGATCTCATTTAATGTGCAGGAAGCTATGGGAGATGAGCTGATGCACAAAAATCATTGCCCTTGTCAGGACATTATATTATGTGATCAAATTTTTGTGGCACAAGTAGTGGGGTTTTTTATAAGTGTTCGGTTTTCTGCAGTGTGTCTTTTATTGGTGTCAGTTATGCATTTTATCTTTCTGAGATAGAAGAAGGAAGCTGTGTCATAAATCATATTATAACCTCCATTTTAGGGCCCAATACAATTCAAAGCATACTTATAAAAAGTATGTTCCATGGAGTGGGGGGGGGGTGTAGTTGTTTTAAATTTGGGTTATAAGTGATCATCTTTTTCAGCTCTAGTTCTGGTTTCTCTAATGTATTCTAAACTCAATACATTAAAAAGAAAAAGACAATTGTATTATTTCAATCTCTCTCTCTTTAAAAGTCCATCACAATCACTTCCTTAAGGCTTTATATAGAGCTTTTGCTTGTTGGTAGAAACAGAAAAGCATTCTAGCATCCTTAGAGAGAGAGAGTTCCTAAGTATGGGAGCAGTCACCCAAAAGGCCATCTCCCTTAATCTCATCAAATGAGTCTTCAAAGGTAATGGAGTACAGATATGACCCTCGAGAAGATCTTAAGACCTTGGACAAGTTCACATAAGAGGGCCAGAGCTTGAATTTAATAATAATAACAATAATAAACAACTTTATTTGTAACCCGCTCTATCTCATCAAGGGGACTCAGGGCAGTTTCCAGAACAAAAGTGGCAAACATTCAATACCATAATGAACAAACAAAACAGATCAAAACAATAAATAAATAGCATCAGTATAAAACTTATATTTTAAGAATACTTAAAAACAGATAAGCCTCAACATACACATGTCCATCATGACAAAATCCAAATAATTAAAGTGCATTAAAGGTATAAAATGATGAGTGATGCTGTATAAAATAACTTAATGGTGATCAACAGCAGCCAGACGGCATCGGAGTGGATTCCCTGTAGTGAGGTTATATATTATGATATTCTAATCCTCCTCCTCTCCGTAGGCTAAGGTGCAGATATGGTTTTTAAAAGTTTTTTTAAAAAAATCAGAGGAGAGGGAGGGCATTTTTACTTCTTTAGGGAAGGAGTTTCAGAGGCAGAGGGCGATCACGGAGAAGGCGCCCTCTCTCATCCCCACCGCTTGAGATGGAGGTGGGACCGAGAAGAGAGCCTCCTCCATTGACCACAGTGCCCGTGTTGGCTTATATGCAGAGATGCAGTTAGTTAAATACCTGGGCCCAAACGATTTCATTCTTCTCAATAATATCTTCCAGTGTCAATTTTCTGTTAGCAAATCTCACTTTGACATCTTTCCTAAACTGATCATTCTGCAATTGATGGTAGCAGAACTAGTCACTTATCCCTATCTCATCTCTCAGTTTTAATTTCCATTGATATTTTTCTTTAGTTAAATACTCCCTGTAAGTTCTTATTTCCTCATTGGATATTGGCCTAAGTACTACTTCCAATGGATGGAGCCATAAAAGGGTTTTAAATTCCATCTCTTATACCTTTTCCAGATCCTTAGAAGGCTAGATGTTATTGGGTATCTGTTAAATTCTTTGTTTACCTTATCTTTTCCATACTATAAGTAAGCATTCCACTCATATCTTAGGTTAACCTAGGTTAGGTTAAGCCCTCTAGGTTAAGTGTGGTCCTTGAGTTTAATCAATTCCTTTAATCAGCTAAATCCTGCTGCTTCATAGTAGTATCTAAAGTCTGGGAGTGCTAAACCTCCTCCATCTTTTGTATTTATTAAATTCTTTTATACAATTCTGACTTTTTTGCCAGCCCATATGAATTTAACCACATCTTTGCATCACTGTTCAAAGACCTTTACACATTTCATAAATTGGTGAGTTTGGAATAAGAACAACATTTTGCGTAATACCATCAATACTATCCTCCCCATCCAGGTTAATTGAGATACAGGTTGACCATCCTTTATCTGGAATTCTGAAATCTGAAATACTGTATTTACTTGAATATAATGCACCATGAAATGTAATGTGCACCTCAGTTTTGAATGTGTGCATTACAAAAAAAAAAGGATTTGTTGTCAAACATAACGTGAAGCAGTGGAGGCCATGAAAAAGTTGATGGGAAGCCATGCCTCTTATTCAGTCCAGGTTAGAAGCTGGTGGTGGCAGTGAAAAGGCTGGTGGGAAGCCGCACCCCTCTGTCAAGGCCTTCCCACCAGCCTTCTCGTGGCCACCATTAGCTTCCCACTAGCTTTTTCATAGCCACAGCTGCCTCTTCCCTCTCTGTCCTCAGATCGGATCCCTTGCCCAACAGCACATTGGGCACGATTCTAACACAACATAAAATCGAATGCACACCCCAATTTTAGCGATGTATTTTAGTAAATATGGTACTCCAAAATTGTACATATGGATGGCTGGGACAGTGATATTTTTGCTTTCTGGTGGTTCAGTGTACATTACTGCATTAGATGCTTCAGTACAGAATTCTAGGTACTTCACTAAAATAGAAATCCCAGCAGATACACATTAGTGTAAACAATGGGAAGTATGTCTTCCTTATCCTGTTGACCTCATTTGTGTTAGAGATAGATTGTGCATGACTCAGTCTTTAGGGTAAAAGGATCTGTTTCTTTTTAAGGTTCGTCAAGAATTGCTGGAAGAATATGAGCAAGTAAAAAGCATTGTCAACACTTTAGAGAGTTTTAAAATAGACAGACCTACAGATATTCCTGTGTCTTATCAAGATGACCATTTTAGGGATCCAGCTGTTTGGCCACCGCCTGTTCCAGCTGAGCACAGGTAACAGATTGCGAGATGAATGATGGGTTTTAATAAGCATAGCTGGAGAGTCTGTGAAGTGTAATGGCATAATAAATAAACCATTCTTTACCCTGTTTCCCTACTAGCTACACATTTGTTTAGTAGCTTGTTTCCATGGTTTACACATACTTTTTTCACTAATAAGATATTTTGGAGGCTTAAGTCCTGATATTGCTGCTTCCTACAAACCTGTAATTATCTCATTGGGGTCTTATTTTAAAAATGCATTTCTATCGTTTGCAGAATTAAAACAATTTTCTTTAGCCCAATAGAGAGGAAAATTTAGTTTTCTCGGGACATTTTGGACCATCACCCTCCACAGTCCCTTATTCCATTAACAGTACAGGATGGACTGATGGGAACTGTAGGCCAAAACATCCAGAAAGTAATTGGTTCCTAGCCTCCTTCTCAAACTTTGACCATCACCTGATGGTTCCTGTGTGTTCAACCTGTGTATTCTGAATATCAGCTTTGTCTATTGGATGGGGCATCAAATGAGAAGGTAAAGTATTTTGATTCATGATTTTCTTGACTTGACAGAGCTCCACCCCAGATAAAACGCCCCAATCGAGAGGTGAAGCCCCTGAGGAGAGAATCACCAGGATTGCAGCGAGGACCTGTGGGCAGAGCTCAACCAATATCAAAAAATGAAAAACCGGCCAGCAGTCGAGAGAGGGAATCTAAAGGAAAAGGAAAAGATGAAAAGGCAAGATTTCTAAACCTAGAAAGAGTTTTATATAGTAGCATTTAATTTTAGAAGACTGAGAGGAGTGCCATCTTTACTTATAAAAGAGAGAATCTCTTTTCATTTATTCTCTGGTATTTTAACTGTTTGATTTGCTGTGATGCTTTTGATTTAATTTATATATATTTTCATTTTATTTATATTTTTATTATTTCTCCCAGAATTAAATTGCTCTGAAGTATTCTTTGTGAATAAAACATGAAGTATATATTGGGAATGGGAGATTTCTGATACTAAAAGCCCATCTCTCTATTTTAGTATTTGAAAGGGGTTCAGCTAACTCAGGGCCCTTCCACTCAGCCATATAACCCAGAATATCAAGGCAGAAAATCCTACAATATCTGCATTGACCTGGGTTGTCTCAGTTCACACTGCTATTTATTAAAGTTCAAAGCAGATAATGTGGAAGGGGCCTCAGAGACCAGATTGTAATGGAATGGGTTGCAAGAGATGCTATTCCCATTGAACAAGTGACACGGGAAATAATTTCAAATTCAATAGTATTTAGCAGTTGCTTTAAAATGTTTTCTTTTTACCAGGGGAGATACAGAGTAGAGAGAGGAGGAAATTTTCCCTTTCCACAGCTGGATATATACACATTGTCTTCATGCATGTTCACCTTGTCTCATAATCATACTTGTGCTTAGAGATTAAGACTGATTTTTGCTGCACATCTGCTTGACCCATCTATGTACTTTCTGGGCTTGCATATTTTTAGCTGGATTTCAGTGTTTGCAATACAATGACATAGACATGGTGCTTCTAGTATCATATCTGATGACATTTCCTCTTAATTCTTGAAAAACTAACTTAGGAGATATGGCTGATATAGTGCTAAGGAATGTTGTCTACTGTCTCTGGTTGATGATGATACTGTCTAATTGCCAAATACCCACTATTTTGCAAGTCATTGAGGGCTCTGGTGGCCTAGCTGTGGGTTTTAATGGGTGAAACCTACTGCCCAGTCCATTTCATTTTTGGTTTAGGCATTAAGGTAGAATCAGTTTTGATTATCTTTTGGATGAACTTATCCGAAGGGCAGTGAATTGTGATTTCATTGTCTTTAATGATCTATCATTAGCGTTTTATATCAACCATGTTATTATCAGGGAATTATTTTGTGGGTAGTAAATTATTTTGTTGGAGGTACTTCAATAATTCTGCTTCTACTAATTCAATAATTCTGCTTCTACTTATGAGTTGATTTCGAGGGGTGAAATTTCATTACCCAGGTGCTTGAAGTATATGGTGCCTTATGGCATCATTTGTCTCCCTTGCTATTTAAAATCTGTGTGGAGCTGTGGGTTACAATCACTAAGGGTTTTTAAATAGAGTGTTATGAGTATGCTCACAACAGCTAACTCTTTTTTCTCTTTAATATCTGAATTGAATGAGGCTGTATCATTAGTCATTGTCTAGACACAGTAATGTACTAGATGAGGATCAATAAAGACTGAATCCTAGTAATATAGAGGCGTTATGGGCAAGTGGTTCTTGGGTCAAGGAGATGAGTCAACAACCTTCAGAAAGAACAGGTTTGTAGTCTGGAAAATTCTTTTTGTCACTTAAGATCCAAATGACCTCAGTGTTTATGGGTGCCTTTTATTAACTTTGTCACATTCATAAGGTATAGAAATTTATGGATAAAATAATCTTGCTGTAATGGCACATGTATTTATCACTTCCAAGACTGGATTATTGTAATGGTTATTGTAATGAACTTCATGCATAG
Organism: Anolis sagrei; assembly: GCF_037176765.1. NCBI lineage: Eukaryota > Metazoa > Chordata > Lepidosauria > Squamata > Anolidae > Anolis > Anolis sagrei. Next base: position 32,576,496 of record NC_090023.1, on the reverse strand, counting down.
CTGCCTTCAAGGTTAGTCTGGAAGCTGCAGTTGATATCAACTGCCTACCCCCCACTTGCTTCCTATAGTATGATAGCTTGGAGAACACAAGATAAGGTGTTAGTGGTAGCATTGCAGGCCCTGGACATTTGAAGCCCAGGTTATTTGAGAAGCTGTTTCTTACACTCCTTTTGAACTTCCTTGATTTTAAGTGACAATTTTCTCATGGTGAAACATACTCATTTGAATAATCTGGCAACCATTCAGAAAAAGGCATTGGGTGTATTGGCTTCTGTCCTTTGTAATATACTGTCTCTAGAATTAAGGCAGGGAATAATAGTTTTCCAGTGTGATTGTATGGCCAACTTGGTTGGAGGAAGTAGCAACACTTGTATATAGAGCAGTTAGAGAAAGAGGGAATCCTGCTGTATTTTTATCTTTCATCTCTGGTTTTTAGATTTAAATAATTGAAGGTGTTCTGCTTCCTGCCTACATGGAGGGGTCACTTTCCCCCTTCTTCCCAAAAGTCTTAAGCGCTTTTATTACCATTTGAGAAGGGAGCATCATGAAGCTTCTCTTCCTCAAGAGATCATACAGATATGAGATCCAGCATTAGGGGCTCTTTTACCAATGTTAGGTGACTTTCTATTTACTCTTTTAACTGTAGATCACTTTCCTCTTTTCCTAAAAGTCTTCAGTGCTTTATGAGCTTTGTTTTGAGAAGAGAGCATCATGAGGTTCATCTCTGCCTCAAGATGCCTGATTTTTAATTGGGATTTTTAAAATAGTGTTTATATTTAATCCTGTTTTACTCTTTGCATATTGCTATATTTTAAATTGTGTGCAGATACATTTATGTTAAGCTGCTTTGAGTCTCCTGCGGGAGAGATTAAGCAAGGTATAAATAAATGTTGTTATTATTATTGAACCGTTTATGTACATACAAAAAGAAATATCTTTCACTCACTTACTGGGGTTAGTTTTGTTGATCAAGCATTCTGATAGTTCCATTTTGTTCAAAGAATTTTGTCACTAGAGAAGACTCCACCTTGAATCCTTGATAGGGAGAAAGGTAGCATAGAAATCAAATCAAATCAAATCATTCAATAGCTGAGATTGCAAAATAGAAAAGTGTTACTTTTTAAAATCCTGCGTACATATACATCTTAATAAACTGCTGCAAACGCTCTTGTGATTCATTCACGTTAGTGTATTGTCTCCTATACTTTCACCCAATGCAAGGCCTGGTAGACTTTGGGAGAAGGAGATTGGAATTCAGCAAAGCTTGCAGTGTAGCCTCACACAGGCTGAACTGTTTTCCCATGCTCCATTGTCTGCTGAGGTTCAGCATCTTTTTGACAATTTCCTGCTTTAAATGGGATTTCAGTGTGCTTTGTTATGCAGAAGAAAACTGAACATTGAAGATTTATGAATTGCTCTACTCTCACTCCTGTTTTTATAAAGGTGTTTGGAAAAGAAGCGTGCTGAAAGTTGCCTGCAGCTTCCAAAGTGAAAAAGGGAAACCATCAGCTCCTGTCTCATCTACCTTCTATATCTCTGTCTTGTTGTCCTCTGTTATCTGTGCCTCACCAGCTGTGTCTGATTTTCTTTCTATTTATGCTTTCTAGAAAGCAACTAAGGGTGCTTTCTCAGTTGATAGAAATGCACAGAGAACAAATGGCATTCTAATTCTGCCCAGCTTGGCTAAAACTGACAAACTCTGTAATGGTTCTTCAGCATCACTGACTCCTTTGGTGCAGTATGACTCGCTGCTGCTGTGTCATCAACTTCAGTACACCTCCATACTTGAAAGTATACCTCAGGGCCCTTCCACACAGCCCTATATCCCAGAATATCAAGACAGAAAACCCCATAATATCTGCTTTGAACTAAGTTATCTGAGTCCACACTGCCAGTTCAAAGCAGATATTGTGGGGTTTTCTGCCTTGATATTCTGGGATATAGGGCTGTGTGGAAGGACCCCCAGTTAACAAAGCTGATGTATTCCTGGGTTTTACTTCTTTAACAAAAACTTTGGCACCAGAGGTAGAAAGAACATGAATAGGGAGTATAGGGAGATTCCTACACCACAAAAAAGAAGAGCAGGTCACTCTATTTCAGCAAACTTTTTATTCAATACTAACTTTATGCACATGTGAAATGAAAACAGGTAAGCTAAACAAAAATATGTTCAGTCTCTTAGAGACCACTGGAAAGTTTATTCCAAATTGCCCAGATAGAATGGAGCAATACCCAATAACAGTTTAAGAAAAAGAAAATAACTACAGAAATAGTTTTTTTTTAAAAAAAATGAACTAATTTGTTTGCTTCCAACACTTTGATCTAGGGAAAGAAGATCCCTCAGGATGGTGCTGGTGATAGTGAAATTCAAAAATTTGATGGAGCAGGATATGACAAAGATCTGGTTGAGGCACTTGAAAGAGACATCGTGTCCAGAAATCTAAGTATTCACTGGTACAGTGCTTGCTTTATAATATGAGAGATGTTTTGACTTCATTCCTCCTGCAGAGTCATATCCCATAATCCTTGATATTTGGGCAATCGTTATGGCTGAGAAAAAACCAGGCAACGTTAATAATGGCATTGTAAGCTGCTCTGAGATTTGTTATAATGGGGTGTTGACTTTTTCATGTTACAGCCACCAAACTGAACTATTTTCATCAGCATTTTCACTCACATTTTTAAATAGTAGTCATGATAATGGAAGAATTCTACATGATAATGGAAGAAATCTACAAACATGTCATCGAAATTTGGGATTGAATAAGAGTTAGAATCATATCTGAGAAATATAGCTGGAAATGTTGTTAATTCTCAAGTATTGTTTGAATTTTTTTATTGCAAAGTTGTCTTTAGATGGCTATTCTGTAGGCCTTTCTGGCTCAGTAGCAAACTGATGTTTATTCCACCTAAAAGACGAGGATCCCAAAATCTCGCAGTTAACATTTCACCATGTTCTTGTAAAATGGCATCTTACCCATTTCTTGTGTGTTCACATGAAGGTGCAAGGAATTATAGTACTTATAGATTCTTTGAGAAGTCTACATTTTAAAATAGAATCAGTAATATTATAGACAGAAGAGATGTAGGCTTTTGTTAAGTTTGGATCTTCTGGTCGATCTCTAAGTGACTTGCAGTAAGTCAGCAAGGATTTCTGATCTGTGACTGTATAACACTTTGCTGACCTTGAGAGCAAGGTAGGATTGTCTTTCACCTGCAAAGTCATTGCCATCTTCACTATTTTTCTGGGGCCAAGGTTGGAGGCATTCCTTTTTTTTTTAATTGTCTTGGGCAAAACACCTCAGTTGTCAAGCCTGAGACATCTAAGGAGGTCCTTGTCTTCAAACAATGAATAAATGAAATAGTTCTGTATATCACATCATGATGTCATTGTTTAGACACTGGAGATTGTCTCTAGATATGGATGCCCAAGCCATTCATGGAAGAAGTAAGCCTATATGGTAGTCGCATGCTCTAGCAAGCTTGTTACTTTTTCCGTTCTTCTACAGTTAACTGTGTCGACAACTCAGATCACAAAGCAAGTCAGTCATCTTAAAACAGTGAGCAAAAGGTTCATTTTAAGTATTCGTGTGCAACAATGCTCAAAAGAATTATAACATATTACCTAAATAATTAGGCTTCCCAGTAATGTATTTTTAACTGAACTCTCAGTGACAGGGTTAGCTGAAAGTCATTTTCCTCCATGCCCTTTACACAGAAGGTCACTTAAAAATGCTGTTATATACCAGTGCCCTTCATAAGAATTTGCTGTAACTTACCTGATGAAAGATTTTATTTTATTTGTATTCTAAATCTGTCTTGTTCTTGCACAGGGATGACATAGCTGATTTGGAAGAAGCCAAAAAATTATTAAGGGAAGCAGTTGTCCTTCCGATGTGGATGCCGGATTTTTTCAAAGGGATCAGGCGACCTTGGAAGGTGAGATGTTTCAGTGCTTACAATTTGTGTGTGAAATGATAAAAACAAAGTTATACGTATGCCTACTAGTAGGATTGTAGGATGATCTTCTGTGTCTGTCACCTTATGGAGCTATCTGGAGTTTGGTCCAGATCTGTCATTGTTTGAGTCCACACTGCTCTCTGGATGTAGGCGAACTACAACTCCAAAACTCATGGTCAATGCCCACCAGACCCTTCCAGTATTTTCTGTTGGTCATGGGAGTTCTGTGTGCCAAGTTTGGTTCAATTCCATCATTCGTGGAGTTCAGAATGCTCTTTGATTTTCTTGTTGTTTATCCATTTTCTTGTTGTTTATCCATCGCTTCTGACTCTTTGTGACCTCATGGACCAGCCCACCCCCAGCTCCTTCAAGGTCAAGCCAGTCTTGTCTTGTCCTTGGTTGGCCTCTCTTCCCTTTTCCTTCCCTTTTCCCCAGAATCATTAACTTCTCCAAGCTTTCTGGTCTTCTCATTATGTGGCCAAGGTACTCCATCTTTGCCTCTAATATCCTTCCTTCCAATGAGCAGTCAGGCATTATTTCCTGGAGTAAGGACTGGTTTGATCTTCTTGTAGTCCAAGGCACTCTCAGAATTTTCCTCCAACACCACAGTTCAAAAATGTCTATTTTCCTTTTCTCAGCCTTCCTTATGGTCATGGGAGTTCTTTGATTGTAAGTTAACTATAAATTAACTACAACTCCCAAATAACAAAATCAACCTCTCAACCCACCAGTATTCAAATTTGGGCGTATTGGGTATTTGTGCCAAATTTGGTCCAGTGAATGAAAATATATCCCGCATATCAGATATTTACATTACAATTCATAACAGTTATGAAGTAGCAATTAAAGTAATTTATTGTTTGGGGTCACCACAACATGAGGAACTGTATTAAGGGGTCGCAACATTAGGAAGGTAGAGAAACACTAGTAGCTCAGAGCAACTCTATATGCCATCAGTCATTTACTGTATATTTCTGTTGGTGTGATGAACTGGTCATGTGACAGTAAGAATTAACCACCTCTCAGGAAACTGGAAAACTAAATGTGGGCTAGTTAAAAAGAGTAAATCCCAAATTTGAGAAAAACATGCATTGATATCTTTTACTCTTGGCCTCCGACTCTAGCACAAGGAAGAAGCTTTTTATTCCGTTGTTGTTGGTTTTTCTTTAAACAGTAGAAATAAGGCTTAGGTATAATTCACAGAGCATAATAACTCAGATAGCAACTGGCCAACTGTTTCTGTATAGTTGGGATTCTTCTGAGAACAATTCCTAGTCAGCTTCTTTTATTTTTGAAGTAGATATTCAATATGAAAGGCAGTGCTCCTCCCAGGTGAGTGCCAACATCGGTAGATATATTTGTGCAGACATCAGAGAATTGACATCTTTTCTTACTTTTGAAGTTTTCTTTGAGCCAAGAGATTCCAGGCTCAAGTTGTGCTTCCCACTGTTTCACTAGCAATTGTTACAGCGGCAAGAAACATCCCTGCTGTGATTCCATCAAAATGCCCTCCCCCCTGCAGCATGCTTGAGTATCAACATGGAAAATTCCTAGATTTTTCAGAACTGGGGGAAAGAACAGGTTTTGTGTGAAGCATTTTAAGTACCATATATACTCATGTATAAGCCAATAATAAAAATAATAATAATCTCTTTCTTATACCCTGCCACCATCTCCTGGAAAGGACTTGGGGTAGCTTACAAGTGGGACAGAAATCCACAAACATAAAAGCAAAACCAGTGCATAAAACAAAACATATTAAAATAGGAGCATCATAAAATACAATGGCCAAGATAAAACAAACAAGACATAACAAAATAGAACAGATTCCATTGGAGCTCCATCTGATCAGGTTCAACAAAAACAGTGACCAAGATTTCTAAAATAGGCATGGCCAAGCTATAAGAGGGCTGGGCAAAGGGTAGCGCAAATAGCATACCATAGGTCCGGGGAAGTGGATGAAGTGCAAAACAGAGTACTATCTGGTGACTTGGGGATTGGGCATGTATAACTAGGGACTAATCTCAAATGCTTGCTAGAACATCCAGGTTTTCAAATCCCTGTAAAAGGAGAACAGTGTGGGGGCTTCCCTAATCTCCCTGGGGTGGGTGTTCCAAAGTGGGGGCCACCACCAAGAAGGCACTCTCCCTCATCCCCACCAACTGTGCTTGTGGTGGTGGCAGAAGTGAGAGGAGGGCCTCCCTGGCAAATCTTAGAGCCCGCGCAAGCAAGGGCAGATTTAGGGGCCAAAATTATGGATTTTGATATGACTAGTGAAACATTGAGGGTCATTATGCTCAGGGGGTGTTACCCAAATCCACCTTAGGTTGCTTTTCAGCTTTGAAAAAAAATAAGTTGTATGAATGGAACACCATACAGATGAGCAATTTGATTCCTGTATAGCAGGAGCTCAGAGTGGTGGCTTGAAGGGCCTTTTTCGGTTCTTTCTGATCTCATGTGATACTGGTTGTGATAGAGATGTGATACCCTGATCATTCTTGGTCACAGAAAGAGTGGGACAAGGGTTGCATGATTCTCACCCCTGCATGTAGATAGGATTTTAAAGAGCCTCTGCAAGTCTCTCTGCATTTGTGTTGTCTGTAGATGACTTGAGGCAGTTGAGTGCCAGGTGCCAATGCCACCCTTTGAATAGCTGCTGTTGTCCACTTTTGTGTGTGTCAGAAGTGACTTGAGAAACTGCAAGTCACTTCTGCTATAAGAGAATTGGCCATCTGCAAGGACGTTGCCCAGGGGATGCCTGGATCTTTGAGCAGCCTGTGGGAGGCTTCTCTCATGTCACTGCATGGCAAGCTAGAGCTGACAGACAGGAGCTCACCCCTCTCCCTGTATTCGAACCGCCGACCTTTTAATCAGCAGTCCTGCCGGCACAAGGGTTTAACCCAGTGTTTCTCAACCTTCCTAATGCCGTGACCCCTTAATACAGTTCCTCATGTTGTGGTGACCCCCAACCACAACATTATCTTCGTTGCTACTTCATAACTGTAATTTTGCTACTGTTATGAATCGTAATGTAAATATCTGAAATGCAGGATGTATTTTCATTCATTGGACCATATTTGGCACAAATACCCAATATGCCCAAATTTGAATGTTGGTGGAGTTGGGGGGGATTGATTTTGTTATTTGGGAGTTGTAGTTGCTTGGATTTATAATTAACCTACAATCAGAGAGCATTCTGAACTCCACCAATGATGGAATTGAACCAAACTTGTCACACAGAGCTCCCATGGCCAACAGAAAACACTGGAAGGGTTTGGTGGCCATTGACCTTGAGTTTTGGAGTTGTAGTTTGCCTACATCCAGAGAACACTGTGGATTCAGGCAATGGTGGATCTGGACCAAACTTGGTTCCAATACTCAATATGCCCAAATGTGAACACTGGTGGATTTTCGGGAAAATAGACCTTGACATTGGGAATTGTAGTTGCTGGGATGTATAGTTCACTTATAACCAATAAGCATTCTGGCCCCACCCATGATAGAAATGGGCCACACTTCCCACACAGAACCCCCATGACCAACAGAAAATACTGTGTTTTCTGATGGTCTTTGGTAACCCCTTTAACAGCCCCTCGCAACCCTCCCAGGGGTCCTGACCCCCCAGGTTGAGAAACACTATTTTAACCCATTTCACCACCGGGGTCTCCTTGTTGTCCACTGATTCACATATATCAGTAACTAAGAGAAAATTGAAATTTTATTTGATGCACTTATTAACCGCCATTCTCAGCCCATAAGGGCGACTCATGGCGGTGATAAGGGCGACTCATGGCGGTGAGTTAGTGAAATGGTGGTGTTAGTGAATAATTTTTTAAAGCCTATCTATCTGAACTATTAGCAATATCCATTTATTAAGGTCCTCTCAGGGGATCCTCACCCTCTTACTCTTTGCTATTCAATGGGTATTGTCTAGTGACCAGAGAGCAAGCAAACCTTTTTGGGTTTGGCTTTTCCTTTCTAGAAGAATTTAGTTGACACCAAATATTGTTGTCAGTGCTGCACACAAATATTTTTGTTGTTTCAGGCTTTGACGTTTTTTTGGGGTTCTATTGCTTTTGTTATTTTATTGTATTTAATAATGGATGCTTTAGATTTTGGAGTGAGTTTTTATACTGCGAGATTTCTATATGGTATATTAAAGTTATTTTAATTTTTTTGAGCTGGGATTCATTACACTGGCCAAAAATGTAATTATCTTATGAAAAATAAGATCTTATTTATCTTCTGTTGCCTTTCCTTTCAATTTCAGGACAACATCTGCAGCCTTAGAAGAAGCATTTAAATACTAATATGAACATTTGTGATTTAATTAGCTACAAATCTACATTGGAACATGCATTTAAGAACACACTTAGATAGTTAAGAGTGGTAATAAGAGTTAATGTAAAATCTAGACACAGTGAGTTTATTATTTCCAAAGAATTGGGGGGAAAACAATTCTTGAGTAATTGCATTTTCAGTCATTTGTTTTTATATGCCTTCATATTATTGTTTCACAGCTAATTTCCCCCTGAAGGAAAAGACAAAAATTAATTTAGAGAGTGTGGTTAGCTTTTAACTGATTATCCTATTGCGATAATGTTTTGTATAAGATAGTAATTGTATCAAGTCGACTATGGTGTGTCAGAATCATTTGATTTGCAACAAAATACAGAAATTCTTCTGAAAGCTTCTGGTTCACCTTCGTAATGCCACAACCCCTTAATACAGTTCCTCATGTTGTGGTGACCCCAAACAATAAATTACTTTAGTTGCTACTCCATAACTGTAATTTTGCTACTGTTATGAATTGTAATGTAAATATCTGATATGCTGGATGTATTTTCATTCAATAGACCAAATTTGGCACAAATACCCAATACGCCCAAATTTGAATACTGGTGGGGTGGGGGGAGGGGATTGAATTTGTCATTTGGGAGTTGTAGTTGCAGGGATTTATCGTTAACCTACAATCAAAGAGCATTCTGAACTCCACCAACAATGGAGTTGAACCAAACTTGACACACAGAACTCCTATGACCAACATAAAATACTGAAAGGGTTTGGTGGCATTGACTTTGAGTTTTGAAATTGTAGTTCACTTACCTCCAGAGAGCACTGTGGACTCAAACAATGATGGCACAAATCCTCAATATACCCAAATGTGAACACTGGTGGAGTTTGGGGGAAATATACATTGACATTAGAGAATTGTAATTGCTGGGATTTATAGTTCACCCACAATAAAAGAGGACTCTGAATCCAGCCCAAAATGGATCTGCACCAAACTTGGCACACTACCTACACGGCCAACATTGAATACTGGTGCGGGTTGGAGGGAGCTACAATTCTGGGAGTTGTAGTTCTCCAACGCCCAAAAAGAAGAGAAAGACAGGCGGAGAAATCTTCAGACTTTTTTGCCAAAGGGGTTTCTAAGACCATCAGAAGTATGTGCTTTCAGATGGTCTTTGGTGACCCCTCTGAAACCCCACTTATGACCCCCCAGGTTGAGAAACACTGTTCTAATTAGTCTGTAATCTGACTAAATTTGCAGAAGTATGAATGATGTGCAGCAACAGCACAGTGCTAGATGACAGAATATCATGGCAAACATGTCTTAATTGAGAGCTTGAAAATGTTATATTTGAACTGCAGATACCAGAATCCTCACCATTATGTACATGACCATTTTGGCTGTGGGATTATGAGCATTGTAGTTAAAAAAAGAAGAAGAGAGAGAGATACCCTTTAAAATCTTTTTTTTATTATTGTGATTTTTCTGAGAGAATCTAGTACCTCAGTTACACGTGGTCCTTGGAAAATGTCCATATGTCTATATATTGCAGCTCAACAGTGTGAGAACATTGGGAGAATTACTGAATAATGGATGAGGATGAGGTTATCTTTATTTCCATCTTCCTAGTCTCTAATGATTTCCCAGCATCCCAGTCTGTTGTTACAGGGAAGAGATATGGCCACGTAGCAGAGCAAGCTGCAAGGATTTGTTTGTAAGGTTTGTAAAGGAAAATCTGAAGGATAAATGTTTGGATACGTAGGTTACAGTTAGTTTTTCAGGGGTCCATGTGCACTGTAGAATTAATGCCACTTTAACTGCCATGGGTCAGTGCTGTGGATTCCTGGGGTTTTTAGTTTTACAAGGATGTTTAGTCTTCTCACTCTATCAAAGAAAGCTGGGGCCTCACCAAGTTACAACTCCCAGGATTTCATAGTATTGAGCCATGACTGTTAAAGTGGTATCAAACTTTATTAATTCTGTAAACCAGATGCACCCTGGGTTAAAGAGAAGAGGCAAAGATGGCACAGGGAGGAAACAGTTATTTGAAATACAAAATATATATTTTTATTTACTTTTTAAAAAGTAGTGCTTAGTCTTTGGCCTTTCTGATTTCTTTGAAAGGCAAACGAGTTAATAACAGTTTCCTAAATAAACAAATTCTACAGATATTAGCAGAATTTCACTTAGGTTATTTGTTGGATCCATGTATGGTATAAGTAGTTGTATGGCTAAAGAAAGAATCCTATGAAACTCAGAACATTAGCATCCTGCCAGAACAGATTATCCCATCCTCCCTGCTCCCCTGGCAGCTTTGGCTCACATCTGTCACTTTGAAATACTTTGATTTTCTCTTCGGTGTTTTTGGAAAATCCCTTTGTACTTTCATTGCCTGTTAATAGGTTATGTGTTTCGCTTTTAGCTATGTAGTTAAGTAGAAGACGTATTTTAAAATACAGTTGTGGATACTTGCTTCTCTGTCTAGGATTCCTATTTATTCATCTCTCAACTCACTAGAGTCCCTGATCGATAGAAGAACCCCTGTTTTCCCCATTATTCAAAAACAGCAAAATTATATGCATAGTGTTGCATATATGCGAGCATGCAGGATTTGTAGGTAGCCAATTCACATGGCAGAGGGCCCTTCTACACTGCCATATAATCCAGAATATTAAGGCAGGCAATTCACATTATCTGCTTTGAAAAGAATTATATGAGTCTACACTGCGATATAATCCTTCTCAAACCTTGGAACCACAAGTGCTGTATGACTGCAGTCCCCATTATCCCCAGTCTGCATGGCGGATAATCAAAAGTGATGGGAGTTGTCCTTGAATGACATCTGGGACCCAAATTTGGAGAAAAAGTGAAGAGTACGCCAGCCACTATGTAAAGTAATTATAGTTGGCCCTCAGTATCCACGAATGCTCCAACCCTTTAAAAGCAACCATAAGGCTGATGTAGCCCTCAATGAAAACGTGTTTGACACCCCTGGTCTAGACCAATTCATTTAATTTAATCATATTCTACTTTTAGCTAATTTGAATCTGGCCTGTCCATATCTATTCAGTGGTCTGCATTTAATTTCAGGGAGTGCTGATGGTTGGTCCTCCTGGCACCGGGAAAACCATGTTAGCGAAGGCTGTTGCTACAGAATGTGGAACAACTTTCTTTAACGTATCTTCGTCCACCCTGACGTCAAAATACCGAGGCGAGTCTGAAAAATTAGTCCGCTTGTTGTTTGAGATGGTATGTAATGTTGATATTTAAGTAGCACATATTTTTATTATGTCACAAATATTTCCATCATTCCAATATGTTGCCTCATGTTTAGGGTTAAATGAAACAATCAGTGAAATGAAACAACAGCAGTTAAATGACACAATCCATGTGAAATATGTAATAGGACTGGTACTGTTGATGCATCCTGGTCAACACTGTCAGGAGGAAATGTTAGATCTCTGCAATGGCCTCTCAAATACCGTCAAATTGGTTTGCCACATTTTGTCTAAATCAGAGTGAAAGAAGTCATACAAACTAAATTGTGCTCTCTCCATAAGAATGCTGAATTCAGAAGTGTTATGGTGGAGTGTTTTAACTGTTGTGCCATGCCTTGAGCTATGAGGAGAGGTGGATGATGATGATGATGATGATGACCTGCATTTGAAATAACACGACTGAGGTTGTGGCCAATTCATCTTTTGAGGAACTGCACATGCTGTTTTCTTGGAAATTTTACACTACTTATAGTCTTGACCTTTCTGTCATCTTTTGTTTTTTATTTGTTTCTTCTAAAACTTTTCATTTTATCGTTTGCAACTGCCACATTCATTTTGTAGCTCTTATAATATGCAGAATAACATCTATGTCCAGTTAGGTAGGTGACTGTATCACACATTTACAAAAGGAAACTGGTTTGAAAGAGATGGATATACACATATTAATAAGTGAAAATATTGCATCCTTCAGTAGTCCTGAAAACACCAGCAGACCTCTCCTGTGTCCCTGACTCCTCTCAATTTCTCTAAATTCCAAACACAGAGGAGAACACTTTGGTCTATTTTTATAACATCAGAACAATGGAAACTTGTCACATTTTATTGATATTTGATTAGAAGCATTTTAAATGACAGCTCTGATAGCATACAGAACTTATTTTATAGTCACAGAGATGGGACCAAAGTGTTTCTATTCTAATCTACCAGAATAATTTTATTAAATGGAAATTTGCAAAAAATTATGTTCCAGATTATGGATGTTAAGTATACCACTTTCAAGCACAACAAGTACATACACAGTCTAGCTGTTGTACCAATACTGCAGTGGTGCTACCTATGGTCAATGTTGCCCAAAACCTTTTCCACTAGTCGCTCCTATATTTTGTATGCTGATTGGTTTTTAAACGTAATAGCTACAAAAGGCTTCAAAAACATTTTATCAATATTTTCCTTGGCGGTCTCCCCCTTAGTGCATGTGTATGTGTATATGTGTGTGTGTATATATATATTTAATGGGTTTGGTTTTAACGTTTTTGTTTATTTACCAATGAATTCATATATGGCATTGAAGTGTTGCCTTTGTCAGGTTGCCCTGAGTCCCCTTCGGGGTTGAGAAAGATGGGATATAAATGCGGCAATTAAATAAATGTGTGTATATATATATATATATATGTGTGTGTGTGTGTGTGTGTGTGTGTGTTTTATATATAAATATATATGTTTTATATATAAATATATATGTTTATATATAAATAATTTTTACCCTGCTTTGAGTCTCATCCGGGGTGAGAAAGGCGGGGTACAAATGTCATAAATAAATAAATGTGTCAGCATAACATTGTCACTTTCAGATGTGACTGTAGCACTGTTCAATTTTTCATGTTATGGGATTATATTCATGCAAGTCATTTTTATCTTTGTTTCAAGGCTAGATTTTATGCACCTACAACCATTTTTATTGATGAAATCGACTCTATCTGTAGTCGCAGAGGCACTTCGGACGAACATGAAGCAAGCCGTAGAGTCAAGTCTGAGCTGCTTGTTCAGATGGATGGTAATGAGTGTTCGAGTCTAAATTAGAGCTGCCTTTTCAGTCATTTAAATTGTTTTCTACCTCAAATTGGTGAATGAGTACAGGCAATTGATAAATAATTGGGTTCTCCTGATTGATATATTCAGTTGTACAAATAGATCCATTCTTTCCTTTAGGAGTAGGAGGTGCTCTTGAGAATGATGACCCTTCAAGGATGGTGATGGTGTTAGCTGCTACAAATTTTCCCTGGGACATTGATGAAGCTTTGAGACGGAGACTAGAGAAGAGGATTTATATCCCATTGCCAACAGGTTGGGAATGCCCTATCCTCTAAATTTAATTTTCAAGCATGTGTTTTCCTTAGTGTGCTATTAAATAATCTTTAGACACTCCTGTTACCAACATTGCATTTTCACTGTTTAATAACTTGCCTCTTTTCTTTCTTTCTTTTTTTAATGCTTGAGATTGCAAAATGAAAGTATTTTATTGCAGCCTGGTTGAGAGTAAAACTATGACTTCTGAATGCAGATTCATTTAATGAGCATGGAATTATTCTGAATGTTTCAGAAGCAATCCAGGAAGGAGCCTCAAAGGGAGCCTATAGACCTCTCTAAAGAAATATTGGCATGCTCTTTTCAATGAATTCAGAAAAACACCAATCCACGAATTTTCACTCACAGGCTTGTCATGTTGTAAATCAACTCTTGCCTGACCTTTATGACTCGATTTCAAGCCCTTCAGATAGCAGCTTTCTGGTTGTTCTCCTGCCTGAGGATGTCTCATCATAGATTGCTTTTCTTGGCTGTCGGTCATATCTGCTATTAATTTCTGGATTCTTTATCATGTTAGGCTTGTATAGTTGTGTTTCCTCTTCAGTCTGCTTGCTTCCCATTGTAAGATAACAAAATAAAAGTGCCATATGACAGCAGTTGTAATTGAACTTGCGGGAGGGAATGACCTTTGTAAGTTGTACCGCATGCCTCTTGTAGCTCGTAGGCTATGACATTTAATGGCAAATTGATGCATGAAATGTGGCAACTAGTGACAGTAGCATCCCTTAAGAGGTTTTCCCTCTTTCCCTGACAAAGTTTAGGAATCATTTGTCATCTGGTAATGTTGATGAGGGCTATCCCTACCCTTTGTTCCCATTATTGGTTGCTATTGCTGGAATAAGCTCTCCCATGGGACGTTAAACTGTATTTATCTAAATGGTAACAAAGGAGTGGAAAGAGATGCACAATTTGCAATAACGTTGAAGCAATGGGTAAAAATATACTTTTCCCCCTTGCTTATTTAGAAAACTAGATTTTTTTTTCTTTTTTGGAAATGTGATTTTAGTATTCTTTATAGATTGAAAATCACTTTGTTAGCTTAGGAAAAATAAATGTATTATACATATTTATTTTGCATAAAATTATTACATTTGAATTCCGTTTCAGTTTTTGATTTTACAAATGGAGCTACAACATTCTGAACTGTAGGAAACCTCTTTGATTTTGCCAGTTTATTGAGAGAAAGCTAAAATTAATAAAAACATAAGAAAGTAAAGGTAGAGATTTTCCCCTAACATTAAGTCCAGTCGTATCCAACTCTGTGGGTTGGTGCACATCTCCATTCCTAAACCAAAGAGCCGGCATTGTCTGTAGACACTTCCAAGGTCATATGGCTGGCATGACTGCATCAAGTGCCATTACCTTCCTGCTAGAGTGGTGCGTATTGATCTACTCACATTTGCATGTTTTCAAACTGCTGGGTTGGCAAAAGCTGGTACTGACAGCAGAAGCTCATGCCGCTCCTCGGATTTGAACTTGTGACCTTGTAAGCCGCCCAAGTCTCTTCAGGGAGATGGTTGCAGGATACGCATAAAGTTTATTATTAAGTTTATTTAGACCTCTTTATCAATGATAACTTGATAAATCAGACTTGATTCCCTCAGTCTACTTCAGTTGAAATTTACAAAGATTTAGATCTTGGTTTCCTTTGTCAATTGACACAGTATTGGTATTTTAAAACTTGTCATCAGCAAATTGTGTTACCGGTTACTGTTGTTGACAAATGGTTTACCAGTCCCTGCCCATAAAATCTAATTATAGAGGTAAATATTAAACAATCATTACATTTTTGCACATCTGGTTTAACTCAAATGCACTTTTTTTTCAGCAAAAGGCAGAGCAGAGCTTCTTAAGATAAATCTTCGGGAAGTAGAACTGGATCCAGACATCAGCCTAGAAGAAATTGCTGAGAAAATTGAAGGCTACTCTGGTGCTGATATCACTAATGTTTGCAGGTATCTTATTTCTTATATTTGCAAGCTAAAGAAACGTCAGATTGCTAGATGAACTGTCTTTCCTAAACACATATCTGAGGACACTGCCACACTCAGGATTCTCTGCTTTGCTTCACGACTTGAGATCCTTTTCACACCAAATTATTTACAGAGGAACCAACTGTATATGTGCTAGATGAAATCCTGGGTTCTGTTTTAGGGTATGCAGTCTGTTCAGACTGGATACTCATTCTCTTGATAACTGTCCCTTTATAATTGGCTTTGAACGCTAATACGTATTCAGCATTCCTCTTTGACTGAATGTTTGCAGGAGACAACTGGCAATGTGGATCATGTTACCAATTTAGGAAATTAGCAATGTTTTTTAAATCACTTTCTGAAGAATCCCAAGGTTTACTAGAAAACAATTGGAAAGTGCATTATAGCAGTTTAAAAATTACATTAATATATATACAATCTTCAATTGTCTGAAAATTCTGTATATTATTTTTGGAATATTTTTTTCGCTCTCAAATTGCAGGTGTGGGTTGGATCCATGTTTTAGAGTAGACATTATTAGGACTTAATGGGCATCAGATGCCATAGCATGCAGCCACAAAAGGTTATGGCAGAAAAATACTTTTATTTCCCAAGATGTCATTAATTTATTTTTTATATGACAAGCCAGCACATTTTCCCCTGGATTTTTTTTTTACATTAGGACTTTAGTCTTCTCTACCTTATCCCATGGATTTCATTGGGTCTGCTTTAAGTATGACTACCATCCGTATCCGTTAAGAAATTGTGCATCAAGAGGTGGCAAAATTAAAGGAGGGTGTTTTGGATGGAATGAACATTCTTATTCTTTGTACTAGATGTTTGTGTCTAAAGTAGCACTTAAATTGGCTTTTCAAAGTTTAAGGAACTAGGTGTACTAGATTTTTGTACCTAAAGTAGCATTTGAGATTGGCTTTTCAAAGTTTAAGAAACTGCTGAAATGGACAAATAACACGTTTTGGAGAAATGCTATATTTCTCTTTCCTTGGATGAATGGGAAGCAAAAGCAGAACTAATAATAAGCAATAAACAGCAAGGGTCAAAATGCATGTGTGTCCTCCTGTTCAAAACTTCTGTGGAAAATAATACCCTCAAACTGCTTTCTAAAATTGAAAAGAAAAGCAGACGCATCTCCATATGGAGGAATCTTTTAACATCTGTGCATTACTAATTAAAATACCTTGTTTCTATCATACATAACTACTGCACTTTCTGACAGAGAGAATTCTTAGAACGTGGTCTCTGAGGATAACCCGAAGAGCTGGTTTAGCTGTATCGTTTGGATATGTTTGAAGAGTGAGCGAGGAGGTTACTAAGCAACAACAAGGACTCCAGTACTGACAAAGCCACTTGGCTGAACTGTCACGCTTGCTGTGTTTGTTTCCTCATTCTGCTCTTGGCTGGATTAAAGCAGTTGGGGCCATGGGGCCCTTCCAGAAAGAAGGCTTCTCTCTGTGACACTCTGTAGGCTCCACGGTTGGCAGGGCTGACTTTGTGCTGGAGCAGATCAGCCTTGGGAGCCCTCCTTGGGGCCACAGCCACCCCTCTGGAGATTCCTCCCTGTGCGTTTGCACTTGGAGGGTTAGAGAAGTGACCCCAATGTGCCATTTGCCCCTTCACTTGCTCCACAACAAGAATGGCCAGTAATGGTTGTAAACAATGTCAACTCTTGGGAAGTGTAGGAGAAGAGCTGCAGTCTCCTGTCCCAAAAGCATGTCTCTATTGGCAGTAGCACCATGCATTAATTTAAATTTAAATTTAATTTAAAGCATTTATATTCCGCCCTTCACACCCCAAAGGGGACTCCAGGCGGAGCAAAACATATATATGGCAAACATTCAATGCCGGAACATAAAATAAACTATAAATATGCATAAATACTAAAACCAGTAATCTCTTATTTTAAAATCAATTGTTTAAACAATGTTTATATGCACAAGAATAACAATGTTAATACAAGAGGTATGTGTGTGTTTGTGAATCAGTGTGGGGATCCTGACCACTCTGGAGCCTTTGTCCCTGTTGCACAATTAATGATCTAGATTTTGAGGGGAATCTACATTCATCCTAAGGAGCAGGATTAACAGTAACCTCATCTTAAAAACACTTGGAAGGAAACTTAACCTGTAATGCAGATTTCCAGGCTAATTAAAGCTATCAGACGAGGGGCCACCACTGAGAAGGCCCTGTCTCTCATCCCCACCAGTCGCTCTTGCGAGGGTGGTGGGACTGAGAGCAGGGCCTCCCCAATGATCTTAACTGTCGTGGTGGATCATAAAGGGTGATAGGTTCGGACAGGTAAGCTGGGCCGGAACTGTTTAGGGCTTTATAGGCTAAAGCCAGCATTTTGAATTGTGCTTGGAAGCAGACTGGCAGACAGTGGAGCTGATGTAACAAAGGGGTTGTGTGCTCCCTGTACGACGCTCCAGCGAGCAATCTGGCTGCCGCCTGTTGAACCAATTGAAACTTCCAAATAGTCTTCAAAGACAACTCCACGTAAAGCACGTTGCAGTAGTCTGTATGGGATGTAACAAGAGCGCGGACTACCATGGGTACCAAAATCTGTGAATGCTCAAGTCTCAATATATGAAATGGACTAGTAAAATAGCATCCCTTGTATAAAATGACAAACCATTTAAAGATGTGCTGGAGAGAACCTGAAAATCTGTGAAATGGTGGGAGTCTACAGCAAAATGTCTTTGTACATCAGAGTAGAGCTTTTCACACAGGAAAATTAGGGTTTTTCTTTTTGGATTTTTCCCGCTTTAACATTTACAAGTCATGACTGCACTTGATTTTCTCTGCAGACACTTTTGTGGATTTCAGTGCTTGCATTATATCCATGTTGGGGGCAGAGGTGTGGAATCCTGTCTCACCAGGGGAGCTGGGCAAATAGATAAAGAGTAAATGCATTACACAGCCATGTTGGAGGCCTGCAATGCACAAACCAGAATCAACATAGCTGTTAACACATGCTGCTAACAATTAAGAATACTTGAGAACTTCATTCACTCTACAATTTAAAGCAAATGACCCTATTTACATTTTCTGGAACTAATGTGTGAATTTGAAAGCAATTATTCTTCAGATTAAGTACCTCTCTAAATTTCACCTTGAACAGTGTGTGCATAAATGCAGATGGGGATGAGTATAGTTTTAAATGCAGATTTTCCTGTGGTTGTAGAAGTCCTAGTAAAAAGAATGGAATGAGATTATGATTGAACACATGAGATACTGACACGGCCTAAAATCTGACTGACCCTTCCGTCCCTTTTCATCACTGACTCCTGTGTGCTTTCTTTTCCATTTTAGGGATGCCTCTTTGATGGCCATGAGGCGGCGCATTAATGGCTTATCCCCAGAAGAGATCCGTGCGCTATCTAAAGAAGAGCTGCTGATGCCTGTTACCAAGGGAGACTTTGACCTGGCTCTGAAGAAAATCTCCAAGTCTGTGTCAGCTGCAGACCTGGAGAAATATGAGAAGTGGATGTCAGAATTCGGATCTGCTTAACCTCTGAGACATCTCTTTACAAGAGATTTTAGCATTTCAATTACAAAACATTGTAAAGACTTAGAAAACTTTTAAGGCTTGAGTTTTTTTCCTATGGACAACACCCCCTCCCCTCTATTTTGTTGCACTTTAAAAGGGAACAAAAAGAAATGTTAACACAGTGAGACCGTAATATTTTTTAGACAAATGCTAAAACAGTTAACATAGAAAGTTGAGTTGTCTGCACTTGTGAATGGCAGTTTACTGATTTTCATATGAATGTGTGTTTTTTCAAGGCTTTTGCCTGGCAATCGGTTATAATCTTTTATGAAGAATATTTAACAGAAATTATAGCCTAAGTGTTGGGCCACATTGTTGGCTATTTAAATAAGGTCCCAGCCTTCTTGAAGGTAGCACTGAATCTTTTATTCTTTGTTTCTGCTTTTCTCCCTGATTTGAAGAGGTTATCGGTATAAACCAATGAAAATGCTAAAAGTCACTTTCCACCTGTCTTGCTGTTATGGTTATACTGGGATTTGCTGTGATTCTGCTAATCATGTGATAGGGAGGCTCATGGTTCCAAACATGTCATGTGTACTTGTGGCTCATCACAGGGAGTTTGGGGGAGCATTTTTTTTGTTCCTCAATGTGAATACTTTTTTCTTCTGCGCTTTCACCTGTTATCACAGCCAGCATCCGTGTAAAGGCAACATACTGAGTATAAAGTGTAAAGTAGGCCGTAAAGGGAGATCCTATTCCACCATGTTCATGAGACTGGGAATCTCAAATCCCAAGTTTTGGCTCTTGTTTCTGTTTTCACCTCTTATAAATCTGCTATTTATTCTCTATACTGTAAGCAAGGTATATACTGAAATATAATGGCCAAACAAGGGACAGATGTTGCAGTGCTTTAATTTCCAGGCGCTCCTAAGACCGACTGATTTACATCTTGTACTGTTTCATCCAAATGTCCATGTTTTTAGTTCACTGGGATTTGGGAATCTTTAACTTTCCAGATGTTTTGGACTTCAGTTCCCATAAGCCACACCTGTTACAACTAGAAGTAAGGGATAATGGGAGTTGTGCTTAAAACCCTTGGAAGATAGAAAGGTCCATTTTAAACTAACCCTTTTCTAATTTATGTTTTATAAAAATTTGTTGCAATATAGGACATGGAAGTGGATTCTTGAGAAATCAACTTGCAGAGCTGTCCGTCCTTGAAATCCAGGAATACTCTTACCACGCTTCTTATATTTCTGGTGTATTTTAAACATGCCACCCTCCCTTTTAAAGCAGTTGCTTCAAATATGAAATATTGATGCTAATTTTTGTAGGCCTTTCCACTGACAATGACTTAGGCCTGTTCAGCTAATGTGCATAGTTCGCTTCCCAAAATAGATCCTCTGTGTCTTCAGGTATGATGGGATTAGTTCTCCAAGTTATTTGTGTATTCACATTGGAGAAGGATGTAAAATCAGAAAACCCTGATTTTGAATTTGTTCTCAAATATTTACAATCTTTGCACTTGAACTAAATATGCCTGATGTTACATTACACTGCACTTTGACAGGTAATTATATAAAATGATTAATAAGTATTCCTAAGCCATATTTTCATTTGTTTGGCTAGTTGCTTTAAAATACTTTTTTTCCTTAGAAAAGTTATCCTTTCAGACATTCTTAGGGAGAAGACTTTTTCAAATAACAAGCATGCCTGTCTTCCATTTCTGATATGGCAAACTGCATGGAGAGTGTAATGACCCATTTAACTAATCTTTACCATTCTTGCTAAATTGCATAGAGACAAAAGCAGGCAAAGTGTAGCCAGTATGATATGTGTGGCTCCCAATATCTTTTTTTGTACCCCCACAACCTTTATTGAAGCTTGCTACCAGGAACAGAAATTTGGCAAATGGTTTAATTTCCATCCCTAGAAGCATCCAGGTGGGGCGGTTTTGAAATAAAACAAGGTACATGGCCCACATCCTCACCCAGGACAGTAGATGTGGCTTTTCAGCCCGTTCCATGTTTGATTTTTCATTATTTCTTCACATTTTCCAGTTGAGTATGTTAGGGAATAGTCTTTACTGGATCATGTGTATGTGGCGGAAATATGGCCTCCCAATTCTGCAATGTTTTCCTCCCTGATATAGGTCAAGACCTAGAATAATCTGATGGGAAAACTCCAAAATGTGAGTGATTGAAAGCTCACATTAGCTGGTCTTCTTGAACTTAACTTTCCACAATGCTAAATCTGTTACATGGGGCAATCTTTTTTCTTGGCAGAGGATTAGTTTAATTTCACCCCAAATTGCCAAGTTGGTGTGGCTCATTCAGCATTTGCATTACAAGGGCTTCATGTCTTTTCATAACCAACTCATTTCTTGTCATAACCAACTTCATTTTTGCTGGCTAGGACTAGAGATTTGGTTTGTTAGAAGAGTGACACCAGTACTTATGTGACCAAATATGGCCAGATATTTAGGTTGCGTTTGCAGCACTTGTATTCTGACTATTTAACAAATTATTGTTTTATATAGAAGGTATCCTACGTTAATACTGTGAATGACAGATTGTGTTTGTGTCCAAGAAAAGGCAGCTCTATTGTTCATAGAAGGAATCATAATAAATATCTTAACGACAATGTATTTTCTTTAGTATTGTTTGGTAGTGCTACAACATTTGGGATTCATTTGGGCTAAGTATGCTGTAAAGCTCTGGACATATAAGAACAGTTAGGCATCTAATAGTGTTTTGGTTTGAGATGCATTATCTCTATTTATGCCTCTCACTGTGGTCGCTTTTGAAAGTAATGGTGACTCTGACATTAGTCTTCAAGCACAAGTAAAATACAAAGCTGATTTAGGACCCACTCCTGTTTTGTAAAAGGAACTGCACAATTCATTTTCTGTACAGGCAGTCCCTGAGTTACAAACATCCAACTTACGTACAATTCTAGTTACAAAGTGGGGCGAGACAACAGGAAGTGAGAGGAAATCTCCTATGAAGGTAAATTGACTCCTGTAAAAGTTATTTTATGGAAAAGGTGTCTCTGTTGAAACTGCATCACCGATCCTTGTTTTCACAACAAGCCAAATTTTTCAAAACACAGTTGTCACAGAGACAAAAAGTGAGGTGAAAACTTCTGAACAGGCACAGACAGCAAAACAAATGTTACAGTGCTGTTAACCCTTCTCTCTGCTATCCAAAACTTTTTTTTAATCGGCTGGACTTAAAAAAAATGTACTTGTTCCAACTTACATACAAATCAGCTTACTCACAAATCTGGGTACTGCCTGTACATAGAAATAGCACAAATTGCACATAGGACCCATTTTACACTGACCATATAATGCAGTCTAAAAAAGCATTATATGGTGAGTGTAGTTAAAACTGCAGTATGCAGCAACTGGACGTAAGGTATTCAGGCTAAACCAAGTTGGTATCCAACATAGTGTTGCTGTAGGTCAAGGACTGGCAACTGTAGATTTCCAAATATTTTTCTCTTACAGCTCCTATGAGCCTGCTTCGGCAAATACAATTATGAATGATTATAGAAATTATTGTCAAAATATTTCTGTAGAGCTGTTAATCTGCCCTTGTGAACAGAAATGTTTGGATTGAAAGGAGTATAATCCAGGGTTGCTATTGTCAGATTAAATTATTTCCCTGTGATAATTGGATTTTTAAAAATAAAATAAGTAACTTTTAAAACAGCTATAAAAAAATCTCATTTTTATCCACAACCATAAGACACACATAGACTATCCCTTATCCAAAATGTTTGGGATCAGACGTGTTTTGGATTTTGGATATTAAAATTTTTGGAATACTTCAGATGAGGCATCTTGAAGATGCTACTCATGTTTAAACATAAAAGTCATTTTTGTTTCCTGTATTCCTTATAAAAAGGTAAAGGTTTTCCCTGACATTACGTTTAGCTGTGTCTAACTCTTGGGGGTGGTGCTATCTCAATTTCTAAGTCAAATAGCTGGCGTTGTCTGTAGACACCTCCTAGGTTATGTGGCCAGCATGACTGCATGGAGCGCTTTTACCTTCCCGCAGACACGATACCTATTGATCTACTCACATTTACATGTTTTGAACTGCTAAGTTGGCAGAAGCTGGGCCTAACAGCAGGCGCTCATCCCGCTCCCCGGATTTGAACCACCAACCTTTTGGTCAGCAAGTTCAGCAGCTCAGCACTTTAACCCACTGCACCACTAGGGGCCCATATTCCTTATATACATAACCTGAATGTCATTTTATGCATTTTTAAAAAATGTTTTTATACATGAAACAAAGTTTTTGTCCCTTGAACCATCAGAAAGCAAAGGTGTAGCTATATTAGCCGTCCATGTGGATATTTTGGGGTTTTAGAGTATTTTGGATTTCTGGATAAGGAATGCTTCACCTTTACTCATTTCCTGAACCATCTTCCCCTGCTGTTTGTGCCGCAAAGGGAAGAATGAAAAAAGAAACAAGTACCTGTGTGACTCTGTCCTCCCACTCCACCTGCTATGGTGTTGATAGTATCTTTGGGATGATTTCAACTGGAAAAAGAAAGGCTAGCCTCAAAATTGGCATCTCTCTTTAACCTGCCAACTCCTTTTTAAAAATAGAAGAAAACAATCACAGACTTCCTGCATTGTGCCTTGTTTCAACCCACAAAGAAGCATGAATCATATGTACTGTTAGAGGAAGTTAAAAAAAAAGGGTTACACTGCCAGCTTATATAAGTGAGTAAACCAAAGTGGTGTTCTTCACAATACCTCCTTGTATAGAAATCACATTTATGTTTTCTCATCACAGATGTTCTTGCCCATACTCAATGGGGATTTAGCATTTTGCTCACTGGCTATGCCGCTGTATTCCGTGACACATTTTCGAACAGAGAAGATTGTGTGTGAGGTCTTAGCAAAAAGAGAGGTCATTGTGACGATGAAGATGAGAAGAAATAAGCTGTGTGCCAAATGGTCTGGATATGTAATAGAAACCATAGCAACACCAAGGAAGGGTTTTAAATATAACACATATAAGCTAAGTGAATTGCACTCAGGACTTCCAGGCAGGCAGGATTCAGGCTAAACCTGTTACGGTTGATCCAAGCAAAGAAGGCAATCATGTACTCATCATCACCAGGCAAGAGAATGGGCTACTATGGGAATAAAAAGGAATAAAAGTATTTTGGGGTGGGCAAGCTGTGTCTCACATTGGTAGAAAATTGCAGTGCCTATTTTACTGTTTTAAAAGTGTTTTTAAAGAAAAATGGGGGGACGGCAATGTTGGACAGCACTGAAATAATCAGTTTTTTAAAAGTCAGGGTACAATACAATACAAAACTCTATTATGGTCACCCAGCACAAAGTGGGGCACATGCACCTTGGGATGGGGAAACACAGCTCCACAGTTATTAAAAAACAGAGTGGTGAGTTTGTATGGAAGGACTCTTGCCCTGCTACCTCCCTTCTGGTGCCATCACTGAATAAAAGGAGAGAAAGCATATCAGTACTGTACAATGTAGTGGTCTATGGAATGATGGTTGTTCATAAGGTATTAGCTGGTGGTCTTTGTAGAGTTTCCAGGACAAACAAACAAACGCTGGTACCCAATAGGCAACGTGATAATGATCTCAGACACAAAGGGATCCCTGCTCTGCCCCCTACTTCATCAGATATCTGATGGATTACTTCAGATATCCACTGAAATAGATTACTTTTGTCAAATACAATGTTGCATTCTAGCCTTGGGACACCTTTTCACCCAGCAGCACACCAGAGTCCAGTAGTACTAAATGCAACAGTTTATTAAGAGAAACAGGTAAAAAGAGAAAAAGGCATTTTCCAAAAGAGCAGTAGGAAAGGAAAATAGCAATAGTCCATATACAAAAGAACAGCAAAAATGGCCAAATACATGAAATCAAAGAAGTCAAGATCACAGGCATAAATTCATAAGCATGAGGCAGATTGGACTAAATTCTCAGACATGTTAGACGACATGATCACATCGGTCGCGCCAGTCCCTGAGGAATACGAACATTTTATTGAAATAGTGAAAACCTGCTCACGGGCCTCTATACCGAGAGGCTGCAGAACCCACTACCTCCAGGGCATTACTTCTGAAACAGCTGCCTTGTTGGAAAACTATTACAGGCTCCACAACGAAGACCCATTCAGTGAGCAGACTCTTCAGGCAGCGCAGAGCATTGTGTCCTCCATCTCTGAAGCCAAGAAAGAACAGTGGATCAAGCTGATCACAGAGGTCGACATGGGCAGGAGCAGCCAGAAGGCGTGGAGGCTGCTGAGACGGCTGAGCAACGATCCCTCACAAACTAATACCCATGCCAACATAAAGGCAGATCAGATAGCACACCAACTCTTGAAGAATGGGAAACCCAACCTTGCCACCAAAGTAGGAAAGAAACCAATAGCCAGACAGCCGGAGATTGAGAACAACAACCTCCATGAACCCTTTACATCTACTGAATTGGACATGGCTCTCAACAAATGTAAGAATGGCAAAGCAGCTGGCTTGGATGATCTACGGATGGAACAAATCAAGAACTTTGGCCAAAAAGCAAGGCGCTGGCTGCTGGAGCTGATGAACAACTGCACTGCATCCTGTCAGATCCCCAAAATCTGGAGGAAAGCAAGAGTCATCGCCATCTTGAAGCCAGGCAAAGACCGTAATGACCCAAAAAGCTACAGACCAGTCTCCCTGTTGTGCCATCTCTACAAAGTTCTGGAGAGACTTATTCTGCATAGAATTATGGAAAATATAGACCCCTGTCTGATCCCACAGCAAGCTGGCTTCAGAAAAGGCAAAAGCTGCACATCGCAAGTGCTGAACCTGACCCAGCACATAGAAGATGGCTTTGAAAGGCAGCAGATCACAGGAGCTGTCTTCATAGACTTGTCAGCAGCCTATGATACTGTGAACCACCGCCTCCTCCTGAGAAAAATGTATAATATCACAAAGGACTACCACCTCACCCGCCTCATAGGAAACCTGCTACAAAACAGGAGCTTTTTTGTTGAGTTCCAGGGCCAGAGAAGCAGATGGCGGAAACAGAAGAACGGCCTGCCTCAGGGGAGCGTGCTTGCTCCATCCATGTTCAACATCTACACAAATGACCAGCCACTGCCAGAAGGGACAGAGAGTTTCATCTATGCTGACGATTGTGCCATTACTGCTCAAGCAGGGAGCTTTGAGATGGTAGAACAGAAGCTCTCCGAAGCTCTAGGTGTTCTTACTGCCTATTACAGGGAAAACCATCTGATCCCTAATCCATCTAAAACACAGACATGCGCCTTTCACCTTAAGAACAGACAAGCATCCCGAGCTCTGAGGATTACCTGGGAAGGAATCCCACTGGAGCATTGCAGCGCACCCAAATACCTGGGAGTCACTTTGGACCGTGCTCTGACCTACAAGAAGCACTGCCTGAACTTCAAACAAAAAGTGGGCGCTAGAAACAACATCATACGAAAGCTGACTGGCACAACCTGGGGATCACAACCAGACACAGTGAAGACATCTGCCCTTGCGCTATGCTACTCTGCTGCTGAGTATGCATGCCCAGTGTGGAACACATCTCATCACACTAAAACAGTGGATGTGGCTCTTAATGAGACATGCCGCATTATCACGGGGTGTCTGCGACCCACACCACTGGAGAAATTACACTGCTTAGCCGGTATTGCACCACCTGACATCCGCCGGGAAGTAGCAGCCAATAGTGAAAGGACCAAGGCAGAGACATCTCCAGCTCATCCCCTGTTTGGGTATCAGCCAGCACGTCAACGACTTAAATCAAGACATAGTTTTCTTAGAACTACAGAGACACTCGCTGGAACACCCCAGCAAGCGAGAGTCCAAAAGTGGCAGGCCCAAACCCAGCACCTCAATTCATGGGTGATACCAGATGAGAGACTCCCCCCTGGGCACTCAGAAGACTGGGCGACTTGGAAGGCGCTGAACAGATTGCGCTCTGGCACCACGAGATGCAGAGCCAATCTTAAGAAATGGGGCTACAGGGTGGAATCCTCGGCATGCGAGTGCGGAGAAGAACAAACCACTGACCACCTGCTGCAATGCACCCTGAGCCCTGCCACATGCACAATGGAGGACCTTCTTGCGGCAACCCCAGAGGCACTCCAAGTGGCCAGATACTGGTCAAAGGACATTTAACCAAATACCAAATTTACAAAATCTGTGTGGTTTTTTTTCTTTCTTTTTTTTTCTTTTTCTTTTTAATCTCTGTGTTTGTTTTGCTCTGTTGGAATTGTAATACAATGGTTGCTGATGACACGATAAATAAAAAAAAAAAAAGCATGAAAGCGAGAACTTTTTCTAAGGCAAAACTCTTTCAGGAACATAAGCAACACAGGAAACTTGAATCATGAACTTGAGAGCTAACACCTGAACCTGAATCTTTTGGCAACCTTGTCTGTTCTGATGCACCAAGTAAACATTGCTCAATTTAACCCAAGTCCAACCAAGAAGTCATGAGATCATGCTTCATACACCTGGGTTTCAAGGACTTCTCACAGAGCCACTCTGAGCGCCTAATTAATATATCCTTCACTCCCTCTGTGTGGAGACCTAATCTGATATCATGGGAAAACTCCCCATTAGTTGAAAGCCAATTCCTATGACAAATTGACTTTTCTCCTGTTACTAAGGAATGGACATTGGAATCCAAAACACCCTTTGTCTCATCTTCAACTGCCTGTACTTCACTCTGATCTAAGGCCTGCAATTAATCCTGATCACACACAGACTCCTCCATAGGAATCTCATTATCCTCCTCATCCTCTGAGAAATCCCCAGCATCTTGATGGACCCCAACATACAACTTATTAACTTGTGGTATAGGACAATTAAGGACAGTGAGCATGTTTACAGCATATAAAGCTACAAAAGATGTGGTCAGATTATTGTTCATCTAGCTTTGCCTAATTTACTCAGTGTGTTCCCTATTTTTGTTCCTCCAGATATTTTGGAGTTCAAGTTTCAGAAGTTCTAGCCAGGACTTCTAATAGGAAGGGATTATGGATGATGGAGTCCAAAACATTATGGTGAGCGAAATTTTCTCCACTCCTGTTGGGCTTGGAATGGTAGTGGTCATTCACAGTTTCAGTTATGAGTCTCTTTTGTAATCTAATTCAGAAACGGACAAATTACAGCCATTCTGATGATGTTAGGACAACAGCTCCCATCAGGTTTACCCAGCATAGCCAATGGCAAGGAATCCTGGAAACTGCAGTCCAGTACCATCTGGAGGGCTCCAGTTTGCCCATTCTTAATTCAGAAAATATTGTTATGAGGCTTCAAATCACTTTTGGTGATCCTTATGAAATTCATAATGGGGTTTTCTTGGCAAGGTTGTTTAGAGTAGCTTTACTTTCCTCTGAAGCTGAGAAAGTGTGACTTGTAGTCAATCCATGCAAAATCGACTGGTGTTCTTCCACAAACCTGCATCACTTCAACAGCATGATAGAGCATGCCAGGAGGAGTTCCAGCAGTTTGCCTCTGCCCAAATATACTCTAATGCTGAATTAATTGAGTACATGTTAATTTTGTTCTTCGAAATCCATTTGCTCTATTGAAAGTAATCTGAGGATAAAGAGGAACATTTTTAAAGCAGCGGATTAATTAAGTCTTTTTCTCTGCCAAACTGGGATGGTGATGAGTGAGCCTTTAAGAAACTGGGTACTTGGAGTCATTTTTCAGTTCTGAAATGATTAGGAATGAGAAATGCTTACTGATCTACTTCATCCAGAAATCTAGCACTTATTTCTGTTCTACCTTGTCTTCACAACTAATCTATTGTTGTACCTGTAGGAGGCATCAACTAATCTAAAAACCTTAATGAACAGTTAGGTGCCCAAGGGAGGATCTCATTCCCATAGTGAGTTCCAGCTTCTCTCTCTTTAGCAGTGAGAGATGCAAAGGCAGAAATAACAAAACTCAGGCTGCATCCATTCAGTTCGTCTCCATGTCTGCATATTGCTCCCTAGGCAAAGGCTGGACAGCTGGTTGTTCATTAATGTTGCTTAGATAACTAATACGTAACATACGTATTTAGACTGAGTGGGAACAGTTGGGCTTTTGAGCCACATGCTGTCTGCAGGATGAGGACATCCTGTGTGGCTTTCAACTCCCTGAAGTTTTTGTGGGGAGGGATTTATGAAAACTAATTTCTGGTTGTTTACCAGGTACTTGTTTCTTTTTTCATTTTTAATTACTGCAGCTCTATGATTTAGGAGAGCTGAAAAAAGGTCTCACTGGTTAATCTTAACCAAACTATGTTTACAGCAGAGTTACAGCATTGTCTACCCTACCTATTCAACTTGTATGCAGAACACAGGGCTTGATGAATCCAAGGCTGGAGTAAAAATTGTGGAAGAAACCTTAATAACTTTAGATATGCAGATGATATCACTTTGATGGCTGAAAGTGAAGAGGAGCTGAGGAGCCTTATAACCAAGGTGAAAGAAGAAAGTGCAAAAACTGGTTTGCGGTTAAGCATTAAAAAAAACCCCCAAGATTATGGCAACCAGACTGATTGATAACTGGCAAATAGAGGAGAAAACGTGTAGGCAGCGATAGACTTTGTATTTCTAGGTGCAAAGATTACTGTGGATGCAAACTGAAGCCAGGAAATCAGAAGACATTTACTTTTTATGAGGAGAGCAATGACCAATCTTGATAAAATAGTTAAGAGTGGAGACATCACACTGACAATGAAGATAGGCATAGTTAAAGTAATGGTAATAACCTAAGGATGCGAGAGCTGGACCCAGGCACGTAGCCAGGATTTTGATTCGGGGGGGGGGGGGGGCTGAGTTTGATTCGAGGGGGCAGGCTGAGTCTGGGTGAAAGAGTGTCTACCCTAGGAAACCTTTTGTATCATTACCCCAATACCCCCATGCATACGGGTTATATTGAGAATGGTGAACAGATCATGATACTAATAAACATAACAATTTAAATAATGTACCAGTAAGGCCTTCTCGCGGACCACCATGATAATTTCGGGGGGGGGGGGGGGGCTGAAGCCCCTATAGCCCTCCACCCTGGCTACATGCCTGGCTGGACCATAAGGAAAGCTGAGCAAAAGAAGATATATGCTTTTGAACTGTGTTGCTGAAGGAAAATTCTGAGAGTGCCTTGGACTTTGAGAAGATCAAACCAGTTCATACTCCAGAAAATAAAGCTCGGCTACTCATTGGAGGGAAGGATATTAGAGGTAAAGATGAAGCACTTTGACCACATAATGAGAAGACAGGAAAGCTTGGAGAAGATAATGATGCTGGGGGAAACGGAAGGAAAGAGGAAGAGAGGCCAACCAAGGGCAAGATGGATGAATGTTATCCTTGAAGTGACTTGCTTGAACTTGAAGGAGCTGGGGGTGGCGATGGCCAACAGGTAGTTCTGGTGTGGGCTGGTCCATGAGGTCACGAAGAGTCAGAAGTGACTGAACAGACAAACAACGTTTAGCTGAGATTAGTAAACCATTTTGCGATTCTCTGCTATCATTTCATCAGTGGTCAATGCGTAGATTGTAAGTGGTCCTCATTTTTGGTAAAAAGAAGCATAATTTCCTTTGAGAATGATGATGATGATGAAATTTATTTATATCCCACTTTTTCTCTCTAAAAAGCGATAAAACAACACTAAAAACAATACAACTTACAGCTGAAAACCTAAAAAGCATATGAACACTAAAATAGGATTAAACATAAAAACTATTTAAAATAGTTAAACATATTAAAAACACATTATCATATATAACACACTACAAGTACAATATCATAAACAATATTCTGTTCCAGCAAACTTAGGTAGAAAGACAGTTCCTTTCCTAAACAACATGTGTTATGCACATTTTGTTTTCAAAGGAAATCATATTGTATTTTTCCATTAGTGAGGAAAATTAACATGTTTCTATTTCTTTTTAAATGTGTATATGTGAAAGGAAATTTGTCCCCAGAACCCATAGAAATGCTAGAATACACTGGAACTTTCTCCTATACATTCCCTATGGATAAATTGTGGGATATTTCTAAGCAAACACTTATGTCATCATGCATGTAATCTTCTTTGGAGTGCTGTGAAAAACACTCACAGTTCCATCTATTTAAGGCCAGGCTTTGTTCTGAATCCAGAAGGAAACCTTCTAGCCATTGAAATATATCTGGCTGGTTCAGTTCAGTTTGGCTCAAGGAAGTCTCTCCAGGGCCCTCTGAGAAATCTATTTACGGTGTGCGAAGATTCAACACCATGAAGATTAACGCATTATCAGCAGATGGCACCACCACTTGGCTCTTTCTGATGTTATGCTTTCACTCCTAAAGAGCTGTGTGTGAATATATCTATTTGCTCTAATTATCTTGGCTTCTTCTTCTAAGATGACGCTCAGGGCTTGTGGTGTTATGTTCCTCATTTTCCCAAATTGGCTCCTCTAAAAGTGCTGGAGGTGGTGACTGGCCTCTTCAGTACAGGCACATTTCGCAAGAGTTTGGAAATAGTTACAAATAAGTTATTGCATTTTTAACCACTTTACATTGCAATTGTAGTATAATTTGGGATCATGTTTGTAGGGGCATAAACACAGATTTCAGGAAAGTTACTTTGGGACTGCAACTCTCCACACTTTCCAGGTAGCCATGTTGGGTGTGTATTCTGGGATTTATAGTTCCCAAAGTAACTTTCTAAGGTCTGAACTATAAAATTGATTTATTTTTACACAACCTCTTTTTCCATAGTAAAAATAAATATCACTTAGTTTTAAAGGTGCTGCTGATGAAGGCATGATGAAAATACCTGATACACATACTGGAAAATATATATTGGATGTAACCATATTAGAAATAGGAATTAGAAAATATATAGGATGTATGTATGCATGAACTTCACTTCACTTCACTTGGCTTCTAAAAAGCTGCAAATTAAGATGCCACAAAGAGGCTAGAGAGAGGCCAGAAAGAGGTCTATGGAAAAGAATGTCTCTGGCATCTGGCAAATATAATGACTGGTACCGAGCAGAGTTTATCATAAGATTAATGAGCCTGGCTATCAAGAGGCTTCTTCAGGACTATCTCAAGATGGATGGAAGCTATTGCTATCAGTAGCCTGGTAGACATTCTGGCACTATGAGGTATAGGATGGTGTTGAAGTTAAAGTTGAAGGTGTTGAAGTTAAAATATGCTATTGGAGTCAATGTAAAAGTGGAATTTTGTGACACACATTGTGATGCTTGTATGATTCATGCATATTATTTTAAAGGGTATATAAACCAAGGCAATTCTTTTGTTCAGTACTCTGTTTCCTGGACTACCAGCAGGGTCCATATCTGGTTGTCGCCAACCGAGAATAAACCGTGCTTTTACAGACCTCAGGAACTCTCTTTTGTCTCTTTTCCTCAGACCTTCTCCCTGCCATTTCACTGCCACATTTTCTTTCTTTCCTTCCTTCCTTCCTTCCTTCCTTCCTTCCTTCCTTCCTTCCTTCCTTCCTTCCTTCCTTCCTGAGAATGGGGTCCCATCTACAATGCCATATAATGCAGTTTGAAAATGTATTACATGAATGTGAAGATGGGGCCTAACATGGCTACTTTTTGAGTGGTGGGGGAAGATATTAGATATATTCTAGGACAGTTGCTTGTAGTATTTTGATTGTTTTTTAAAAAATGAACCTACATTAATTATTTTTATTACTTTTCAATAATAAGGAAGTAGAGTTACTTAAAAAATATATAGCAGCAACCGCCTTCTAAGTGAGGAGGCCTGAAATAGTAAATGGGGTTATTTTTAAAAAAACAGTAACTTTCTCTACTCTGCATTTTACTCCATATAAAGGGTAAACATCCTTTTGAAATTGAGGAATTGAATGTGGTTACAGATAGTGAGATCCAGGCAGTGGATAGCGAGCCACAACCTGTGGATATCGAGGTCTGATAGGTGAATAACGAAACCTGGTTGTCAGCCGCTGAGAGTCCGTGCCTGGCAAGACAAAAAGCTATAACCCAATGTTCCCCAATCAAAGAAATCTCACTGGTGAAGAAGAAGCCACAGAGGAGTATATTCAGTTCAGCCAGAAAAGATGACAGCTAGCGGTAAGCCGCTCAAAGAAGCTGACATGTTTGATACAAGTAAAACATACATTTTTATACTGTACAGTCTTTTGTTTTTTCTGCACAGATACAGCTGGGGCCGGCTTTGTGCTGATTGGTGAAGCTGGTCTTGACGTCATGTCCAGCTGGGGGAACTCTTTCTGTGAAGTGGGATTGTGGCACCCGACAGCCAATCAGGGAGTGTTCCTCGCTTCCGATTCGGATTTCTGCTCTCCAATGGCTGACGGGGGAAGGGGGAGGGCACAATTACTAGTAGGACAAAAGACTACTAGCAAAATGTCCACATGCTTTGTGTTCTACACTGTGGAATTAATGCAGCGTGATCCCACTTTAGCTGCTATGGCTTTAATATTATGGAAACATGGAAGTTGTAGATTGGTGAAGCACCAGCACTCTTAGACAGAGAAGGCTAAAGAAATGGTAAAACTGCTAATTCCAAGCTGCCATAGTGTTGAGCCATGACAGTTTAAGTGTCCCAGTTCTCATCTGTGAAATGTAGGTGAATGAATATCCATCTCTTGTGTGCATGTTGTGCCATTTCTCCTGCATTAACAGACTTCCAGCTTGAACACAATAAAAATAAAGAGTGGTTATGCTTTAATAACTCAGAGGCATATGAAAAGGCACATGAAAAGCCTAGGTACATTAATTTTACTGTCAGTCCCATTACTCATTGCTAGGAGCAGGTTCAATTCCAGTCATTAATTCTACTGGGCACTCTGCTGTTATTGTGTGTGCCTCCAAGTCACTTGGAAACGTATGGCAAGTCCATGAATTTTGGCAAGATTTTTGGAGGCAAGGAGTACTCAGAAGTGGTTTTACCAGTTCCTTCCTCTCCTATTTGCCAAGTCTTAAAAACATTTACAAGGTGATTTTCTATATAAAACTGTTGGGAAGTGTGAGAGCTAGCAATGCATTTAAGAAGCAGGGCAATTAGTATTCCCAAGCAAAAGGTGAGCTACAACCAATCCGATGCGATCACCACTCCATCCACATGGTCTTTCAGGAAAATGAGTAAAATTAGCTTTTATTATAAAAATGTATGGAATAGGTCTGCACAAAAATTTGAAAGTTTTAATATTTCATTTTGAGAGAATATATGATCTCCAAACGTGGAGAAAAGAGAAAGAACTAAGTATTTATTTATTTATTTATAGTATTTATATTTCTCCCTTCTCACAACTGTAGTAGATAGAGGTATATATAGGCTTTCCTATCTTTGGCAACTTGGAGCTGTACTCAGTTCTGACCACCAGTGTGTGTGTGCGTGTGTGTGCGTGTGCGCGCTGTTGCTCCACCTTACCTGCCGAAGAGCTTTGTTCGTAAACTTCCTCCTTGATTGAATCACCGGCATTTTTCTGGCATTTCCTTATGGGTGCCTTAAATATCTCCCCACTTAAAGCGGTACCTATTTATTTACTCACATTGCTGTTTTCGAAATTGCTAGGTATGTAAAAGCTGGGCTAAAGGACAGGAACTCACCCCAACCCAGGCTTTGAACTGTCAACCTTTCAGTTGGCAAGATTTACTGCAGCTGGCGGTTAACCTGCTGTGCTAAAGCCCGACCCTGCATACAGTTGGTCTTCCATATTTGTGGGTTTATCTTTTGTAGATTTTACTATTCACTGATTTGATTAATATGTTCTCTTTAGGAATCTCAAAGTTCATTGGCATGACACTATGGACAACTTCATCCAGAAGTTGGACGACCTAGAGTTTGCTAGAGAGGTGTTCTCTTGAGGTAAAGAATAGCATTATTAATTCGTAGCTTTTCCACTTTTAGAGGGGTCCTGGGCCCCTAACTTCACAGAAAGTGGAGGGCTCACTGTACTACAAAATGGAAGATGGATAAATTCAAACTAACTGCAAGAGAGAGAGACTGAGAAGAACAACAGGAAATGACACAAACACATTCTATGCTCAAATTCTTAAAGGCATGCAAACTAGCTACTGCTGAATATAGTAACAGTATTCTGACAGATCTGAAGCCAATTAAATTGCATTTCGGATACAGTCGGATACTTAAGGCTATAAAAACCAGCAGGCTTTGTGAGCAGTAGTTTGCCATGAAAGTCATCGTCATCAGATGGTCAGGACCCGCAGCCATGATCACAGCAGCAATATTCTAAGTTTGCCAGCTTTTGGTTGTTTAAAAATTTAACAGGGTCTCCACAGACAGGGATTTAGCAGGTTGAATTTCCCTCTGAAGTAGAAATAAAATAGGGGGAAGCTTCACCTGTTGATTTCTGGCACCTGTGTGGCATTTTAAAGCACTTGTGCATGCATGCTATATAGCTCTAAACGGTTCAGGACCTGCCTATCTATGTGACTGCATCCTCCCATAAGAGCCCACACAGTCCTTAAGGTCTTCTGGGGATGCTCTTCTCTCGCTCCCACCCTCGTCTCAGCCGTGGTTGGTGGGGACGAGGGAAAGGGCATTCTTGGTGGTGGCCCCTCATCTCTGGAATTCCCTCCCCAGGGAGATTAGGCTGGCACCCTCCTTATCCACATTCTGTAAGGAACTAAAGACGTGGGTGTTTCATTGTGCATTAGACTGACGATTCCTTTGACAGATGGTCCCTAACCATGACATGAATTCAAGTTCCTATTTTTGATTACTACACTTTTAAGTTAAGCTGAAATGATCCTGTTATCATTGCTCTATTCCTATGCTACTAAATGTTCTATCCACCTTTTTGACCTCTAACTTGTTTCCGCACTGGTCCCCTCTCCCCCAAAAATGAGTCTAGAAGTATCTCTGTTGTTGCTTATGATGTTTGTTTATTATTGTTGTTGATGATGCTATTCTTATGTTGTTTTAATATTTTATTGTTCTGGTTTTAATTGTATGTTGCCTTGGGCTTGGCCCCATGTAAGCCGCCCCGAGTCCCTTCGGGGAGATGGAGGCGGGGTAGAAAAATAAAGTTGTTGTTGTTGTTGTTGTTGTTGTTGTTGTTGTTGTTGTTGTTCTTCTTCTTCTTCTTCTTCTTCTTCTTCTTCTTCTTCTTCATGCCCACCTATCCATCCATATTGATACCTACAGTAGAGTCTTGCTTATCTGACATAAATGGGATGGTAAACGTCGGATAAATGAAAATGTCAGATAATATGAGACCTAGAATACTAACAACAGGGACTCAAAGGGTTAAGGCAAGGCAACACCTCAGGGCTAGAGCTGCCCAGCAGGAAGTGCCCAGATGCAGAAGAGGAGCGTGGAAATCACAGAGGGAAGGAGGTAGGATGCTTCCGCTTCCAGTCTTTTCCACCTTTCCTTCCTCCTTCTCCTCCTTGCCTTTTTCACTTATTGAGAATGGAGAGTTGGGGAGCGCTCCTTTAATTGAAGGGGAAATGCTGGAGGATAAGAGCGTCGGATGAGATGGAATGTCAGATAAGCGAAGATCGGATAAGCGAGACTCTACTGTACTTTGGTTGGAAAATGTATATGTAGGACAATTCTTACATCGCCATGGAAGAGAGGAAAAGCACCTAAGTCAGTAGAGAACATTTTGATGCCAACCTCCAGAATAATTGATTAATGAACTACTTTATGAAGGCACCAGTTTCTGTGGATAGTCACCGTTTATTCTGATATACGAAATGTTCACACAGCTAGATTTACATTCAAAAGGTGTGGATTTTAAGCACATGAAAGTGAAAAGCAGGCTAGGATAATGAAGAAAATAGTCACTGGATGCAAAAGGAACACCTTTGACTTGATGAGCTGATTAACACAAAGATTCCTCTATGAATTAGGCAATCCGGTTTGTATCTTCTGTGACCAAAATAGGGATGAAGGGTTATATCACACTACAGCTCATCAAGGCAAAAATGTCTGTGATTCTGCTTGCTGATCTGTTATTAATAACCAGTGTTGATGTAATTATCACTGCCTTACTTTCTGAATTTCAGCTCCCTTTGACCTCACTGAAGCTGTAAGAGGAAATCAGCCACATCTCCGCATTAAGCTACTCATCAGAGGAAGAATGACTGGACACTGGAAAAATACTTGATTTTAATAGCATCTTCCTCTTCATTAACAACAAGGATGAAACTGTGGGCAGATTCTCTACCATGCTGGCTATTTTTGTTTTGTTTTCCCTTGCAGTCCATATGTGTTCTCATATGGTTATGATCCAATTTCCAACACCACACTGTCACACTCTTGTGAATATAGCTCTCCTTATCATTAGGACATTATCATTGGAGCCCCCGGTGGTGCAATGGGTTAAACCCTTGTGCCGACAGGACTGAAGACCGACAGGTCAGAGGTTCAAATCCGGGGAGAGTGTGGATGAGCTCCCTCTGTCAGCTCCAGCTCTCCATGCGAGGACATGAGAGAAGCCTCCAACAAGGATGGGAGGCTGGCATCCCCTGGGCAATGTCCTTGCAGACAGTCAATTCTCTCACACCAGAAGCAACTTGCAGTTTCTCAAGTTGCTCCTGACACACACACAAAATCAGGGGTCCTCAAACTTTTTAAACAGAGGGCCAGGTCACAGTCCCTCAAACTGTTGGAGGGCCGGATTATAAAACCCATGCCATCCAACTACATCTAACCTTTGTTAGATGGTATTTTAAAGACAAATGCAACTAGTGTGATGCCTTCATACCTTAATTCTGAGTGAATGGAGAATGGACCATGTTGAATTTCTGCATGCCATGCAGATGCTAAGAAACAGGACAGAAAAGAAGTGAGATACTAAATAATCAGAATATTTTTCTTCCCTCATATGGATTTTCTTCTTCCTTCCTATTGGCATTGTAGCTTCTACAATTTGCCTGCTCTCTCTGGTTGTCATGACAATTCAAGACATTTTACCATGTAAAGGAGGAAAATTCAAAGGGCTGAATGAGCGAGAGCCTTGCACAGAGCGCCTACTCAGCACACTTGTCAGTTACCCTTCAATTAATCTGTCGCTTTGCCTAGACACTGCTTAGCCCATCTAACTTGTTTTGAATTATTTACAGATGAGTGGGTCAGAACCTGAAGTGATACATTTTAATTTTAAGAACTTGCTTTATTTTAAACAACAGCAGTAGAAACTAATTCTCAAAGAGTTGTTTATCTAGATGCCTTTTTCTTTACACTCTTAATGATGGATTGCAACAACTTCGCCAATTTTATGTTAATCTAAATTTTAGTAACTTGGAGACTTGAACAGAATGAAGGTATTGGAACTGTGGATGTCTTTTGAAGAGGGAGCAGGCTTGATTTCTGCTGCACTGGAAACTAGGATTAGTAGCAACGGGTTCAAATTACAGGAAAGGAGATTCCACCTGAACATTAGGAAGAACTTCCTGACCACACAAGCTGTTCAACAGTGGAACTCTCTGCCTCAGAGTGTGGTAGAAGCTCCTTCTTTGGAAGCTTTTAAACAGAGACTGGATGGCCATCTGTCAGGGATACTTTGTGCTTTTCCTGCATGGCAGGGGGCTGGACTAGATGGCCCATGTGGTCTCTTCCAACATTATTATTCTATGATTCTAAAATACATAATGATATGTCACACATAATATTACAAATAGTAAAAAAATAATTTAAAAAACCAAGGAAAAATCTATCAAAAAGTGTTATAATTTTGGGAAAGCATCCAGAATTCAACTAACAGCATATAGTGTAGTGCCACCTCTAATATTTAATATGTATCTATAGAAATACATTTTAATATGTGTATTTGTGGTATGACATACCCTCCGGAGCCCCCGGTGCTGCAATGGGTTAAACCCTTGTGCCCGCTGAAGTGCTGATTGAAAGATCGACAGTTTGAATCCGGGAAGCGGGTTTTTTTTTTTTGTCGTGTCAGGAGCAACCGCTCCTGTTGTGAGACAATTGGTCATCTGCAAAGACGTTGCCCAGGGGACGCCTGGATGATTTTTGATGTTTTATCATCCTTGTGGGAGGCTTCTCTCATGTCCCCGCATGAGGAGCTGGAGCTAATAGAGGGAGCTCATCCGCCTCTCCCCGGATTCGAACCTGCGACCTGACAGTCTCCAGTCCTGCCGGCACAGTGCTTTAACCCACTGCGCCACCAGTGGCTCCTGGGAAGCGGGGTGAGCTCCTATCTGTCAGCTCCAGCTTCCCATTTGGGGACAAGAGAGAAGCCTTCCACAGGATAGTAAAACATCAAACATTTGGGCATCTCCTCTCTCCTCCCTCTGAGTAATCTGAGCCCAAACTACTGCATTGTAGCAGGTGGTCTGTCATTTGCTCTTCTCCACACTCGCATATCATGGACTCCACTTTGTGGCCCCATTTCTTAAGGCGGGCTCTGCATCTTGTGGTGTCTGTTCAGTGCCTTCCAAGTCACCCAGTCTTTTATGTGCCCAGGAGGGAGTCTCTCATCTGGTATCATCCATGGATTGAGGCTCTGGGTTCTAGCCTGCCACTTTTGGACTCTTGCTTGCTGAGGTGTTCCCTGCAGATCTAAAAAAACACCCTTTTTCTTGATGGCATGCTGGCTGATATCCGAACAAGGGATGGGCTGAAGATATCACTTGTGAAAATCACAGTTTTAGAAAAAGTTACTACAATTGTTTGTCCATGTTTTTGGCTATTCCTCTAATTAGCCACAACATTGTGACCACCATAGGTGTACTATATAAATGGCCTAGTGAAAGACTTACATGTGGCTTATAATTTGCCCTTTCTCCCAACAACTAGCTTGCTGCTTCAGGAGAAATAGAAGGTACGATACCATCAACTGGAAACTAATTAAATTGCCTTATGTTTCCAGAATGGGAAGCAGGCACTGATTTATTCTTTGCTTCAGGGAACATGTCTTGGGCTAGTCCTGCTGGTGTTACCTTTTGTTACATACAACGTAATAATGTCTTGGCTTGTAACAGTACTAGATTTACTTGGCTCAAATAACTAGATGTATTGTCGAAGGCTTTCATGGCCAGAATCACTGGGTTGTTGTAGTTTTCCCGGGCTATATGGCCATGTTCTAGAAGCATTCTCTCCTGACGTTTCACCTGCATCTAGGACAGGCATCCTCAGAGGATGTGAGATATTTAGCATCATTTGAAGGTCTGGAGGATTGACATATTTCTAGGTATTTGTTCACTCAGTTGCTGTTCCACAAACAATTATTCTTGGGGTTTAGCATGGTGGAGCTGCCCTCTACTGTTCTGGTTATGTAAGAATGTGCAATTGTTCTGGAAACACCGTTTATCATTTTTAAAAGCTTTCCTTGTTATCTTAATCTGGATCAGAACAATGGTCTACCTGCTTCCATAACAAGCCCTTTGCCTTTAAAATTCAGGACAGCAGTCAGAATTTCTGTCTCAGCGTTCAGCCACTTTTTGTGGAATGACCAATGACTGGCCAATCTGAAACAAAGGAACTTCAGAGACAGACTCCAATTTGAAACAGAAAAATAGAAATTAAAGAAGAATTTAGTTTTGCCCTACATCCTGCTCTTAGTCCCAATGAGAGCACAGCCATTGAGTCGCCTTTGTGTTTTAAAACATTGGCTGGCATCCTGCTTAACATATACAATATCACAAAATGTACTTATGATCTACTAACCATTGGGGATTCATGTTTATAGATCACAACCTCAAAAACCTTGCCATGCAGTTTGGCAGTACCCTGAAGAAACTGTTTCCGAGGTGCTGAGGATCAGTGTGATAGGAAATGACATTTGCAGGGCTCTCCTGATTGTAGTATACCTAGAGACAAGCAGTTGTGACAGGGTCCCTTGGGGTCTCTCCAGCTGCCTGTCCTTGAAGGGCCTCACAGCTAGACGAGCACCGCAAACATCACTCCCCAGAGCCCTGATCTCCAAAAGCACAAGAAAATGTGTGTTGGGTTGTTGCCAGATTGCAAAGGAAAGCTTTGTGCGTGGAGGGGGGCAATTGGCATTGTGAGACGTAACTACTGTGATTTATTTATTTATTTATCGTGTCAGTATCAACCAGACAATTGTATTACATTTTAAACAATTTTTAACAAACAGACAAAACAGGGATTGCAAGCTTGGTAGTTGATTAAATGTCCTTTGACCAGTAGCTGGCCACTTGGAGTGCCTCTGGTGTTGCTGCAAGAAGGTGCATGTGGCGGAGCTCAGGTTGCATTGCAGCAGGTGGTCTGTGGTTTGCTCTTCTCCACACTCACATGTCATGGATTCCACTTTGTAGCCCCATTTTTTGAGGATGGCTCTGCATCTCGTGGTGCCAGAGCACAGTCTGTTCAACACCTTCTAAGTCGCCCAGTTTTCTGTGTGCCCAGGGGGGAGTCTCTCATTTGGTATCAGCCATTGATTGAGCCTGCCACTTTTGGACTCTCGCTTGCTGCGGTGTTCCAACGAGTGTCTCTGTAGATCTTAGAAAACTATTTCTTGATTTAAGTCATTGACATGCTGGGGACATGAGAGAAGCCTCCTCGTA
Organism: Anolis sagrei; assembly: GCF_037176765.1. Classification (NCBI taxonomy): domain Eukaryota; kingdom Metazoa; phylum Chordata; class Lepidosauria; order Squamata; family Anolidae; genus Anolis; species Anolis sagrei. Next base: position 32,534,868 of record NC_090023.1, on the reverse strand, counting down.
GGATTGCAAGACATCTGGGCGTCCCCTGGGCAACGTCTTCGTAGACGGCTGATTCTCTCACTCCAGAAGCAACCAGAAGCGACTTGCAGCATGAAAACTATTGTGATGGCGCTTCATCATCATAGTTATGTTCACAATGTTATAACCTCAGTTAACAAAACTTTACACAAAATATTCCATTATATAACTGAACCAAGCTTTGCCTACCTTACTTAGGCGATCCCTCGTAACTCAAGGATGATGGTCTTCCAGATGTGGTGTCTTGGTGGTGGGGCTGTAGGTGGTTGAGGAGCCCTATTCTTGATCCGCATGTTCTCCCACAGTGAGGACATCAGTTTCCAGATGGAAAGCGGTCTCGGTCAGAGTTGGCTTGACACACCTCTTGGCACGTTTCTCCCTTTCAATCTCCATTTGTGCCTCTTTGAATTCTGCAGCACTGCTGGTCACAGCTGACCTTCAGTTAGAGCACTCAAGGACCAGGGCTTCCCAGTTCTTGGTGTCTATGCCACATTTTTAAGGTTGGTTTTAAGCCCATCTTTAAATCACTTTTCCTGTCCATCAACATTCCATTTCTTGAGTTTAGAGTAGAGTAACTGCTTTGGGAGACGGTGATCGAGCATTTGTCCACCATCATGATTTTTAACAGGAGAAAGATAAAGGCCTATTATAGAGAGAGGCAAAATAATAATAATAATAATAATAATAATAATAATAATAATAATAACCTTTATTTGTTTCCCCGCCTCCATCTCCCCAATGGGGACTCGGAGCGGCTTACATGAGGCCAAGCCCAAATGACAATTACAATAAAGAAAAACCAAAAACACAAACCGAAAACGCGAACAACAAACAATAACATCATAGTTGCATAAAACACATGAATACATAGTGATATGAAAAAGAATATCATAGGTTTATCTTCAATTGTTATCAAGGGGTTATTTTTTTTATTTGAATACATCTCCCCAGAGTTCTCTGTACATCATCAGCACTGCATTTAGACCTCCACCTTAGCCTTCAACAACTGATTGAACAATAACTGTAGTTGGGAATAACCAACAAGATACTGGCCTTTGTCCCCCTATGGCTTGAGAAGGGTCAATGGCTGTTCGTCTTCCTACAAGTCTCAATTATCTCATTGGTGCAAAGATATCAAGATCCCCCATGATATTCTTGCAAACAAGCTGATAAAATGTGAGCTAGAAAGTGCTATTATTAGGTGTATTTGTAAGTGGATGATGGACCGAACCCAAATAGAGTCAAACTGACTGGAGAACTGAGCCAAAATTAACAATATGAATTGCAACAGGGATGAATATAAAGACTTCATGTAGACACAAAAAGTGAAATGCACACATACAGGACAGTGACAGTGACATAAGAAAATGAAAATGACCTATTAGACTTAGGAAATCACAGTCTAATATGGTGCCCAAAAAGCCCAGCATACAATATCCAGATCAAGGGAAACAATACTCTGCCTTGGTCAGGCCTCTCCTACGGCAATGTGTGTGGTTCTGGGCAACACAGTTTAAGAATGACATTGACAAATTGTGTTCAGAGCAGAGTGACAAAAATAGTAAACAGACTGGAATCCAAGCCTTATGAGGAACAGCATCTGTCTGTATAGTCCCATATACTCCTATCAACTGGCAGCTGTCAACTCCAGAGGTGGGCCGCTACTGTTACTGACCATGAGGTAGATTGATGGAGAGAAATTCAGATCACGGAGAAGCATCAGTGAAAAGGAGGGAAGAAATGAATGTATACTTTCAGATGAAATGCTCTGAGAGACGATCTTAGACTTAGACTGCAAGGCGGGATGTAGAGGGAGATATGTTCAGACAGGTAAGCTGGACCATTGACAAAATGTTGCCAGTAACATAATGGCATTCAGTCAAGTCAATTCACACATGTAGACTAAGATCCTTTATGCCTGTCTTGATCCTGCCATCCTTGCAAATACGTTTGGCGGGGACGAGGGACAGGGCCTTCTCAGTGTTGGCCCCCCGCTTGTGGAACTCGCTCCTTAGTGAGATTAGGTTGGCTTCATCCCTCCTTTCCCTTAGGAAGAAGCTTAAATCATGGTTCTGGGCCCAGGAATTTGGGCAGCAGGCACGACAGCACTTGCAATGTTATGAGAATTGACTATGGACAGGCTTTGAATCGGGTCTTTGGATGCTGAATTGGACTTGGAAATGGCTATACGGTTGATAATAATGTTTTCAGTCATTTTTAACCTAATGTTTTATTCATTGTCTAATTGCCTTGTTATATTTTGTTTTTGTATGTGCGGCATCGAATTGTTGCTGGTTGAAAGCTGTCCTGAGTTTCCCCTCGGGGGTTTGAAATGTTTGAAATAAAACAATAACAAATACATTCTATGCCATCTAGTTAACTCTGGCAAGACTATCAAAGATTTACTGAGATGAGTTTAGTTACTAACTTCCTCTAAGGCTGAGTGATTTTGACTTGCCCAGTGGCTTTCCATGGCTGAATGGAGATTTGAATCCTTATCTCCTGATAAGAGCTCTTTGATTGCTAAATCTCCTCTATTGCTAAATCCAACACACAAACCACAACACCATGATGGCCAATGTTAAAATAAGATATTATCACACTTTGTGTTTTCGGCTTTTCAATTCCCACTGATCTCACTGCTTACGGTACTTTTACATCCTCCTAGCTATGTGTCTGTACTTCAACTTACAACTCCAAATGTCTGAGTAAGTAGACTGGTATCCCTGAAAGCTTATGTCAAATAAATCAATTTTCAAGATTTGCAATATATAAAATGTGTTCTGTTGTTCTTGCTGCAGCAGACTACCTGGCTGCACCTCTGGAAGTTCTTGTGGAAGGAAAGAGATCACATAGTATCTCAGCCAGGGTGTAATTATAGAACATCAGAGTGAATGGAGTCAGAAGAATCATGTTGTGTTCTGGTTACGGATGTATTTTTGTTCTTTCCTGCTTTACCTGCTGCACTAACCGGTGGCAAAGAAGCATTCATTCAAGAATGGTAATAAAATATAGTTAATGATGGGATTACAAATCCCGCTGCTCCCAGAGAGACACCCATTAAATGCTGATTCATAATGAGATCATGTTCTACCTGTCACTTCCTCTAGTCTACCCTCACTTTTTCTGCCACCCAGAAGTCTTTCGCTTAGTATTTTGCACTGTGTGGTTATCAGCTCCTGGTTCTGTTACCTTAGCAACTTTCACAAATCTCCTATGGCTCTTTGTTGGCTCCTGAGTGAACAAAGCATTCAGGGTTCATAGTTAGTTGTGCATTATTTTTAAAATCAACTTGAAATACACCTCTGTATCATACTTACTTACTTAGGCGATCCCTCGTTGTCTGAGTAGGATTGTCTTCCAAGATTGGTGTGATGGTAGTGGGTACGTAAGTGACTGTGGAACCCTATTCTTGACCTGCATGTTCTCCCACAGTGAGGGCATAGGTTTCCAGGTGGTCGGGGTTGGCTTGATGTGCCTTCCTCATGGCACATTTCTGTCTTTCACCCTCCATTCATGCCTCTTCAAATTTTACAGCACTGCTGGTCACAGCTGACCTCCAGCTGGAGTGCTCAAGGGCCAGGGCTTCCCAGTTCTCAGTGTCTATGCCAGAGGTTTTAAGGTTGGCTTTGAGCCCGTCTTTTAATCTCTTTTCCTGTCCTCCAACACATTCCATTTTCCGTTCTTGAGTTCGGAGTAGAGCAACTGCTTTGGGAGACGGTGGTCGGGCATTTGGACAACATGTCTGGTCCAGCGGAGTTGATGGTGGAGGACCATCGCTTCAGTGCTGGTGGTCTTTGCTTCTTCCAGTATGCTGACATTTGTCCACTTGTCTTCCCAAGAGATTTGCAGGATTTTCTGGAGGCAGTCCTGATGGAATCGTTACAGGAGTTGCATGTGACGTCTGTAGACAGTCCATGTCTCGCAGGCGTATAGCAGAGTTGGGAGGACAATTGCTTTATAAACAAGCACCTTGGTCTCCCTATGGATGTCCCAGTCCTCAAACATCTCTCTGCTTCATTCAAAAAAAAAGCTGCACTCGCAGAGCTCAGGTGGTGATGTATTTCAGTGTCAATGTTGACTTTTGTGGAGAGGTGGCTGCCAAGGTAGCAGAAATGGTTAACATTTACTAATGTTACACCATTAAGCTGTATTTCTAGCACTGGAGAGAGATTGGCTGGTGACTTCTGGAAGAGCACTTTGGTTTTCTCTATGTTCAATGACAGGCCAAGCTTCTTGTATACTTCTGCAAAGCTGTTTAGAGTGGCTTGTAGGTCTTCTTCTGAATGTGCATAGACAATGTTGTCATCAGCATATTGGAGTTCTATAACAGATGTTGTTGTAACCTTGGTTTTGGCTTTCAGTCTGTTGAGGTGAAATAGCTTGCCATCTGTCCAATAGATGATTTCCACTCCGGTGGGAAGCTTCCCATCAACAACATAACAATGAAGACGGAAAATAAAGTTGGAGCAGTAACACATCCCTGTTTGACCCCTGATTCCATCTAACTTACAAACAACTAATAGTTAAGAATTGAGGTGAAACAATAGGAAGTGAGGGAAATCTAGCCCTTGGAAGGTAAATTCACACTTGAAAGAGCTATTGTGGGGCTTTGAAACTGCAAGGGTATTCAATGCTAACCAAGGTTGCCAATTGCAAAAGTCCAAACTTCCAGAGGATTTAAAAAAATCAATTTCCCCACCACCTCCTGAAATGTTGTTAAAGACTGCTGGTCTCCATGCTTAAAACTATGCAAAGACCGCTCTCTCCTACACTTGAGGCCAAACGAATGTGGTAGGAACAGGGGCTTCCTGCATTTTAAGTGTAGCACTCAGTGGAATTTAGTCTATGTGATGAACGTTAGGATTTGAAAAAGAATGCCATGATATGGTGGGTTAACTGGAGAGTGTCAGCAGTTGATTGGCTGAGTGTGCCAGGAGCCAGGGTTCTGATTGGCTGCTGCCTCTGGCTAGCTGCTGAGGCCAATGGTTCTAACTGTCATTCTTCCATTTGTTCTCACTTTGGACAGTGAAGAGATATTGCTGGCTGCCAACTATCTTGAAGACAAATCATCTTAAGGCATGAGGCTTATTTTAAAGACTATTTAAAAGGTTATTACATTCCTCTGTTCACTGCCTGAATTCAAAGAGACCAATGTATATATTGTTACCATGTTTGAACCTTTGAACTAAAGTAAAAATACCATATATTCTGGCATATAAGATTACTTTTTAACCCAAGAAAATCTTCTCAAAAGTCAGGGGTCATTTTATACGCGGGGTCGTCTTATATGCCGGAATATACGGTACTGTTATTTGTTTCACAAGCCTGAGTGACTTTATTATACAGCAGGATATACCTTGGTTTAAATACTATGGTAAAGCTTCTGCTTATTCAGCTTATTCACATTTACCAACCCTCACAATGAAGTGGTAAGATAAATGCGATGGACACAAAACAAGGTAGAGAATTCGACACAGAGATGCAGTTTTGATAGCAGCCTCATGTCTTTTTCCCCCATACAGTGAAACAAAACTATTGTGTTTTATAAGGTCCTCCGGGAGAGGGAGGAGAGGAAAGGCACAGGAACTAGATCAACAAGAATATCAGGAAATGAGTTGGCAAAATAAGCGTCATTTCTACACAAAACAATTCATTAAGTGGGCCTGCCGGCTGAATCCTGGAAGGTGGGGGAGGAAGAGCCAGCAAACAAGTCCAGGATAAAAGCATATACCAGCTAATCCATTAAAAAAAACCCTCAAGCAATGAATTATAAAACATGGGTTTTAATTGCAGCCGCACTTGTGAAAGGCAATTCAGTGCCAATGACCTGCCCCAACCGATTAGTGGCTCTTGATTTTTTAAAATGACTTTACAAAGGAAAATGATGAATTATCCATTACCAAGGATTCGGCCACATGGAAGCTTTTAGCATTATTAGTTATTTTCTTTTCTTTTTGCAATTTCTCCACCTTTCCCTGCTTAGTGATTTTGGTGCAGGATAGAAAAAAGAGCTTTATTGGAGGGTTAGAGATGAAAGACAATGACACCTGGATCTATCACCACTGTTTGAAGCAGTACAACTTCACAACAAGCCTTCTCTAGAAGGACAGGCAAGAAAAACAGTTATGATCATTGGGTTGCTGTGAGTTTTCCTGGACTGTATGGTCATGTTCCAGAAGCATTCTCTCCTGATGTTTCGTCCACATCTATGACAGGCATCCTCAGAGGTTGTGAGGTCTGTTGTAGGCAAGTGAGGTTTTTATATCTGTGGAATGTCCAGGGTGGAAGAAAGAACTCTTGCCTGCTGGAGGCAAATGTGAATGTTGCAATTGGTCCCCTTGATTAGCATTGGATGGCCTTGTAGCTTCAAAGCCTGGCTGGTTGCTGCCTGAGGGGTCTTTTGTTGGGAGTTGTTAGATAGCCCTGGTTTATTCATGTCTGGAATTCCCCTGTGTTTTGAGTGTTGCTTTTCATTTACTGTCTTAATTTTAGAGTTTTTAATACTGGCAGCCAGATTTTGTTCATTTTCATGGTTTCCTTCTTTCTGTGGAAATTGTCCACATGTTTGTGTATTTCAATGGCTTCTCTGTGTAGTGAGACATGGTGGTTGTTAGAGTGGTCCAGCATTTCTGTGTTCTCAAATAATATGCTGTGTCCAGGTTGGTTCATCAGGTGCTCTGCTATGGCTGACTTCTCTGGTTGGGCATGTTTAACCTGAAGAAGAGAAGGCTGAGAGGAGATATGACAGCCATGTATAAATATGTGAGAGGAAGTCACAGGGAGGAGGGAACAAGTTTGTTTTCTGCTTCCCTGGAGACCAGGACATGGAACAATGGCTTCAAACTACAAGAAAGGAGATTCCATCTGAACATAGGAAGAACTTCCTGACTGTGAGAGTCATTCAGCAGTGGAACTCTCTGCCCTGGAGTGTGGTGGAGGCTCCTTCTTTGGAAGTTTTCAAGCAGAGGCTGGATGGCCCTCTGTCAGGGGTGCTTTGAATGCAATGCTCCTGCTTCTTGGCAGGGGGTTGGACTGGATGACCCACGAGGTCTCTTCCAACTCTGTGATTCTATTATTAGTTTGCAGTGCCTTTCATGTTCCTTGATTCATGTTTGGGCAATGCTGTGTTTGGGGGTCCCTGTGTAGACTTGCCCACAACTGCATGGTATACGGTAGACTTCCTCTTGTCCTTTGCTGAATGTAGCATTTGTTGGATTTTCTTAGTTAGTCTGTAGATAGTTTGAAGGTTGTGTTTCCTCATCAGCTTCCCTATGCGGTCAGTGGCTCCCTTAATGTATAGTAAGAACACTTTTCCCCTGGGTGGATCTTTGTCTTTACTCTCATGGCTTGTTCTTGGTCTTTCAGCTCTTTTAATGACTGTGGTAAAGCAGACAAGAGTTCTTTTTCCATCCTGGACATTCCACAGATATATAAACCTCACTTGTCTAGTTTCTAACAGATCTCACAATCTCAGAGGATGTCTGCCATAGATGTGGGTAAAACATCAGGAGAGAATGGTTCTGGAACATGGCCATACAGCCTGGAAAATTCACAGCAACCCAGTGATTCCAGCCATGACTGTTTAGGACTCCCAGTTTTAGTTTTTAGAAGATCTTACTAAGTAATCCATGGAGCGAGGTTATTAGGGTGCTTCACTCAGCGATGGAAACACTCATTGAGTTCACCATGTTGGTTCATGATTATCATCATTCTTATTAAATATTTTCTTTCTATTTAGAGACTGAGAATATTTGGGACTTTCAGTTCAGTTGAAATTGTAATCCCAAACGTATTTACAAAAGAGGAATCTCTGAACACAGTGAAGCTTCCTTTTGAATAAGCTTTGATGTGATTGTTCTGCAAATAGATTAGAGCAAGACAAAAGATGCAATGCTATTTCATCCTTTTTTTAAAAAAATCTGCATACATTGGAAGAACTGATTAGAACTGGGGGGAAACTCAAAGGAAAGAATATGAAGACGCAATGAAAGACACTTTGATATCTTGGGATCTATCCCGATTTGGCGGAGACCATCCCAATAAATTTTGCTTTGGAGAAGCCCCCTTTAAAAACAAGATTTTCACTGGGTTTTGACTTCCATGTCATGTACTGTTTGAAAAATGGACTATTCTTGGCTAAAATGCAATAAAATCACCCCTACACTAAGGGTGTGATAAAAATCCATTGCTGTTTGCAAAGTAGGATATGCAATTTTCAGTGACTTGGATCAAGTATTTTTCAAGCTATGAAAATTGCCAGCTGCTCTCTCCACCTGGGAGAATTTGCAGATACTTAATTTGCAAAACATGTAAAAGGGTGGGCACTTTCATTTTTTCTGGCTTTAATTAATAAAAGGAACAGTGCCTCGGCTTTTCATCGTATCTGTGTGAATCTTATGGTGCATCGGCACTGTAGAATTCATGCAGTTTGACACCACTTTAATTACCAGGGCTCAGTCCTATGGAATCCTGGAAGTTGTGCTTTTACATGGCCCTTTGGCTTCTGTACTTCAGCAAACTACAACTCTCAGGATTCCATACCATTGAGCCCTGGCAATCAAAGTGGTGTCAAATTGCATTAATTCTACGAACTCTCAGGCAAATGAATTTTTGCTGAAAAATTGACACCACTTCCAAAAGATGAACTCAATACAAGTTTCAAAACCAAAAATATGAAAGTAATTATATATTTTTACATTATATCAAGTTCCACAATTTCGAAACATTACCACCCCGAAGGTCCACAATAGACTTCATTTCCAACATGCCGGCTGAAAACTACAAATTCTAGAGGCAATTAGTTAACCTTTTACCAGACTAATTCCTGTGGGAAATGAAGTAGAAGTGCTTGCTTACAAAACTCAGAACAAAAGCCTATCCCAAAATCCCCAACAAAGAGTTTCATTCCATGTTTCAGAATTATACATCTCTCTCTGTTGTTGAAGTCTTTCATGGCCAGAATCACTGGGTTGCTGTGAGTTTTACAGGCTGTGTGACCATGTTTCAGAAGCATTCTCTCCTGACATTTTGCCCACATCTATGGCAAGCATCCTCAGAGGTGGTGAGGTCCTCAGAAATTGAGAGGCCCTCATTATGCCTACTGAGAAAATCCAAACTTTGTCAACAGAGACTTCAATCTTCTGAGGGAATCTGGGGATGAGAGGCTGCCAGACTCCAACAACATACAGATGAACATACTGATTCACCATATGTGGGCAGGTGTTTCCAAATGGCTCTGTCTCCAGGCTCTCCAATGACAGCTGTTTATTTTTCCTGCCATGGAGAAGACTCCACCCATCCATAATGTCACAAGGATTCCATAATCAACGAGGACCCAGATTGAAGCTGGACCGATTTCTGGCCAAAACAGTATCTGCTCATGAGCACATAGATATATACTATCAATCATAAATAAACCATTAATTCAGTGTAGACTTATATTGAGTGAAATACACATAGCACAGAATATAAAATTGCAATAATAATGCTCTGTGTAACAAAGTATTTTCTAACTAAACAATGTGTGTTCTAAACAAAAACTTTCAGTTTGTAAGAACAATATGTTGACCTGAAGAGCACGGAGAACACAAACCAGTTTCGACTCTAGGTCTTCCTCAGGTGAATTATAATTTGCATTCTCATGCAAGACACGTAGTATCCCTTTCTACAGATTGTCTGCATGCATCCTCTCTCAATGGTGGGTTAGTGTCTATAATTTCATATACTTCTATAACACTTTGCTGAGTCTATGTTTGTTCTTATTGCAAGTATGAGAGGACGCTGGTCAATCAGGGGAGGATGCTGTATTGCTTGGGTATGTCTATTATTTTTGAGAATGGAGACTCTGTATCTGGCATCCTTTCGGGGTGAAAGTAATAAACCTCTGTTCCTGATGTCTTCGCCCACTGTGCGTGTCTTCATCTGGCTGGCAAAGTAGTGGGGCGTGCTGGGCACTGAATTCTCATCCTGCTCCTTGGTGGGTAGCTGAATTTCAGTTTCAGAATTTGAATTACTCTACTAGGCTGAAAGAGGGGAGGGGAATTCCCTTCCAAAGCTGAACACAAGCCATCTTTCCTTGTGAATGAGGTTTTATGTCAACACCATTGATTACAAAAAGAGTTAGGAAAGGAAAGAAAGCTGAGTATCTTATAGTGTTCACTTTTAGGGAATTTTCAGGAATGGTTCGGCTTTTCTGTGAGGACCAACCCATTTGTAATATAGTATCTCATTTTCAACTAGGAGGAGAAGAATAAATGGAGAAACCTACGTCACTGCCCTATGCCCTAGGTGCATCTACACTGTAGAATTAATGCAGTTTGACACAATCTTAACTGTCATGGCTCAGTGCTATGGAGTCATGAGGGTTGTAGTTTTACAAGCTCTTTAGCCAGTAGATTTTAAATGGGAAAATTTAAATGAGTCACCACAGGGAGAAAGGCAGGGTATAAATAAATTCAATAAATAAATAAAAATAAGACCACATGGTTGATTACCGCCCCTTCCAATAGTTGTATAAGGTTCCTTCTACACTGCCACATAATCCAAGTTATCAAAGCTGATATCCACATGATCTGCTTTGAACTGGATTGTATGAGTCTACACTGCCATATAATCCAGCTCAAAGCAGATAATCTACATTTTATATGGCAGTGTAGAAGGTGCCTGTGTCTAAATATGATGACCTCTCTATTTATGTATCTGAACCAGCCCCATCACTTGAAAATACATAGGTCATATAGGCTTGAAAAATGCTACTTTTAATTAAACTAATTTTCATGTAGCTCCGTGGACTTAATGAACATTATCCTAGACCATATAGGTGAAGTATTGTTAACCATTAACAACAACTACTTTCATCCATTAGGAAAAACAACACAGTACTGTATTATTATTTTAGCAATAACAAAACCTGCCCACAATTTTGAATGTTTCTTCATATATTTAGCCAGGTTCTCAATTTTTTTTAATAAACCGAGATACAA